>NC_090339.1:9016735-9326108 GCF_035084215.1 Heptranchias perlo
CCCTGCACAACCCCTCAGACCAACACCTGCCAGATGGGTGGTGCATGGACACCCTCGGAGGACGAACAGCATGACCAGCCCCAGCAGCCTCGCAGTCCGCCGCAGAGACGTGGAGCCCCCCAACACGGTGCTGTTGCACGCCCACCTGCACAGCAGGAGGGAGGGCAACCGCAGAGAGAGATGCATCGCAGAGGGCACTACCCTCGCCACAGGGTCCACAGGCCGAGGCGCAGCTCCCCGGACCTCTCCGAGCAGCAGTGCACACGGAGGCGCAGATTCACTCGACATGTAGTCGTGGAGATCTGCAGGCTCTTTCATGCCGAGCTGCTCCTGGCTGGCCCCAGCACCATCTGCTTACCTGTCGCTGTCAAAGTCACCACTGCCCTCCACAACTTCTCCTCCGCATCCTTCCAGGGTGCAGCCAGGTACACCGCCGATGTCTCTCAGTCATCTGCGCGGAAGAGCCCTGCAAATACACCTGCACCTACTCTGCAGTAACACAATGGGTGGCATCAGTGGTGGGTCCTCATAGTGATACCCAGGAGCGGGCATTATTGGACACAACAGACAGGATTCGCGGAGACATGACAGTGGTGGTGCCAATATAATGTGTGATGTTTGTTGCTCTGAAATTCAATATAGGTAACACCCATGGCAAACCCTCAGACACCCTTGTGCATCCCCTTCATGCTCACGACACATTTGCCTTACGCTGCCTACTGCACATATGTGATGCATGCCCTGTGGCTGCAGCACAGGTGGTGGCAGGTTGAGTGAGGCTGGCCGTGAGGGAGATGCACGAGAGGGTGAGTATGGGATAGAGCCATGAGATTGTATGAGGATTGGGTTGCGTGTTAGTGGCGGGGTGAGTACTGGCAAGGTGAGTAGGTGCAGGTAAGATGAGGATGGGGTTTGAGTGGGTATGAGGGGTGATGTGACAGAGTAGTGTTGGCGGTGCCGAAGGAGATGTGGGGTGGGGGCAGTGTTGTGGCAGACGGAGTGTAGGGGAAAGACTACGTGTTCTCACTGTGGCTGACCTACTGCGGTCATTGGAGCGCCTCCTGCACTGTATGCAGGTGGGCGATATGTTGGTGGCGCAGGTGACCCCCTCTGCCACCTCGAGCCAGGCCTTCTTGGTGGCAGAGGCAGGCCGCTTCCTCCCGCCCGCCGGGTGGAAGATCTCTGTCCTCCCCCTCCTCCTCACCCCATCTGATGATACCTGGGGTGAGGCATCATTAAACTGGGAGCAGCCTTCCCCCTGGGCTGCTCCATGCTGTAATTTGTTCCATTGGTTGCAGCATCTGTCAGTGGAGGACTGCCCCTTTAACTAGAGAGCCTCCAGCTGACAGATCGTACTGCGCATGCGCAGCCCGCCCGACGCGCGGACCAGCAGCGCGGACCCCGGAGGAGCAGGTAAGTGATTCCAATTAGTGGATTGCCTGCTACGATCGCGCGGGCAACCCACTAATTTCACCGGGCGCGGAGGCCATGCACCCGAAACCCAACCCGCCGGAAACCCGCAGGCCTGCTAAAATCAGGCCCCACATCTCTGGGATCAGTTACCGTCTAATCACAACTTTGTCTCCATGTGGGATGTTCCAACATGTGTTTTCCTCAGACATGAAAATCAGACAGTAGCAATGCTGCCTGGTCTATTAGAGTTAAGATACAGATCAGCCATGATCTAATTGAATGTTGGAACAGGCTTGAGGGACTGAATGGCCTACTCCTGTTCCTGTGTTGTGGTTTTAACTTCAAGTACATCAATAGTTTAGAGAGCTTGCCTAAACCAGGATTGAGAATATTCAGCTGCCCTCAGAAACCGCATCTAATTGTACCTCATGTACTAAGGACGAGAGTTGGCAGGGGATACAACAGTCCTTGGAAGCAGGTTTTTCCTGTGCCTCTTTGAATTATGAAAAGAAGACATAATTTCCTGAATAGCAAGACTGTAAAGCCAAAAAAAATGCTGGAGTCTTTTAAATATGCCCACTCTCCATAATGGTTGAATCCCTGCAAGATTAGCAATAAGAAGACAGCAGCTTGTGGTCTGACTGATCCTTGTAGTCCTGTCAGGCTTGAAAAGTTTCTTTCCAGGCTGATTACCAGCTTCCTTATCCTCAATGACAAATTAGGGAGGTTGCAGTCTTCTGCACATTATCAACTGAAATCTCTGAAAAAACTTGCACAAAGGAAGAGAGAGGAGAAGACTCCAGAGACAATGGTTGTAGCTGTTGGTTATAAGGAACAACTTGTGTACTTCAAACAAAATTTGATATAAAATCTGACATATAAATTAAGTCCTGAAATCACCAGGCCAATTATCAATTTATCATGAAAATATGCCAAGAAATTTGATTTCAAATAATCATGGCCTGAACTTACAGTGTAAATATTTTGTACTTAACTGAGACATATGGGCCTGAATTTGTTGAAAACTTGCACCGTAGTAATGGTGTATCTACGGCGCGCATCATTATTATGGTGCAGAAATTCCAGGAAATTATAGCATGAGTTAATTATGCCATTACATACTCCATGCCATAAGTTGCTGGGACTTTTGAGCTGTACCACAGAGACCCTCAATGAAACAGTTGAAGTTAATTATCATAGCTCCCACCGCCATTAAAATCAACAGTGAGATCGAGTTTGCTGAATTATTGCCACAGACACTTAGACCATTGCAGAATGGCGCTGGAGGGCTCGATATGTTTGTTCCAATCACAGGAATCGTAGTTTACTCTTTAAATTAAGAATTAATTGCATTGCCCTCATTAGATGCTTTTCTTTATTATTCAGTGCTGTAAGGTAGTGATAGTGTCTAGGGTCATTGGTAGAAAGTACAAAGCAGGAGTGGGGTTCTGGTTCCTAACCTTAACGATCCGAATGTGTCTCTAATGGCTGCAGATATCCTGACATGCGAGTTGCTGCAAAGCGGTTCCCACAGAAGTACCTCTCTAACCACTTTAAATTAGTGTCCCAGCAGCATGAAGTCAGCTTCAACCTCCCAATCTCGGAATTCCTTTCGCCCCATTAAACCTGCTCTTCTCACAGTCCCTATTGTTGGTTCCACCCACCTATTTAATTTCCTCAGGGAAAGTTCTGGATAAATATTCACTGACCACCGCCCCCCCCCCCCCCCCCCCACCAAAATATAATCAAGAAAAACTCCACAATATTAATTCATCCCCGCTATTCAATCCTGATCCACTGACCTCTAGCGACACCTCAGCCCACTCTTCTCCTGGCCTAGCAGCACTGGAAGATCATACCAAATGAGAATGACCTATAACCTCCAATCTCCTGCTCCTTTTTGATGGAATTAGTCAACATAACATCAACTGCTTGTGTCAGAAGTCTGATCTGCCCATCCAATACTATATGGGGAAACATTAACTTCTGATGCTTAGCCTTGCTTGAACCTGTGTCCTCTGGTTCACAGTCAAAGTCAAATAGATGGCTTACGTCTACGTTGCATATCAACTATGCCTCTTGGCAATGGCCTTTTACATTCCATGAATCACAACTGAGCAACCCATTTACTTTTCTTCCTGCTGATTCTCCAAATCGAGGGCACAGATTCACTATCTCCATATCCAAAAGGAAAGTAAGCCGGCTCCACAGTTTCAGGTTTAACTGGGGACCTGATGGGTAGCTCACAAGACCCAAAGAAAAGGTGGGTTTCCAAAACCATCAATTCTCTGGAGGTGGCATCATTTATATTAAAGACTGCCATTAATGGGAGGCAGATGTGTTTATTATGTACTCGCTATTGACATCACTCAATCAATTTCAAAAGGCCTTTTAATGTCTTGGATCATGTTCGCTTCAGTGAACAGACCGATTTTCTAATAATGTAGGGTCCTGAGGCCCAGATTGTCTGTGACTCTTCTATGAACACTCAGCGATGTATCAATACCCTTTTATTTTGGATCTGAATTGCTCAATATTTCAAATGTGGCCTCATGAGTGATGACTGAATATGAGCAATCACGTTACAAATTTTTCCCTTCCAGTTCTTCTTTAAAATCAACCTAACTTTGTGCAGAAGCCAGATCAGTAGATAATAAATTCAAATTCAAGACAGACTTTACACCTATGAATTGACACTTTGTTCATGACAAGATAATGATATGTTGGGCAGTGTGTTAAAGGAACAAGTTGAAGCTATGCACTGCACCCACAATGACCCACATCACTAACCTCAACCGTTAGCATATTGTTCCAGCACCAAGCAAACGCGAAGCACTTATGACAAGAAGCAAGAGAGGGTCACCCACAAAATTCTTCGATTCTCTCAATTTCACACACACCAAAATGTTGCCACTTCTAGAATTTGTTTTTTGCAAGTACCTCAACGGTGGTGCCTTGTAATGTTACATCGCTTAATTAGAAAACTGTGAAAACGGATCAGGAGTGGTGTGGGCACTGAAGATATTGAGGGAGATGTTGCATCTGGTTTTGATTAAGTGAAACTGATCATAATCAAGTTAGAAACAAAGCAACAGGAGTATGCCGTTCAGCCCCTCGAGCCTGTTCCACCATTCAATTAGATCATGGCAGATCTATACCTCAACTCCATTTGCTCCATATCCCTTAATATCCTTGCCTAACTAAAATCTATCAATTTCAGTTGTGAAATTTTCAATTGACCTAGCATCAATAGCTTCCTGGGGGAGAGAGTTCCAGATTTCTACTACCCTTTATGTGAAGAAGTGCTTTCTGACATCACGCCTGTATGGCCCAGCTGTAATTTTAATGTTATGCCCCCTAGTTCTGAAATCTCCAAAACTGAAAGTGATCTTTTGGTCAAGTAGCTACAAAAGATAGAAAATTGTCCCCTGGAAGGGGCTAATTCTGTGATCCTGCAGTCCCAGCCGGGAGCTGTGCTTGCAGAAAGTTGGTCGGTGAATCTGGGCTACAATGTTGTAGCCTTCTCTCCCTCTCATGTTCCCTTCTCCACTGGGAGTGGGAGTCACAGAATCAGTAAAGTTTACAGTGTCCATTGACAACTTGGAGGTCTATGGTAGCACAGAAGGGTTTGAAGAACTAAATTTGGAGTCGTTGGTTAATATATTTTAAATGGTCAATGTGGCCTCTACAGCAGTGAAGACATCAATTTTTCAGGTGATTAGGTTTGATTGTTGCACGACACATCATGTGGTCATGTTTCAAACTGTTCCTATTGCTCCTGTGCAGTCAAATTTCAATTAAAAAAAACACTGGAAAAATTGAAACAAAACATAATGGGGTAGATCTTGACTTTGTGCGATGGTGTAAAGTGGCTGACAGTGAGTCGGCAGCCCGTTTATATCTCTCCCAATTGAAGTCAATGGAAATAGAAATGAGGAGAGATGTAAAACGGGCTGCCGACTCACTATCACCCATCTTACACTATCGAACAAAGTCAAGATCTAGCTCAACATAGAAACATTTCCATAAAGTTAACCAAATATAAACAAGCCCTAACAGAAATAAAAGGAAACTAAAAGAAAACATATTCATGCCATCAGATTCAAATCAATTGCATTGAAGCCCATCATTTATAATTCCCACCATTACTTCTACTATCTGAGTGTACCAAACACTCACAACTTCAAAACTGACCATCAGCAACAGAGCAGCTGAAACAGCTGAACTACAGTTCTTGGTTCAAAACCCATGATGTTCTACAGTTCTACAGCATCAACGGACCACATTAAATTACCAGGCTCCGTGCACAAATATAACCTAGGCTAATATGTCTTCATTTCTACCAATTAAAACAAAATTAATTCACATTGATGAGACAGCGCAGAAATAATACACAGGTCCTGGTGTGATGACATTTAAATTACCCATGGAATTTACCAAACGCATTATTCTAATGATTTATTGCTTGTGAGTCATGTTGTGCAATCTGACTGTATGACTGTTACAACACATAGTGCCAATGTGGCATTAATAATAGAACTTTTACTGATACACAGTTTAATGGCAGAGAGTCAAGAGTAGATTAAAGGTGTATTTACACTGGATCTATACTAATGGTGCAAAGAGCTTTTCGCTAAACTTGTGAGTGTAGATTTTCCTCTACCATGTTCCTGGGGAATCAGCGTTCCCAAGCACATGCTAGAGGCTAACGGGGATAGACTCATTACATCAGGTCTCAGCCTCCAAAGTTTCCTGGTGACACAACTGGATGTGTATCTGCACTAGGTATCGGCCCAGCATTTTTATTCTAATGAGTGGGAGCATTCCGGGCCTCTGGCCTCATTGTCCGATGGATCTTCTCACTGGGAGTCCCAGCACTAGAACACCTGTCATAGATGCATTTAAGGGGAAGCTAGATAAGTACATGAGGGAGGAAGGAATGGAAGGATATGTTGATAGGGTTAGATGAAGTAAGGTGGAAGGAGGCTCAACTGGAGCATAAACACCAGCATAGACCTGTTGGGCTGAATGTTTAGAATAAGGTTTGCAATTTTGGGATCCCAACCTTGAAAAGGGCATTAAAGTGTGGAGAGGGTGAGAAGTATTTGTCTTAAATAAACTGATTCCTACGCTGCTGGGACTGGGTGGAAAGGGAGGTGTTTACTGTGGAAGCCAGTCAGCCAGCGTTTAATGTTGGAGATGCAGTTATTTGGGAGATTTGATCATTATCGTTGGTAGCCAGGAAGAACATGCACAGAAATTTCCCTCAAGGGATTAAATGGCTAGGGTGTAGTCCATGAAAGGGCAGATTGCACACAGTCTGTGGAAGGAGCGGACTTGATAAGTCAAATGGCTCTTTTACATTCCTGCCTTTGTTATGTTCTAACATACTCATGATCTGCCTCATATTCTAAACTCATTTGTTATTCATTTCAATGTTATTTGCAGGTGCATTTTCCCAAGTCAGCTTGGCTCAGTGGGTAGTAATATCACCTCTGAGTCAGAAGATTGTGGGCTCAAAATTCCAACTGAAGGACTTGAGCACTCAAGATAAGCTAAGCTGATACCACTGTATAGCTCAGAGAGTGGTTCGTTGTCAGAGGAGCTGTGCTTTTGGATGAGACATTGAACCGAGGCCCCGTCGTGGTTGGTTAGGAAGATGTTAAAGATTCCACAGCAACTTTTCACAGGAGAGCAGTGAATTTCTGTTGTGCTCTGGCCAACATTCAGCGCTCAACTAGCGCCACGACCAAAAATGGATTAACT
This sequence comes from Heptranchias perlo, assembly GCF_035084215.1. Lineage (NCBI taxonomy): Eukaryota > Metazoa > Chordata > Chondrichthyes > Hexanchiformes > Hexanchidae > Heptranchias > Heptranchias perlo. The sequence goes on from NC_090339.1 coordinate 9,023,915, forward strand.
GGTCTTTCATCTCATTGTTGTTTGTGGGATCTTTCCATGCGCAAGTTGGCTGCCAGGTTTGCTTACGTAACAGCACTGAAAAAATAAATTTATGTGAAGTGCTTTGAGGAGTTTCGCAGTGAGATAAGGTGTTATATAAAGGCAAGCCTTTCTTCTACCGATTGGCTGATATTCCATGGGACGGACTCTGCAGTGTATCGTACAACTAATTCAGCAGGGGAATGCTGTGTGGAAAAATCTGATGCAAATGAAACGGGTTGTGCACATAAACCAGTTCAACAAATATCTTGGCTACATAAGAAATAATGGTGGAAAATATGGGACTTCAGACTTAAACCATTGAAATTATAGAATATACATTCACATCACATCACCATTGCAAGATTTTCAAGAGCCAAATAACTACTTGCATTTTCAGTTATTATTAGGATACGTTTCATATTTAGAGCCAAATCAGTTTAAGTCTATCACAGCCTATGACACTCAGGCTACATACCAGCACTGTGCATTGGTACCAGAGCTAATTGGATCACGCTGTGAGGTGCTTATGTACTGCTGCTGGCATGCTATGACTTCACAGTAGTGCAGTCCCATGTATCTGGCATCAGAAAAATAACAATATCACAATGTATTTAGAGGAACAGGTGGTACCCTCTCCTCATGTTGGGGAATGTCATACTGAGTAAGTCGCTCTCATTCTGTTGTGGACACGTTACTCAATAAAATGATTGAGCTGTTATTAATGTGAGTGTGCTTGCTGCTGTTTAATGATTTAACATGTTGGCAACCAAAATCACAAATGACCTTCTGGACTGCATTAGCATCATAGGTTTTTTTGTCACCTTGAACTAATTAAGTTGATTTGGCTCCACTGAAATTTATATAACTTGGGCTTTCTAAATTATTGCCTAATTAGATAGATTTCTTTCAGAAAACAACATTTTGGGATATGGTATATGAGTAATTTGAGACATGATATGTGGGAAGTGTGGCATGTTTGGGAGCAAAAAGATGACTTTGGACCTATGGTTCCCAAAGCTCTCCACCACTAGGGTTTTTCTTGCCTCATCACTGGGTCTGTTGTAGATTCATTGATAGAGATTGATTGCTATGATTAGTCAACAACTCCATTATCGTTGTATCATTCGATTACCAGAATGGTGGAAGGTGAACTAGCTGTACCTTGGTCTTTTTTTATCTAGCAATTCCAATGTTCCTAATAATTTACACTTGGGCAGATTCAAGTGATAGAAATCACGTTTAAAATAATTCTGATCCAATATTATATGGTGATTACATAGGACATACACAAAATAATTGGCTTTGAAAATATTAAAATTGTTTTGTCCCAGGGATATAATTTAACAAAAAAAAATTGGAGAAATAATTATAAACTTAGCAATATTGAGCAACAGCAACTAGAGGAATTGAGCCCACCACAGAAATATCAACCTCATCCACTCCAGTGTCAACATGGCCTCCCCAACAAGAATCCTCTCAACCCGAGGATGGAGCTCTCACTCTATCTCTTGCTACTTGCCAAGGAGTATTACAGTGATGGCATGCCAGGTGGACCTCTTGTCATATGAAACTTCACCCAGTCATATTCATGGTCACGTTCAGTCTGAGGCAAATTCCTGCAGATATGGTTCCCCTACCTGGAATAGTTCTACCAGCCTGTCAATGCTAGGCCCATCCCCCAAGGAACCTAGGGATCTATTTCTCCCTCCCTTCTCCCAAGGGCTGATGGCTCCTTGACTTCCCTTGGCCAGTCACCTCCCTCCCCCATAGGTATCCCTTTGAGGTGGCCTGTAAGTAGCTGGGAAAACTTACCACTTCCCCTGGTCTTCAGCCTTTGTGGCATTATCTGCCACATAACATGAATACCTTGGGGTGTCAGCCGTTGCTCAGTGGTGCCACTCTCGCCTCTGAGTCAGAATGTTGTGGGTTCAAGTACCACTCCAGAGACTTGAGCACACAATCCAAGCTGACACTCCAGTGCAGTACTGAAGGAGGTGCCTTCTTCCTACATTATAACAGTGGCTACATTTCAAAAGTACTTCATTGACTGTAAAGCACTTTGGGACGTCGTAAAGTCGTGAAAGGCGCTGTATTATTGCAAGTCTGTCTTTCTTTCTTTACTTAGTCTACCCTTTTAACCCTTTGCACACGACAATCTATTGATAGTGACTATCTTGCTGCATCTGTAAATGTCTTACTCCCGAATAAACAATATTCTTGAATATTATTACAGCCTCTTTGTTTTAGCTCTGTATGATTTTTTTTGTGTGGTAAGATACAAATTAAATATTATTTTAAAAGGTAGAAACATATTCATCAAATCCTGTCAATGTGCTCAGGAAGTGCTGCTCACATTGCAGCTATTTTCACTTGTTTGAGCAATAAAGGATTGCCACTTCTACTCTACTGTACTAGGAAATCAAGGGCATGTCGGCACATTCATAACATCAAAGAAATCTCAGTACAGAAACATCACAGCAATCTACTCTAATCCCATTGCACTGCTCCTTTCCCCTATCCTTTACCATTTTTCTTCTTGAAGTGTTTATCTAAGTCCCAGTTAAACATCGTCATTCACTCAGCTTCAGGAGCCACTTGTGATAAATTGTTTGATATTCTAATAACTCTGATATGACAAATTCCTTCCAACCTCCCCTTTCTGCTTCTGGTACTAATGCTGAGTTTATGCCTACTTATTACCAGTGAAGTTGGAGGGGGGGTGGGGGGGCGGAGGAGACGAGTCCTTCACTACTCATGCTCACATTTCAAAATTTTGAACACTTCTATTAAATTCACCCTTAACCATCTCTTCTCCAGTGAATGCAGCCTGATTTTTTTTTTAAGTGTCTCAGCATAACTATACCTGCTCATCCCTAGAATCAACCTAGTGAAAGTTGAACTGATTTAAGTCCCCAAAGACTTCTATAATGAGGCACGCCAGCTGCAGTGTAACCACCATCTTATATGGATTCATCATCTTCTCCTTGCTTTTGTATTCAATATCCCTCGATATAAAACCCAAAATCCCATTTGCCCTTTTATGGCTTCTTTCACTACAATCCTGTTTTTAAAAATCTGTAGGATCATAGAATTTTACAGCACAGCTGAAGGATGTTCAGCTCGTCGTGCCTGAGCCATTTCTCTGAAACAACTATCCACTTAGTCCCAGTCCCCTGTCCTTTTATATTTTTCTGGGTGACACACATCTTCTCACATTCCTCTGTCCAACGTATGACTCTTTTCTATCTGTTTGCAGAAGGAGGCTGCGCATAACAGGAGACAGTGTATGTAGACAGGAGCGGGACAGGTTACCTTTAACTCCTTGTAAGGAGAGGGCCCTGGAGATTCTGCGTATCGAGGTGATAGGAATTGAGAAGGGGCGGGGAGGGGTGGGGGGGAGAGCAGAGGCCTCCCCCAAGTTCAGGGCTGGTGTCATCTCTGGATTCTCATTTTTTATTTCCTCACATATTCACTCCCTCACAAGAAGAACTAAAATGGAAAAGGTGGCAGATAAAGCAGTGGACCAGTAACAAGAAATATTCAGGTACAAGAGGGGCAAACGTACAGCACCCATTTTAAATGAGCGCTGAGCATCTGGAGCACTGTTCAGGGCACTCAGCTCATTGTAGGAGTACGGTCTCATAGGAACATAGGAACAAGAGGAGGCCATTTAGCCCCTTGAGCCTACTCCACCATTCAATGAAATCATGGCTGATCTGTGACCTAGCTCCATAGACCTGCTTTAGCCCCATATCCCTTAATACTGTTGGTTTATCTAAAATCTATCAATCTCAGATTTAAATTTAACAATTAAGTTAGCATCGACTACCATTTGCAGAAGAGTGTTGCAAACTTCTACCACCTTTTGCGTGTACAAGTGTTTCCTAACTTCATTCCTGAAAGTCTTGGGTCTAATTTTTAGACTCTGTCCCCTAGTCCTAGACTCCCCAACCAGCGGAAATAGTTTCTCTCTATTTACCCTCTCAGTTCCTTAATATCTTGAAAACGTCAAGCAAATCACCCCTTAATCTTCTAAATTTCAGGGAATACAACCCTAGTTTGTGTAATCTCGCCTCGTAATTTAACCCTTGGAGTTCAGGTATCATTCTAGTAAATCTACGTTGCACTCCCTCCGAGGCCAATATATCCTTCCTAAGGTGCAGTGTCTAGAACTGAACACAGTACTCCAGATGTGGTCTAACCAGGGCTTTGTATAGCTGTAGCATAACTTCTACCCCCTTGTATTCTAGTCCGTTTGAAATAAAGTCCAGCATTCCATTAGCCTTTTTGATTATTTTCTGTACCTGTCCATGACATTTTAATGATCTATGTGCATGGACCCCTAAGTCTCTTTGGACCTCCACTGTTTTGAGCTTTTCACCATTTAGAAAGTACGCTGATCTATCCTCTTTAGGTCCAAAGTGGATAACCTCACACTTGCCGACATTGAAATCCATTTACCACAGTTTTGCCCATCCATTTGATCTATTAATTTCTCTCTGTAATTTTATGACTCCATCTACACTGCTTACAATGCTGCCTATCTTTGTGTCATTGGCAAACTTGGATATGTGGCTCTCTAGCCCGTCATCTAAGTCATTAATAGATACAGTGAATAGTTGAGGCCCCAACACAGATCCCTGTGGGACACCATTAGTCACATCCTGCCAAATTGAGTACCTGCCCATTATCCCTACTCTCTGTCTCCTGCTGCTCAGCCGATTTTCTAACCAGGTCAATAATTTGCCATGAATTCCGTGAGCTTCAACTTTAGCTAAGAGTCTCTTATGAGGGACTTAATCGAGCGCCTTCTGAATATTAACATATTTTTGTGGCCTTAAATGAGCCTTGCGCACAAAGACCTGGAATTCCCACCGGAAGCGGTTTCGTCATCGGAGGTGGGTCAGGGCAGCTGCCCTCCAACCAGGGTCAGGCCTAATTAATGTAGGGCGGAGTCCAGGAAGGTCACCCACCACTGAGAGCGAGGAACAGTCGATGCCACTTCAGTGTAACATCCCTCGTAGTTGCGAAACAGCGCAGGAGGATGGATTGAAGGGTGCAGGAGTCTTGTCTTGTAATATTTAAAAAGGATGCTCTCCCAGAAGAGGTAAAGGAACCTGGAGAGGGAGAGGAGAGAAAGGCGCCCATTAACAAGCCCTCTCCCTCCCAACAGTGTCATCAGTGGGCTTCCCACTGCAGCCCCAGGATGCACTGCAAAACGTCTTCTGGAGGAGGCAGAATTTGAGGCTTAACTCGGGAAAGTTAGTCGGTTTCACTGGCTCAGCTCCTGTCTAAATGTGACAGGGTGTCAAGGGACTGGCAACTCAAAGCCCTGTTTTGAGGGTGGAGGGGAGGAAAATTTACCACAGGCGGTGATAACCTGGCTGTTAAGAAAGAAAGAACATGCATTCATATAGCTCCTTTCACAACCACAGGACGTCCCAAAGCACTCTACAGTCAATTAAATGCTTTTGAAGTATAGTCAATGCTGTAATGTAGGAAACGAGGCAGCCAATTTGCATACAGCAAGGCCCCACAAACAGCAATGCGGTAATCAGTTTTTTAGTGATGTTGGTTGAGGTATAAACATTGGCCAGGACACCGGGGAGAACTCCACTGCTCTTCTTCGAAATAGTTCCATGGGATTTTTTACGTCCACCTGAGAGGGCAGATGGGGCCTCGGTTTCACGTCTCATGTGAAAGATGGCACCTCCGACAGTGCAGCACTCCTTCAGTACTGCACTGAAATGTCAGCCTAGATTTTGTGCTCAAATCTCTGGGAAAAATACTACCACTGAGCCACAGCTAACATCAGTAGGCCTCCCTGCCCTATTTGCTACCTCTCTCCTGTCCAATTTTGGGTGGTCTGGCAGTGAAAGTTCCAGTCCAACATGCGTGTAGGTTTTCAGTGTCACGGCACTTTCCTGAGCACACTACACAGTACAAGCCAATGATACAGGGCACCAACGCTTTGTGAGAGTTGAACAGGGCATCATCAGCCTCGTGTTTGCTACCTCTGCCGTTTTATCAGTAATCTCTCTTGTTATTCCAGAATGGAAATCAGCCAGGTGACTTATCAGCTTTAAGTCCCATTATTCCTTTTAATAACATTTCCCGTTTAATATTTACATCCATTAGCTGCTGTTCGACATGCTCCTCTGGTATTCCTGCAGTACTTCCTTCACCCTCCCCTAGAAATATGAAGGTGAAATAGTTGTTAAGCATCATTTTTTAATTCTTCATTCGAAGATGCCCTTCTTTATCCCTCAGTGGCCTCACTCCTTTGATTATCTCCTTGCTTTTGATGTGCCTATACAAGCCTTTGCTATTATCCTTTATGTTGAATACCAATCTTTTTTTACTCACTCTCTTAGCCCTCCTATCCTCTCCCTTTTCCTTCTCTTCTGTGCTTTTGCTATTTCTCCTGGATTTCTTCTATATCACCAGCCTTAACTTTATCGAACGCTTCATCCTTAAACTTCATTTTTGACCTAATCTCTTTATTTAGCCATGGAACTTCACTCTTTGACACAACTCCTTTATTCCTGGGCAAAGTATTTTCAATCTGAACCCTATCCATCTTGTACCTAAATATTGCTTATTGCTGGTCCGCTATTTTATCTGTCAGCTTTCCCAATTTAATTAATCTAGCTAGGCACCTATTTATCCCTCTTAAGGTTTAACACCTTTCCTTGTGATTCTGTTTTTCTTTGCGTATTCTATAGACTTTTCCTCTAGGGTCACTTCACACTAGGACGTCCATGAGTGGATTCCAACGGGAGTCTGTAAAATCTGCATTTTTATATATTTATTGACTTACGAACTAAACATTCCTGTTGCTGTGTTTCTGAATGAGAACATTCCTTCCTTTAGAGTAGCTAAGATTGTCTTTCAGAAGTGAGGACAGGGGGTCCCCTGTAGTTTGTCATTATTTACAGGGGGACTCCAGGAGTACGTTATTATTTGCAGGGGTCCCTGGGAGCATGCCAGTATTTGCAGGGGGTCCCAATGAACGTGCTAATATTTGCAAGGGTTCTCCGGCACATAAAAGTAATCCTAATTATGTTACAATTGTTGGCTCCCAAATGTTGGACCTTAAAGTTGTATACTTTGCCCAGTTTGTTGCACAGTACCAGGTCTAGTGTGGCATCTTCCCTCAGTGGATTTGTAATGTCAAATAGTTCCAAGTGCATTCCTTGAACCTCCTGTCCATTTCAACCACCATTGTTAGTGTTATCCCAGTCTATCTCCAGATAGTTAATAGTCCCACTACAACTTGTGTAAACGTCGTTTAACAGTCTACAGCTCTTTCCCTCAATTTGGAGGTCTCCAACTTCTATAATATTATTGCTGAGCAATTCAGAGTGGCTGACTGAGGACCGCAATACATCGGGAACGTGCTTTCTGCATTTGGAACCTACTCAAGGCCTGACATTTTATTTGAATGAGGGGAACATAGGAACAGAAGTAAGCCATTTAGCCCCTCGAGTCTATTCCGCCATTCAATGAGATCATGGCTGATCTGTGACCTAACTCCATATACCCGCCTTAGCCCCATATCCCTTAATACCTTTGGTTAACAAATATCTATCAATCTCAGATTTAAAATGAACAAATGAGCTAGCATCAACTGCCGTTTGCGGAAGAGAGTTCCAAACTTCTACCACCCTTTGGTGTACAAATGTTTCCTAACTTCACTCCTGAAAGTTCTGGCTCTAATTTTTAGGCTCTGTCTCCTAGTCCTAGACTCCCCAACCAGCGGAAATAGTTTCTCACTATCTACCCTATCAATTCACCTTAATATCTTGAAAACTTCAATCAAATCACCCCTTAATCTTCTAAATTCCAGGGAATACAACCCTAGTTTGTGTAATCTTTCCTCGTAATTTAGCCCTTGGAGTCCAGGTATCATTCTAGTAAATCTACACTGCAGTCCCTCCAAAGCCAATATATCCTTCCTATGGTGCGGTGCCCAGAACTGAACACAATACTCCAGGTGTGGTCTAACCAGGGCTTTATATAGCTGTGGCATAAATTCTATGCCCTTGTATTCTAGTCCTCTAGATATAAAGGCCAGCACTCCATTAGCCTTTTTGATTATTTTCTGTACTTGCCCTTGACATTTTAATGATCTATGGGCGCTAAATTGGGCCATGTAGCACCCGTTGTATCGGCGTTACGCGATCTCTCGAGGTGCCAAGATGGCCTCTTGGTTGCGCATGCACGTTTCCAGCGTGACGTGCGCTGGACGCCATCTTGGGTATAGGAGTTAGCACATGGGCAAATACCGAACGCTGGCTGCATGTAAAGTAAGGAGAAAATGGATACAATCAGTGTGCAATGCTGATTTAAAGTGATAGACACCATTTTGGCACTTAACGCTCAACTCAACGCACAGTCTTAATCCTGACCATCTGAACGTGTCTTAGAGTGCCTGGAGATCACCCACCAATGCTATTTAAAGGGACCATGTGGGATTTACAGGTTAGCGGCTGGATTATTGCTTCTGGCTGCTGATGCATTTGTAATTGTTTTTGGAGGTCTCCTATACTTGAATACTAGGATGTGGGGACATAGTCTAACATTTAGAGCCAGGATATGCAGGAGTGAATTTAGGAAACACTTCTACACGCAAAGGGTGGGATAAATTTGGAATGCTCTTCTGCAATGGCAGTTGATGCGAGCTCAATTGTGAATGTTAAATCTGAGATTGATAGATTTCTGTGAACCAAGGGTATTAAGGGATATGGGGCTAAGGCGGGTATATAGAGTTAGGTCACAGGTCCGCCATGATCTCACTGAATGGCGGAACAGGCTAAATGTGACTGCCACTTGCTGCCTCCTGATATGCGCCACCTTCTCCTGCAAGAAAGCGGGACGTGTGTTTGGGTGATGTGCCTGTCATGTTTGAATAGCTGCCAATGTGTGTTACCCGTTTCGAGCTTTTCACCATTTAGAAAGTACTCTGATCTATCCTTTTTAGGTCCAAAATGGATGAACTTACACTTGCCTACATTGAAGTCCATCTGCCACAATTTTATCCATTCATTTAATCTATTAACTTCTCTCTGTAATTTTATGTTTCCATCTAACTGCTTACAAGACTGCCTATCTTTGTGTCATCGGCAAACTTGAATATGTGGCTCTCTATCCTGTCATCTAAGTCGTTAATAAATACAGTGAATAGTTGAGGCCTCAACACAGTTCCCTGTGATACACCACTAGTCACATCCTGCCAATTTGAGTAGCTGCCCATTATCACTACTCTCTGTCTCCTGCTGCTCAGCCAATTTCCGAACCAAGTCAATCATTTGCCCTCAATTCCATGAGCTTCAACTTTAGCTAAAAGTCTCCTATGAGGGACTTTATCAAATGCCATCTGGAAATCCATATAAACAACATCCATAGACATTCCCCTGTCCACTACTTTCGTCACCTCTTCATAAAATTCAATCAGGTTTGTTAGGCATGACCTACCCTTTACAAATCCATGTTGGCTCTCTCTGATCAGCTGAAAATTTTTAAGGTGTTCAGTCACTCTATCCTTAGATATGAACTCTAGTAATTTCCTGACAACAGATATTAAGCTAATTCCCTGGTTTCTTTCTCTCACCTTTCTTAAATAGCGGAGTGACATGTGCAATTTTCCTATCTAAAGGAACGGTTCCTGAATCGAGAGAACTTTGGAAGATTATAGTTAGGGCATCTGTAATGTTCTCACCTACTTCCTTTAAATCCCTGGGATGGAAACCACCTGGTCCTGGGGATTTGTCACTCTTTAGTGCCATTATTTTCTTCATTACTGTTAATTTGATTACATTAATTATGGTGAGTCCCCGTCCCTGATTCAAAATGAGTTTCCTTGGGGTGTCCAACATGCTTTCCTCTTCCTCTACTGTAAATACTGACAAAATGTGATTGGGGGGCAGGAGCAATGCCTGATTGACTGAGCGCCTGTGGAGAAACGGGCGTCGCTAATGAGGCCCGTTCCCTTCAGCTGGATAAAAGTTCATTGCTGTAATTTCTGTATCAATTGGTATCTGCTTGTTTCAGCTCTCTTTTGGCCTTGTTGCACAAAGGAAGTCACTGAAACTCGTTGGAGCCATTCTGATAACAATTAAAGTTGGACTGTGTCTTTTGTTCAGCTGTACAGCTGCAATTGTTACATAGCACATTACTGTCCAGCTACAGGTATTTCCCCAAATATAAAAATCTAATTGCAGCTTCTGGAGAAGGAGGATGCAGGCCAGATAGGTGAAATTGTACCTTAGATGTTCCATTTGGACACTTATTCACACCGGCACTCATGTATATTGGCCTTATCTGGACCTGTCTGAAGAAACCTGCCAACCCTGACTTAGGTTGTCAAAGGAAGCTATTTGCAGACTCTGCACAGTCCTGTAGCCACAGTTGGAGACCACTTCCTGTACAAGATCAGCTCTATTAGAGGCTGTCAAGGTCTGAACTTTTACGCAGTTGGCTCTTTCCAAGTAATATCTACAGCATGTCCAAATCTTCATTCTCCAACTGCAGCCACAGATAACTGGCCAGGAGTTTCAGCACATATCCTGCGGAAAGCAGCCAGCAGCAGAAACAGCCCTGCACTTCTACCATGTGGCAGGATTGGCATAAGTGTAGGACATCATTGACTGCACTCATGTGACCACGCATGCCCCTAGCCTGAACGAAACACCATTCAACAATAGGAAAGGCTACTATTCCATTAGCGTGCAGGCAGTCTGTGTGCACAGGACCAGAACCATGCACGTGAAAGCTGATTTCCATGGCAGCTCTCTGGATTCATTCAACCTGCGGTAGGGCCAAGACAACTATAAGGGTGATTTTTGGGGGAATCGAGGGTATGGCTTGCAGCTCATGACACCAGTGCATTACTCAAGGACAAACATTGAGGATAGGTACAATGTGGCCTATGCATCCAGTAGGGTGATAGTGAAACACATCTATCACATCCTCAAACAGGAATCTATCATCAGGGTCAGAGTGAATGAGCACTTGAACAAGTATGAGCTGATCAAAGAGAGTCAGCATGGATTGGTGAAGGGTAGATCACGTCTGACTAATCTAGTTGAATTTTTTGAGGAGGTTGATAACATGGCAGACAGGGGAGTGTCTACAGATGTTGTCTATACGGATTTCCAGAAGGCATTTGATAAGGTTCTGCACAAGAGATTATTAGGAAAAATAAAGCACACAGAATTGGAGGTAACCTTGTGACATGGGTTAGTAATAGGTTGGGAGGTAGGAGACAGAGAGTAGGGATAAAGGGAATGTACTCTGATTGGCGGCGTGTGAGAAGTGATGTTCCCCAGGAATCTGAACTGGGGCCTCAGCTTTTCAACATATATATCAAGAACTTGGATGAAGGAATAGAGTTATATTTCCAAGTTTGCAGATGACACTAAGTTAGGTGGCACAGTACGTTGTTAGATGGAAGCAGAAAGTTAATGTGGGGAAGTGAGAACCAGACTGAATATAGAAAGTTCAGAGGGGAAGTGAAAAAGTAAATAAGAGGGGAAAAGAGAGAGTATGAGAATTTTTTTCTGTATTCGTTCATGGGATGTGGGTGTCGCTGGCAAGGCCAGCATTTATTGCCCATCCCTAATTGCCCTTGAGAAGGTAGTGATGAGCCGCCTCCTTGAACTGCTGCAGTCCGTTTGGTGAAGGTTCTCCCACAGTGCTGTTAGGAAGGGAGTTCCAGGATTTTGACCCAGTGACGATGAAGGAACGGCGATTTATTTCCAAGTCGGGATGGTGTGTGACTTGGAGGGGAACGTGCCGGTGGTGTTGTTCCCATGTGCCTGCTGCTCTTGTCCTTTTAGGTGGTAGAGGTCGTGGGTTTGGGAGGTGCTGTCGAAGAAGCCTTGGCGAGTTGCTGGAATGCATCCTGTGGTTGGTACACACTGCAGCTACTGTGCACCGGTGGTGGAGGGAGTGAATGTTTAGGGTGATGGATGGGGTGCCAATCAAGCGGGCTGCTTTGTCCTGGATGGTGTTGAGCTTCTTGAGTGCTGTTGGAGCTGCACTCATCCAGGCAAGTGGAGAGTATTCCATCACACTCCTGACTTGTGCCTTATAGAAAGTGGAAAGGCTTTGGGGAGTCAGGAGGTGAGTCACTCGCTGCAGAATACCCAGCCTCTGACCTGTTCTTGTAGCCACAGTATTTATATGGCTGGGGGCCAGTTAAGTTTCTGGTCAATGGTGACCCCCAGGATGTTGATGGTGGGGGATTCGGCAATGGTAATGCCGTTGAATGTCAAGGGGAGGTGGTTAGATTCCCTCTTGTTGGAGATGGTCATTGCCTGGCACTTGTCTGGCGCGAATGTTACTTGCCACTTATCAGCCCAAGCCTGGATGTTGTCCAGGTTTTGCTGCATGCGGGCACGGACTGTTTCATTATCTGAAGGGTTGCAAATGGAACTGAACACTGTGCAATCATCAGCGAACATCCCCATTTCTGACCTTATGATGGAGGGAAGGTCATTGATATAGCAGCTGAAGATGGTTGGGCCTAGGATACTGCCCTGAGGAACTCCTGCTGCAATGTCCTGGGGCTGAGATGATTGGCCCCCAACAACCACTACCATCTTCCTTTGTGCTAGGTATGACTCCAGCCACTGGAGAGTTTTCCCCCTGATTCCCATGGACTTCAATTTTACTAGGGCTCCTTGGTGCCACACTCGGTCAAATGCTGCCTTGATGTCAAGGACAGTAACTCTCACCTCACCTCTGGAATTCAACTCTTTTGTCCATGTTTGGACCAAGGCTGTAATGAGGTCTGGAACCGAGTGGTCCTGGTAGAACCCAAACTGAGCATCGGTGAGCAGGTTATTGTTGAGTAAGTGCCACTTGATAGCACTGTCGACGATACCTTCCATCACTTTGCTGATGATTGAGAGTAGACTGATGGGGCGGTAATTGGCCGGATTGGATTTGTCCTGCTTTTTGTGGACAGGACATACCTGGGCAATTTTCCACATTGTCGGGTAGATGCCAGTGTTGTAGCTGTACTGGAACAGTTTGGCTAGAGGAGCAGCTAGTTCTGGAGCACAAGTCTTCAGCAGTACAGCTGGGATGTTGTTGGGGCCCATAGCCTTTGCTGTATCCAGTGCACTCAGCCGTTTCTTGATATCACGTGGAGTGAATCGAATTGGCTGAAGATTGGCTTCTGTGATGGTGGTGATATCAGGAGGAGGCCGAGCTGGATCATCTACTTGGCACTTCTGGCTGAAGATGGTTGCAAACGCTTAGTTTGCAGAATAGACTGGAAACTAACATAAAAGGGAATCCAAAAGTCTTCTATAGGCATAGAAATAGTAAACAGGTAGTAAGAAGACGGGTGGAGCTGATTAGGGACCAAAAAGGAAATCTATTCATGGAGGCAGAGGGCATGGCTGAGGTACTAAATGAATACCTTGCATCTGTCTTTACCAAGGAAGAAGATGCTGCCAAAGTCACAATAAAAGAGGAGGTAGTTGAGATACTGGATGGGTTAAAAATTGATAAAGAAGTGGTACTTGAAAGGCTAGCTGTACTTAAAGTAGATAAGTCACTAGGTCCGGATGGAATGCATCCTAGGTTACTAAGGGAAGTAAGGGTGAAAAATGCGGAGGTACTGGCCATAATCTTCTTATCATCCTTAGATACGGGGCTGGTGCCGGAGGACTAGAGAACTGCAAATGTTACACCCTTGTTCAAAAAAGGGTGCAAAGATAAACCCAGCAACTACAGGCTAGTCAGTTTAACCTCGGTTGTGGGGAAGCTTATAGAATCGATAATCCAGGACAAAATTAACAGTCACTTGGAGGAGGGTGGACTGATTAGGAAAAGCCAGCACGGATTTGGTAAAGGTTTAACTAACTTGATTGAGTTTTTTGATGAGGTGAAAAAGAGGGTCGATGAGGGCAATGCAGTTAATGTGGTGTACATGGACTTCCAAAAGGCATTTGATAAAGTGCCACATAATAGGCTTGTCAGCAAAGCTGAAGCCCATGGAATAAAAGGGGCAATAGCAGCACGGATACGAAATTGGCTGAGAGACAGGAAACAGAGTGTCGTGGTGAATGGCTGTTTCTCGTACTGGAGGAAGGTATACAGTGGTGTTCCCCAGGGGGCGGTACTAGGATCACTGCTTTGCAGATGGCACAAAACTTGGAAGTATAGTGAACAGTGAGGAGGATAGTGAGAGACCTCAAGCGGATGTAGACAGGCTGGTGGCATGGGCGGACACGTGGCAGATGAAAATTAACACAGAGAAGTGCAAAGTGATACATTTTGGTAGAAAGAACGAGAAGAGGCAATATAAATTAAAGGGTACAATTCTAAAGGGGGTGCAGGAACAGAGAGTCCTGCAGGTATATGTGCATAGGTCATTGAAGGTGGCAGGTCAGGTTCAGAAAGCAGGATCCTGGGCTTTATAAAAGAGGCGAGGAGTACAAAAGCAAGTAGGTTATGATGAACCTTAAAAAAACACTGGTTTGGCCACAACTGGAGTCTTGTGTCCAATTCTCGGGACCGGACTTTAGGAAGGATGTGAAGGCCTTAGAGAGGGTACAGAAAAGATCTACTAGAATGGTTCCAGGGATGAGGGACTTCAGTTATGTGGATAGACTGGAGAAGCTGGGGTTGTTCTCCTTAGAGCAGAGAAGGTTGAGAGGAGATTTGATAGAGGTACACAAAATCATGAGGGGGCTAGACAGAGCAGATAGAGAGAAACTGTTCCCATTAGCGGAAGGGTCGAGAACCAGAGGACACAGATTTAAGGTGATTGGCAAAAGAACCAAGGGCGACATGAGGAAAAACTTTTTTATGCAGCGAGTTATGATCTGAAACGCGCTGCCTGAAAGGGTGGTGGAGGCAGATTCAATCGTGGCTTTCAATAGGGAATTGGATAAGTACTTGAAGGGAAAAAATCTGCAGGGCTACGGGGAAAGGGGGAAGGAGTGGGAATAACTGGATTGCTCTCCCAGAGAGCCAGCACGGGCTCGACAGGCCAAATGGCCTCCTTCTGTGCTGTAACCATTCTATGATTCTAAGTGTGAGGTTATCCACTTAGGATCCATGAAAGGCTATGGAATATTTTCTTAATGGTGAGAGGTTAAGAACTGTGGCGGAGCGAAGGGATTTAGGTGTCCATGTACACATATAACTAAAAGGTAGTGCACAGGTACAAAAAGTAATCAAAAAGGCTAATGGAATGTTGGTCTTTATCTCAAGGGGATTGGAATACAAAGGGGAGGAAGTTAGGCTTCAGCTGTACAGAGCCTTGGTCAGACCCCATCCGGATTACTGCGTTCAGGAAATATTGGCTTAAAGGCAGGTACTTGGTTTGAATTTCCTTGAGTTTAGAAGGTTGAGGGGTGATCAAATTGAGGTGTTTAAAATGATAAAGGGTTCGATAGGGTAGATACAGATAAACTATTTTCTCTGGTGGAGGAATCCAGAACAAGGGGGCACAATCTTAAAATTAGAGCTAGACCATTCAGGAGTGAAATCAGAAAGCTCTTTTTCATACCAAGGTAATGGAAATCTCAAATTTCCCCCCCTAAAAGGCTATGGATGCTGGGTCAATTTAAATTTTCAAGACTGGGATCGACTGATTATTATTGGGCAAGGGTATCAAGGGATATGAATCAAATGTGAGTAAATGGATTTGAGGTACAGGTCAGCCATGATCTAATTGAATGGCAGAACGGGCTCGAAAGGCTGAATTGCATTCTCCTGTTCCTATGTTCCTTGGACCAATTCTACAGTACAGTTCAGTCAAGGCTTGTAAGATTACTGTTGCCTGCTATGTCCTTTGTAAAGGTTTCTAATGAAGAAGTAACCAGGAGAAGAAAGGCAACAAGAATATGACAACGAAGATAAAGTTTACCACAAGAGGGAAAAATTGCCTGTTGAATGAGCTGCTCAGACAGGATCTAATCACCCAAACATGGAATGTACTGCACAGAAACAGGCCATTCGGCCCCACAGGTCCATGATCGTCTCTATGCTCCACAACAGCCTCCTCCCTCCCTTCTATATCTAACCCTATCAGCATATGCTTCTATTCCTTTCTCCCTCATGTGTT
The DNA here is from genome assembly GCF_035084215.1 of Heptranchias perlo. NCBI lineage: Eukaryota > Metazoa > Chordata > Chondrichthyes > Hexanchiformes > Hexanchidae > Heptranchias > Heptranchias perlo. The sequence continues at coordinate 9,040,026 of NC_090339.1, forward strand.
TATCGAGCTTCCCCTTAAATGCATCTATACTAGTCACCTCAACTACTACTTGTGGAAGCAAGTTCCACATTCTGACCATCTCTGGATAAAGAAGTTTCTCCTGAATTCCCTATGGCAAAAAAGCTGTCCCTCCATTGGATCCAGCTGTGCAGCAATTCACGAATGTGACTTAATTTGTCAGCCTTGGCTCAGTGATAGAACCACTCACCTCTGAGTCAGAAGGTATTGGGCTCAAGCTCCACTCCAAGGACTTGAGCATGTAGGCCAGGCTTACATTTCAGTGCAGTATTGAGGGAGCGCTGCACAGTTGGAGGCGTTGTCTTTCGGATGTAATGTTCAACCGAGGCCCTGTCTATCCTCTGCGATGGACATAACAAGTCCCATGGCACTATTCAAAGAAGAGCAGGGGAGTTCTCCCAATGTTCTGGCCAACATTTATCCCTTCAACCAACATCACTGAGGTAGTTTACCTGGTCATTTATCTCACTACTGTTTGCGGGACCTTGCTGTGCACAAATTGGCTACACTTCAAAAACATTTGATTGGCTCTGAAGTGCATTTGGACATCCTGAGGTCAAGAACGGTGCTATACATAAATGCATGTTCTTTCTTTCATTCCTCTCCAAAAACCTGAATTGGCCTTGCACCAAAAGAACTGTCATTCCAGTATTAGTCAATGCGGCTTTTATTAACCCTTACACTGTATGGTGCTTCTATATTCAGTGCATTTCGCCCTGATGCCTCCCTTTAGTCAAAGTGTATGGTATGTGCCTTCTACATATTACCTATGAGCTCCTTCTAAGTGCTCCCCCAGTGGGAGGAGTGAGAGATGTGGATGGTTGTTGGGTGTCGGTACCTGCCTCCAGGAGTAGAATTAGCACAGTTTCCACTTCTGATTAAATGACTGTCTGATGAGTCAATTGGTTACTCAAGTGTAGTCAACTGAGTAAAGGAGATTGGGATGTGGCACTGCCCTGAGAATCTTCTGCATCATCCTTGCCAGCTCCTGCCATTCCCCTGTTGCTGGGCACTCCCTCAGCAGAGCCAGAGATCGGTGAGGCAACAGACCACAACATGGTGAATCTAGAGGAGACTGCTGTAGATTGGAGCTGTAGGTCTCCATAGCAACAGGGAGACAGACAAGGGTAGAAACAAAAGACAGAAAGGGAAGAAGCAATAGTGGAAGGCAGAGAAAACAAGGGCGAAAAACAAATAGGGCCATAGTGCAAAATAAAACTAAGATGACTAGCAATCTTAAAAAGACAAGCCTAAAGGCATTGTGTCTTAATGCGCGGAGCATTCGCAATAAGGCAGATGAATTTACAGCGCAGATAGATATTAACGGGTATGATATAGCTGCGATTACGGAGACATTGCTGCAGGGTGACCAAGGATGGGAACTGAACATTCAGGAGTATTCAATATTTAGTTAGGACAGGCAAAAAGGGAAAGGAGGTGGGGTAGCGTTGTTAGTAAAGGAGGAAATCAATGCAATAGTGAGGAAGGGTATTGGCTCGGAAAATCACGATGTGGAATCGGTATGGGTGGAGCTAAGAAACACCAAGGGGCAGAAAACATTGGTGGGGGTTGTCTATAGGCCCCCAAACAGTATTGGAGATGTCGGGGAGGCCATTAAACAGGAAATTAGAGACGCATGCAAAAAGGGTACAATTATAATCATGGGTGACTTTAATCTACATATAGATTGGTCAAACCAAATTAGCAATAATACTGTGGGGGAGGAATTCCTGGAGTGTGTACATGATGGTTTTCTAGACCAATACGTTGAGGAACCAACTAGAAAACAGGTGATCCTAGACTGGGTATTGTGCAGTGAGAAAGGATTAATTAACAATCTTGTTGTGCGGGGTCCCTTAGGGAAGAGCGACCATAACATGATAGAATTCCTCATTAAGATGGAGAGTGAAGTAGTTGAATCTAAAACTAGGGTCCTGAATCTAAATAAAGGAAATTATGAAAGTATGAGGTGCGAGTTGGTGATGATAGATTGGGGAACTTTACTAAAAGAAATGACGGTGAATAGGCAATGGCTAATATTTAAAGAACGTGTGCAGGAATTACAACAATTATTCGTTCCTATCTGGCGCAAAAATAAAACAGGAAAGGTGGCTCAACCGTGGCTTACAAAAGAAATTAGGGATAGTATTAGATCCAAAGAGGACACATATAAAATTGCCAGAAAAAGCGGCAAGCCTGAGGATTGGGAGCAGTTCAGAATTCAGCAAAGGAGGACAAAGAGATTGATTAAGAGGGGAAAAATAGAGTATGAGAGTAAACTAGCAGGGAACATAAAAACTGACCGTAAAAGCTTCTATAAATATGTCAAGAGAAAAAGATTAGGGAAGACAAATGTAGGTCCCTTACAGTCAGAAATGGGGGAAATTATAATGGGAACAAAGAAATGGCAGAACAATTAAACACAAAGGAGGACACACATAATAGTGAGAGGGAGGAACTGAAGGAAATCAGTATTAGTAAAAAAATAGTGCTCCGAAAATTAATGGGGCTAAAGGTTGACAAATCCCCAGGGCCTGATAATCTACATCCCAGAGTACTAAAGGAAGTGGCCCTGGAAATAGTGGATGCATTGGTGATCATATTCCAAAATTCTATAGGCTCTGGAACACTTCCTACAGATTGGAGAGTGGCAAATGTAACCCCACTATTTAAAAAAGGAGGGAGAGAAAAAACAGGGAATTGCAGGCCAGTTAGTCTAACATCAGTAGTGGGGAAAATGCTAGAGTCGTGATAACAGAACACTTGGAGGGCATTAATGGGATTGGACAAAGTCAGCATGGGTTTATGAAAGGGAAATCATGCCGAACAAATCTACTGGAGTTTTTTGAGGATGTAACTAGTAGAATAGATAGGGGAGAACCAGTGGATGTGGTTTATTTGGATTTTCAGAAGGCTTTTGATAAGGACCCATACAAGAGGTTAGTGTGCAAAATTAAAGCACATGGGATTGGGGGGAATATACTGGCATGGATTGAGAATTGGTTGACAGACAGGAAACAGAGAGTAGGAATAAATGGGTCTTTTTCAAGGTGGCAGGCAGTGACTAGTGGGGTACCGCAGGGATCAGTGCTTGGGCCCCAGCTATTCACAATATATATCAATGATTTGGATGAGAGAACTAGATGTAACATTTCCAAGTTTGCAGATGACACAAAGGAGGATGCAAAGAGGCTCCAGTGTGATTTGGACAAGTTGGGTGAGTGGGCAAGAACATGGCAGATGCAGTATAACGTGGATAAATGTGAGGTTATCCACTTTGGTTGTAAAGACAGAAAGGCAGATTATTATCTGAATGGTGATAGATTGGGAAAATGGGAGGTGCAATGAGACCAGGGTGTCCTTGTACACCAGTCGTTGAAAGCGAGCATTCAGGTGCAGTAAGCAGTTAGGAAGGCGAATAGTATGTTGGCCTTCATTGCAAGAGGTTTTGAGTACAGGAACAGGGATATCTTACTGCAGTTATATAGGGCCTTGGTGAGACCACATCTGGAGTATTGTGTGCAGTTTTGGTCTCCTTATCTGAGGAAGGATGTCCTTGCCATGGAGGGAGTGCAATGAAGGTTTACCAGACTGATTCCTGGGAGGCAGGACTGACATATGAGGAGAGATTGGGTCGACTAGGCCTATATTCACGAGAGTTCAGAAGAATGAGAGGTGATCTCATCGAAACATATAAAATTCCAACAGGACTAGACAGACAAGATGCAGGGAGGATGTTCCCGATGGCAGGGGAGTCCAGAACCAGGGGTCACAGTCTCAGGATACGGGGTGTGCCATTTAGAACCGAGATGAGGAGAAATTTCTTCACTCAGAGGGTGGTGAACCTGTGGAATTCTCTACCACAGAAGGCAGTGGAGGCCAAGTCATTAGATGTATTCAAGAAGGAGATAGATATATTTCTTAATGCTAAAGGGATCAAGGAATATGGGGAAAAAGCGGGAACAGGGTACTGAGTTAGACGATCCGCCATGATCATTTTGAATGGCGGAGCAGGCCCGAAGGGCCGAATAGCCTACTCTTGCTCCTATTTTCTATGTTTCTATGTAACAGCAAAATAATCATGTGAGAAGCTAAGCTTGAGCTGAAAACCTCAACCACGAGGGCCTCTGAATAAATTACTTCTATCTGATATCAACATGTGGGACTATCCACTCAGTGTTGTGACAGAGACTCACCACAAGGAAAATCTCAGAGACATGGAAAGCAACTTTAATTGTTTAAATACAAGGTTCAGTCAGTCAGAATGCTGCAGTTGACAAAGGTATAAATTGTAATGAAAGAAAGAATTTGCATTTATACAGCATCTTTCATGACTGCAGGACATCCCAAAGTGCTTTACAACCAATGAAGTACTTTTGAAGTGTAGTCACTGTTGTAATGTAGGAAATGCAGCAGCTGATTTGTGCACAGCAAGGTCCCACAAACAGCAATGAAATATATGAACAGATCATCTGTTTTAGGTGTTGGTTGAGGGATAAATATTGGCCAAGAAACAGGTCAGCCAATTTGTGCACAGCAAAGTCCCACAAACAGCACTCTGCAACATGTGGACAACATAACGACGTGAGGCTATCCTAAGGATGTAGAATAATGATGGCTGCAAGCTGACAAAAACATTAATAGTGGGACAAAGCATTTGGATAAATGTCTGCCACCTCCAATTATGTCATTAAAGAAGGTTAAAACTGGGTGATTTGCTGGAGGAAAGTTACATCAGGAGTTATGGCAGGAGTCAAAGTATGATCAAAGACTATATGGGATCATTGTAAGATTCTGTCGGGCAAAGCCTTTCCACCATCTACAAGGCACAAGTCAGGAGTGTGATGGAATACTCTCCACTTGCTTGGATGAGTGCAGCTCCAACAACACTCAAGAAGCTTGACACCATCCAAGATAAAGCAGCCCGCTTGATTGGCACCCCATCCACCACCCTAAACATTCACTCCCTTCACCACCGGCGCACTGTGGCTGCAGTGTGTACCATCCACAGGATGCACTGCAGCAACTCGCCAAGGCTTTTTCGACAGCACTTCCCAAACCCGCGACCTCTATCACCTAGAAGGACAAGAGCAGCAGGCACATGGGAACAACACCACCTGCATGTTCCCCTCCAAGTCACACACCATCCCGACTTGGAAATAAATCGCCGTTCCTTCATTGTCGCTGGGTCAAAATCCTGGAACTCCCTTCCTAACAGCACTGTGGGAGAACCGTCACCACACGGACTGCAGCGGTTCAAGAAGGCGGCTCACCACCACCTTCTCGAGGGCAATTAGGGATGGGCAATAAATGCTGGCCTCGCCAGCGACGCCCACATCCCGTGAACGAATAAAAAAAAAAATTAGGGTGAAGAACCAAGTTATGGCTGAGTGCTAAATGGATACTTTGCATTGGCTTTCACTACTGAAGATGATACTGAATTGAGTGTGGTGACAGATGGAAGTGCTATCAAAATGGAATTCTCAGAAGTCAATGCAGAAATCGTCCTGGTAGAGATATTTGGTAAAAAGAGGAAAGATGCAAATAAGATTAAGCTAAAGTTGTATACGTATCTGGGGATTCACTATAAAAAGTCATAACCAAAACAGGTGGGTGCTGAAGACCTGCTCCCCTATATCACATGCCGAGAGTTTATTTAAGTGAATGGTATTTATTTATTTATCAACTTGCAGTGGGTAAGGAAAACGATATTCACGTTCCAGGAACCAATGAAAAAATGATTATATGTCTCTGCGAAGATCTTTCACAAACCTTTTTCATTAGAGATGTGCACCCCTCCCCCTCTTACACGCTCCCACAACCTCTCCCCTTTGCAATAGTGTAACCTCTGATTCACCATGAGCAACACCACAGGAGATCAGCTAGCACGTTTTGGTCATCTTAATTTGCGCCTTATGGACAGGAAGCAGCGCTGAATGTGATTGAGAAAGAAGTCCCTCGAGCTGTGCGGCTCAGTGCAGTCTAAAACATCACATCCCCCAATACACTGTAAAGTTTTCAAATAAATTTGGTCTGATTGCACAAATGCCTAGGTAATTATTGAAAAACATAAAATATATTACTGAACTGCAGTTTAAAGAGAGAAAGGTACTGGAAATAAATGGCATGTCACCAACATGCCTAGGGAAAGGGAAAAAAAGGCTTTCATTATTCATAGACAGCTTTGGCCATTATCTTCCACTGATCACCCCATGAAACATCAATCAAACACGCAGTACGGAAAGGAATCTTCAGTGTTAATAGAGTTCATTATTTTTAATGCCTTATGTGGGGTTTTACAATAGGATACAGCAGAAAGACCAAAAATAATCATTCTCCAATTACAATTTTAAAAAAAGCCTTCTGTACAGGGAAGGTGGAAGATTAGGCCTGTGGGTACTTATATATTTCACTAATTTTTTTGCAGCACATTGCATTCTTTAACAGCCCTGAAAAACAACTTAAAATTGTATTTGAGAACATTGTGCAAATGTCAGTACCTTAACAGCACTTGGTGGTGATGGGGGTGGGGGTGTGGGGGCAGGAGTGGGAGGCCACATTGATCAGTTTTCAGGGCAGATTGCTCCTCCGATAATGTTGAACTTTTGGTGGTATTTCTGTAACACTTCAAAAGTAATGAACCATGCTCAAGCCCACACCGTGCAAGCAAATTTTCCAAGTCACATTTGGATTATAACAACGTGTTAAATTTATGGGGTGGGGAGGAGAAGAAAACTGTGTTGCACTAAGTGGATTTTGCATAAGTCCAAATTGCTTAGAGGCAGATTTGACAACTCTTAAGATTTGGGCCAATGACATCTCTTTATTTAATATTTGTTCTCAGGATGTGGGCGACACTGGCAAGGCCAGATCTATGGCTCACCCTTGATTGCCCTGAGAAGGAGGTGGCAGGCCTATACAGTTGGTGTTCCCACGATGGTGTTAGTTATGAATGATGAAGGAATGGTGGAACATGTCCAGTATAGTAAGCAGAATACACCCCTCACCTCCCTTGATATTCTTAACAATCCTAACTGCCCCATCCTCTGCTCCAAGTGCATTCCTTGGGGGTTAACTTCTCCAACCTCCTTCCGATCTCTCACACCCCCTCCACTGCTGCCCTCTCTGACCCCACCGAAAGACCTACCTTCAACGTCCCTTTTGGTATTGCTCCCGATAGTATTCACTTTCTAGTGAACAAGATTCTTGCCATTCACAATCTCATTGTGAACAAGACTATTGACATCCTGCCACTGACAGAAACGTAGCTCATAGCCGGTGATTCCTTCTCCATTAAAAGCCTCTCCGCCTGCCTATAATTTCTATCACTTGCGCTACTCAAACTGTCATGGCAGTGGGTAGCGCTCATCATCAAGACACATCTTGGTCTCACCCACAACTCCTCTGGCACCTTCTCCTCCTTAGAGCATGTCACCCTCTTCCATCCCCCACACCTCTCATTCACAACCCTTGTCCTTTACCACCCTCCCAAGTCTCACACTGACCTCCTCACTGAGATGTTATCCATTCTGTCCTCCCTTAATCTCTGAAGTGAGCGACTTCTCATCCTCAGTAATTTCATCCTACACCTGAACTACCCTAGCTTGCTTGTCTTCTCTACAATTTACCCTTCATATAAATTCCCTCATCCATATCGTCGGCTATCTCCTCAACCTTATCCCATGGCCTCTTCGCAACTGAGGCATAGATCATCAATAAGACCATCTCTGAGGAATTCCTCATCTCTCTTTCTACCTATAGACCATTTCCCTCCCCAAATTCCAGCAATATCCACCTGCCCATGGAAAGAAAACTCTGCCCAACTCCCTCATTAATTCACTCTCACCCTCCCAGCTCCCCCTCCTCTGCCCTTCACCTATCATGTCACCATTTTCATTGTTGACCTGCTGAACTGTTCCCTCACCTCTGACTTCAATATCCTTGTTCCCAGCAAATCCATCACTGTTTTCCCATCCTTGCTGCTCCTCTGTCCCTGTACAGCATCCATTTGCCTGGTGTTAATTCTGGTAGTAACGCCTCACTGGTAAATCAGCGAAATGGATTAATCAGAAGGGCTAATGCAAATACCAGTATTCTGTGTAATTTTCTAGATTAGCAGTGATAAAAGAGATAACACATTGACTCTACTTCTACTTGGCACTAGGTTGAAATAATGCAAATCATGTCAAAACGCAGCATTGCGCAAAGAATTATGCACGGCTTTTCTCTACCCAAATTAAAATAAAAACATGTTTGGCAAACAATTTCTTTGGAAGACAATGAACTTTAAAAATGCCCCATCGTCTCCTCTCAGACATGGCTGGGATTCTCAGCGAAGAAAAGGAGATTCCAAGAAAGATACTACAATCTGACTACAGAATCTTACAGCATTTACTATTTACTACTGCGAGGGATTCTCCTCACCAACAAACAGTAGCTGTGTTTCTGACAGAAGTGCAATATTGCTGAGCAGTATTTGAGTTTGAGAATTGGCTGTTACCCCCGATAGTAAAAAAACCCGCCAAAAATCACCTGGTTTAGTCTCATGCCCTAATAATTATGGAAACTAGTAGATCTTTTGTGGTATTGTTCGTGGTCAGTCGCAGGATATGTTGTTTTATAGCAGGCATGCTACATCACATAATGTTGATGTGCAACAATGTTTAAATTGGCCTCTCTCTTTAAGGCCACATGTGCAACGGCTGTATATTGGAGACTGAGGTCAATTAGAAGTTAATCACTCTTGGCAAGTGATTGTAAATTCCTGACTCCTGGTCAGAAGAAACCAGTGTAAAATGACTGCCTTTGTTCTTTTTTATTAAAAAAAATACACTTTTGTCACTTTAAAATATGATGTGACTAGTGTGTGGAATCAGAACTTTAACATATATATTTGCGTAACATTGCTTATGGTGAGTTGAAGGATATGGGGGGTTAAATTGGTTAACCCCCGAAAACTGGCACTGGGATCACGATGCACGATTAACCCTCACCCGGTCATTGAGATGCAGGCAGTATGTAACATTCGTGCTGCCTGATGATTTCTATGATTGCTGCGTGCAGCCAGCGTTACCTGCACTGTTGATTGGCTGCACGCACCAGCCGGGGGCCCCGATATCAGGAGTGGCTAGCTCTACTTAAAGGCAGCCTGCACCTCTTAAAGGGGAGGTGCACTGTGGCTGCCGGGAGTCCTGGAATCGGTGTGGCAATTAACTCTGTGCTGGAATAATACTGAGGAATGGCTGGGCCTGCGAGAGGGTGTGTAACAAGGTTCTCCCACGATGCACTAGAGGCCTTGGTGCAAGAGGTGGACACACAGAAGGGTATCCTTTACCCAGGGGGGGGGAACAGGACGCCCTCCAGACACTTGCTGAGGAGGCAATGGGAGGCTGTGGCGGACGAGGTAAATGCCAGGAGCATCTCTCCATGCACATAGATGCAGTGCATGAAGAAGTTTAATGATTTGACACCTGTGGTCAAGGTAAGTAACTTCAACTGTCAAGTGGCATCTCCTACCAACTGCACCACTAGCCTCATCCACTGTTCAACACACTACATCCCCCATCACCCACCTACCAACAAACGCTTTCCATCAGTACGCAACTCTTCAAATCAAATGCTCACACAGTACCAACTATTGCAAACCGCACACACACAACTCACAGGTCACACACTCTGGTAGCTATTCAACCATGGCAGCCACATCACCCAAACATCTTGCAGGACACTCACTGACACACTTCCCTCTTTCTTGCAGGAAAAGGTGGCGCTTAACAACAGGCAGCATGAAAGACCTGGGGCGGACAGGGAGGCCTACACATCCCCAATCCCATGGAGGAGACTGTGCTGTTGTTCATTTTGCGGACCGCCACTGCGGCCATGGCCACCGGCGGTGCTGGAGGTATCGGTGATGAGGGTCTCTGCATACCTAATCATCCTTCTCGCTCCCCACTTCTCCCTCAGTTCACAATCTTTTCTGACTTACGTGCTGCAAATAGTGTAAGCCATCACCACAACTCAACCTGTGTCCCTTTGTCATTGCAGATACCCAAGAAATGGAACCAGCACAATCAGAGGAGGCAGAGGAAGATGACAGTGATGATGCAGCCACACTATCACTCGACTGTACACTCGCAGCCACCAGCTCAGAGACTGACACTGCGCGTAGTTTAGAGGCTAGAATAGAGGAGGGATCTGCACATGGTGAAACATTGGGTACAAGTGCGCAGAAGCTGGCACGGGGCGAAAGGATACCGCAGGTGCCAGCTCACTGAAGGGCGAGGTCACACATTAGTTCTGCTGCAAAGGAATCAGATGATGACTTCGATGGGCCAGGTTATATTAGAAGGCTGATGGGTGCACACCACCATATGCATGGTGCACTGGAAAGCCTGCCAGAAAGCCTGAGCACAATGTCAAGGGGGCATGGAGGAGTCGATCCAACTTGGCACAGGGCTTTGAGCAGAGCTTGGAGCCCATCCTTTCCAACATGGAATGGGTGGTCACCTCCATCAGCACACCTGTGGAACCCACCATGATGCAGCGTCTGATGACCATGTCACAGCTTCCATTGCAGCACAAACATCTGCCATCCAAGGTCTGACTGCTGCATTTGGAGCTCAGACTGCTGCATTGCAGGCTCAGGTGGCTGCTATCGTGGCTCTGGGTTCCACTGTGGAATATGGCTTCCATAGTCGCAGCAGTCCAGCAATCTGTTCTCCAGCAGATCATCAGGATTGCTGAGGTGCTGCCCCGGGAAAGTGGCAGTGGCGCCATGGAAGACGAACCTGCTGTCCTCTCTCAGGATGACAGCGTTCCTGCTCCCACCGCTGCCACTCCACCAGTGCCCTTGGCGTTGCCAGTCAGCCAGCCAGGCTAGACTGCTGCAGCCCAAGCCAGAATGCTGCAGTCTGAAGCCGTCCCTCCTAGCCCAGAGATGCTTAAGGTCATCCTCCAAGGCCATGTGCACTCTCCTCAAATAAAGGCCAGCAGCCTCCCACCACCCATGCTCCAGCCACTAGGGATGCACCTCGTAGGAGCACTAGGAAAGGTAAAGGCACACGAACAATAGGCACTAAGGGAATTCTCAAGGGTGAATTGTCTCACTTTGTTTGAATTATGATGTGTTCATTTATAAATTTGGATTTGAATTTGTATTTAGTGTTGGTTTTCATTTCTGTGATGAGCTGAGGGAGGAAGCAATGTGCAATCATAAGGAGGATGATTTGATGTTCATGTGGGAGCAGAAAAGTAAGGAGTGTGGGACTGTTGGTGAATGGGAAGGTGTCTTTGAGGTTACTGGTATTGCTCATTAATAATCTGATCACGCAGAGCCCTGGCATACAGGGCCTGTCCATATTGTTGCCTTCCTGCCTCGTCCTCCACTTCCTGCTGCACTTCCTCCTCTTCTTCCTCCATTTCATCCTCCATCTCTTCCTCCTCCTCCTCCTCCTTCTCTTCCTCCGGCTCAGGTTCTCGCCTCATAGGCGGTGGCAAGGGCTGTTCCCTTATAACGGCGAGGTTGTGCAGCATGCAGCATACGACGACCAATCTTGATACCCACTCAGCTGAGTACTGCAGAGCTCCTCCAGTGTGGTCCAGGCAGCAGAAGCGTTGCTTGAGTATGGTGTACTCGATGATGTTCCGGGTGGCAGCCTGGCTCTCATTGTACGCCTGCTGTGCACATTTATGTGCATTCCTGACCAGAGCCATGAGCCACTTCAAGAGGGGATAATCCTTGTCGCCCTGTCACCAGCCTTTGACTTGCCGTGCTGGTTGAAATATAGGTGGCACGTTGGACTGCCACAGAATGAAGGCGTTGTGACTGCTGCCAGGATAGCGGGCATTGACCTGCATGATGCACTACCTGTGCTCGCACACCGGTCGCACATTGAGGGAGTGGAACCCCTTTCTGTTCATGAATATGGCCAAGTTCCAATGTGGAGTACGCATGCAGCAATATGCGTGCAGGCAATAGCACCCAGCACCATGAGGAAGCCTGCAATGCGAGCAAACCCTCATGCTCACTCATACTGCTTGTCTCTGTCAAGAGCGAACGTGATGAATCTGTTTCTGAGTGTGTACTGAGTGTCAGTGACCTCCCTTATACAGCAGTGCACAGCAAACTGTGAGATGTTGCTTATATTGCCAGCAGCAGCCTGAAGTGAGCCAGAGCCTTAAAAATTAAGTGCCACAGTTACCTTGACAGCTACAGGCAATGCTATTCTTGTCCTGCTCGAATGCTGCAGTTGTAGCTGCAGCAGTTGACAAATCTCGGTCACAAACTCTTTCGCGAACCGCAGCCGTCGGATGCACTGGTCATCGCTGAAGTTGAAGTAAGAGAATTGGTCCCTGCAGGCCCTGCTGAGTGCCCTGCGCTTCCTCCTCCTCCTCCCGCTTCTAGCAGCTTGTCCTGCTCTGTATGGCCTCTCTTCATTCTCCCAGTCATGTTCAATTCCTAGAGGAAGCCCTAGCAAGCCACCCATGTCTGGCAGCAACCTTGTTCAGCACATTATTTTAAATGCCATTAACAGTACTGCAAGACCACTCTCTTTGGAATATTGCAACTTTCTCCAAGTATAGGAAAGTTCCACAAACATCCACAATTGTACCAGAATTGCAGCCAGAATAACTAATCCAGCAACTAACCTGTAAATATTTCATGATCCCTTTAAATAGTGCTGGTGGGGGGTCCTTTATGTCATTTGAGTCCTGTTCAGATGTGCGAGGTTAGGACAGTGTGTTGGCTGGAGCAGGGAGTTCGAAAATGGCACTGCGCGACAGGGTGGTGGAGGCAGACTCAATCATAGCATTCAAAAGGGAACTGGATAAGTACTTGAAAGAAAAAAATTTGCAGGGCTACGGGGATAGGGTGGGGGAGTGGGACTAGCTGGATTGCTCTTGCATAGACCTGGCGCGGACTCGATGGGCTGAATGGCCTCTTTCCATGCTGTAACCTTTCTATGATTCTATGAGGTCACTGTAGGGGAAAATCATCCCCAACCCCAGCCACTGATGTCCCCCTCCCTATTGTCACCCAACATGACCAAACCTTAAACCTCAAGTGCCCCTCCCCACATCTTCATCGAAGTGGTATTCGGAACTTAAAATACATGAAGTGCTAAAAGCTTATACAGTGCCTTTAACATAGAAAAACTTTCAGATGCTTCACAGAGGCAGAATAAAAAGAAAATGGATGCCGACTCAAAGAAGAAGATATTAGAAGTGTTGAACAAAAGCTTGGGTTTTAAGGAAAGTCTTAAAGGAGGAGAAGGAGGTGGAGAGGTGGAAGGGTCTAGGGAAGGAATTCCAGAGCGTAGGACCTAGGTGGCTGAAGGCACATCTGCCAATGGTGGGGTGAAGGGAAGAGTGATGCACAAGAAGTTGCAGTTGGATGAATGGCAAGTTCAAAGCATTGTTGTAAAGCTGGAGGAAATTACCAAAATAGGGAGGAGTGAGGCCATGAAAGGATTTAAACACAAGGATGAGAATATTGAATTTGAGGCACTGGGGGACTGGGAGCCAATACTGGGTGGAAACTGACCAAAGAAGGTCAGCGAGGACAGGGGTGATGGGCAAATGGGACATGGTGTGGGATACAATACGGGCAGCAGAGTATTGGATGAGCTGGTGTGTACGGAGTGTGGAGGACGGCAGGCCACCCAGCAAAGTACTGGAGTACTCGAGTCTGGAGGTGACAAAAGAACAGGCTGATTTGAACGTTCTGTGGACAAAAGTCGTGAATCTCGGATCTCGGGGAATGGAGCTGGACAAGTTCAGAGATTAAGTAAGTAACAGCATGACCTAACTTGGGGAGCAAGCTTTGAGGACTCAACAGAGGTAAGTAAAATGAATTGGTAAGTTTAAGCTTGACAAAAACAAACTGATAAAAAGGACAGGCGCAATGGAAATAGAAGTCAGAAAATGTTACAGGAGGAAAATGCAACACTTACAGGAAGTGCACACATACACAAAACTTTCAATATATTGTAGATACAGACTATACAATAGTTAATCGTTAGTGGTGCTGGTATACAGATCACTTAGCAGCACTATTATACTGTCACGTAAAAATAAATAGTTCTGAAATCCAATATCTAGTATAGGTTTTCTTTGTCCTAACCACAGGTTACAACAGCAGATATACTCACCTCTGCTACCTCGCTTATACATATTGGGCTCCTTGGATTCTCCCAGCCAACTGTACTCTGTTGGCATGGACACAGGCCTCAAGTCACCTGGAAACAACCCAATAAGTAGTTGAAAAGACTCTCGTTTTTCAGTGCAAGTTAGTGTATGACTACGCTAAAGGAGTGATTCTGTGATCCAGCACTTTCAGGGGCAAATCACGGGCGCGCAGTGTGTTATTTTCCTTTCATTAATTTTAATGGATGGAAAATTCCGGGCTACACGCCTGCAACTTCCTGATACGCCCTCATTGCGTGCGCCAGTCATCAGATCACACAGTCACGCCCGAAGACACTTTTGGTAACTAAAGTAAGTAGATTTAGATATGAATGAAGTATCAAATACGGAAGCCTAGAAAATACTGTTGTTGATCTTAGCTGGTGAACGTGTGTGATATTCCATTCTCTGGTATTTTAATGCATGCGTCAACCCTTTTATTTTAAATGGGTGAGTGCATCTGCTAAATTGGGGAACAGAAGGATGTTACAGCATTTGTCTGCAAATATCACTTACTATAGTTTCTAGTGTTATGTCACTTCTATTAACTGAGAGTGTTATTTAAAGCATTTCCTGAATACCATGTTTCGGAACAGGAGTAGGCCATTTAGCCCCTTGAGCCTGTTCCGCCATTCAATGAGATCATGGCTGCTCTGTATCCTAACTCCATCCACCCACCTTGGCTCCATATCCCTTAATACTCTTGGCTAGCAAAAATTTATCGATCTCAGATTTAAAATTATTAATTGAGCTAGCACCTACTGCTTTTTGTGGGAGGGAGTGCCACACTTCCACCACCCTTTGTGTGAAGTAGTGTTTCCTAACTTCTCTCCTGAATGGCCTGGCTCTGATTTTAAGGTTATGTCCCCTTGCCCTAGACTCCCCCACCAGCTGAAAAAGTTTCTATCTATCCATCCTATCAATTCCTTTCAAGATCCCAAAAACCTAAATCAATTCACCCCTTAACCTTCTATATTCCAGGGAACACAAACTTAGTTTATGTAATCTTTCCTCTAACCCTTGGACCCTGGTAACATTTTGGTGAATCTGCGCTGCACTCCTTCCAAGGCCAGTATATTCTTTCTAAGGTGTGGCACCCAGAACTGTACATAGTACTCCAGATGTGTTCTAACTAGGGCTTTGTATAGCTGAGGCAAAACTTCCTCCCCTTCATATTCCAGCCCTCTAGTTATAAAGGCTAACATTCCATTAGCCTTTTTTATTATTTTTGTACCTGACTACTACATTTTAGTGATGTGTAAATGGACCCCTAAATCTCTTTGGACTTCCATTGTTCCTAGCTTTACACCATTTCAAAAATGCTCAGATCTATCCTTTTTTGGTCCAAAATGGATGACCTCACACTTACCTGCGTTGAAATGCCACAGTTTTGCCTAGTCACTTAATCTATCAATGTCTCTGTAATTTTATGCTCCCATCTACACTACTTACTATGCCACCAATCTTTGTGATGTGGAGATGCCGGTGATGGACTGGGGTTGACAATTGTAAACAATTTTACAACACCAAGTTATAGTCCAGCAATTTTATTTTAAATTCACAAGCTTTCGGAGATTTTCTCCTTCCTCAGGCAAATTGAAACATTTGCCTGAGGAAGGAGAAAATCTCCGAAAGCTTGTGAATTTAAAATAAAATTGCTGGACTATAACTTGGTGTTGTAAAATTGTTTACAACCAATCTTTGTGTCATTGGCAAACTTGGATATATGGCTCTCTATTGTGTTATCTAAGTGATTAATAAATATAGTGAATGGTTGAGGCCCCAGCACAGATCCTTGTGGGACACCACTAGTCACTTCCTTCCAATTCCCGTACATACCCATTATCCCTATTCTCTGTCTTTGATCGCCTAACCAATCTCCTAACCAGGTCAATAATTTGCCTTCAACTCCATGAGCTTTAGTTTTAGCTAACAGAAACATCCTCTTTCCACTTTCCAAACCCCTATCTAAATCTTCACATAAACTAAACTTAAAGCTCAGCTTCTCTGTACGAAACATTAACACTTTCTGAGCTCCTGGTCGTGAACATTTTTTGTACGAGGATATATAATAATAGAACTCTTTTTAAAGAACCATTTAAAGCATGCCACACACAACAGCTTTATATTTAGTTATTTGGTTAGCTTATCATTAGTTATTTGCCCCACTTCATTTTCCAGAACTAAATCGAGCAATGCTTCTTTCCTTGATGGACTGGAAACAAACTAATCTCGGAAGCAATCCTGGAGACATTCTAAAAAGCATTCCCCACTTTGACCACATGCAATACCTTTATTCCAGTCTATCTTGAGATAGTTAAAATCACCTAATATTATTGCCCTGTTGTTTTTGCAGCTCCCCCTGAACTGTCTGCAGATCTCCACCTCTATCTCATGTCCACTGTTCGGTGGTCAATAGTGCACATCAAAAATTGAATCATTTCTCTCCCTATTTCTTAACTCCGTCCACATGGATTGTGTCTTAATGCAGCCCATGCAGATATGCTCACATTCAAGCACAGTTATGGAATCCTACACTAACACTGCCGCCTCATCCCCCTTTTTCTCTCCCTATCTCTCCTGAAAAAGTTATAACCATGAATATTAAACTTGCAGTCCTGTCCAAACCTAATCCATTGTCTGTGCTACAATTAAAGATCATATACCCTCCCATAGATATTAATGTTTCCAACTCTCCAATACTATCTTGAATGGTTTGTGCCTTCATATCCATAACACTCAAACCTGACTCCAATTTGATGGACCCCTTATTCTTTGTCCTGGCTTTATTTAATTTTTTGTCATTCCTCTTCAACAGTGTTTTTATCTCTCACTACCTCGTAGCCTGTTTCTTTCCTTTTTTCCGATGGTAGTATTTTCTCACTATCGCCCTTCTGCTTTAAATCCCGCTAGCTTTATTAATCCTAGGTCTCAACCCTAGACTCTCTTCACTTCCCCCCACCACCCAGCCATAATAGTTTAAATCCCACATGTGAGGATTTATAATCTAGAGAAAGACAGTGGCCCTACAAAAAGGCAAGCATGTTGGGAATCTCCCGGGACTCAGGAAAAAGCAGTGCTAGCGGTCAATAGGAAAGGCAGACAAGATACAGTATGCCAGTGGAGCCTGCTTTGAAGAAGAGGCCAAGGAGAGAGTGAGAGGAGGCTGACTGAAGGCAAGCAGAGAGCAGTGTAAGGCAGTGGTGTTCACGTGTTTCTGTGTGAAGGACCCCAAATAGAGTGAAAATTACAGAAAAGACTCCTAAATATTGATGAGCTCTCGCAAACTCCCTGTAAATATTGATGAGCTCTCCGATACCTCCTGTAATTACTGATGGGATCTAGGAGACCTCTCTGTAATTACTGATGGGATCTCAGAGACCCCCCCCCCCTGTAAATACTGATGGGATCTCAGAGACCCCTCTGTAAATACTGATGGGATCTCAGAGTCCCCTCTGTAAATACTGGGGCTCACAGAGACCCCCTGTAAATATTGATGGGCTCTCGGAGACCCCCTGTAAATATTGATGGGCTCTCGGAGACCCCCTGTAAATACTGATCTGCTCTCGGAGACCCCTTGTAAATACTGGGGCCCTCAGAGACCCCCTGTAAATATTGATGAGCTCTTGGAGACCCCCTGTAAATGCTGGGGTTCATGGAGACCCCCTCTTAGCTTTGATAAGTTCTCGGAGACCCACTGTAAATACTGATGAGCTCTCGGAGACCCTCTGTAAATATTAATGGGCTCTCGGAGACTCCTGGCAATATTGAGACATTCACAGGACCTCAATGTTCTAATTTCCAAAATACAGAGTCAGCTGCCTGAAGGATAACAATGCTACTATTGCAGAAAATGTTTTTTTATTAGGAGATAGCCACAGAAACAATGTGCTAGTGAGTCAACAAGGAACATACAAAAATCTGATGACAAATGGACCAGAATCTGAAGAGTTTGTGGACTCCCTTGGACGACCTCACTGACCTCCTGGGGACCTCCACTTAACAAAACTATGGTGTAAGGTTACGTAAAACAAATAGCGTGAAAATTACAGATAAGACTCCTAAATGGAATAATATAACAAAGAATAGCACAGGTTCTACCACAGTCTTTCAACTATCTGTGGAAAAAGATGTCGTTCCAGAGAGTGGAGTGTTCAAAAGGGGAGAAAGGGATAAACCAGCTAACTGTAGACCAGTCCATATTGGTATGGATAAGCTTCTAGAGGCCTTAATATGGGATGAAATTAATACCCACCTAGAAAGACACAGATTAATTTAGGACAGCTAGCATGGATTTGTAAAAGGAAAATCATGTCTGACAAATTGAATAGAGTTCTTTGAGGAAATACTCATACAGGGAATGCAGCGGATGTTGAGTATATGGATGCATTGGATCAGGTGTTGCTTAGGCGGCTTAATAATAAAATTGAGGCAAATGGTATTAAAGGGCCTGAGGCATGGATAGAAAATTGGTTAAACGACAGAAAAGAGTAGTGGTTAATGGACATTTTAGTATCCCAGGGGTCAGTGTTGGGACCATTGCTCTTCCTTTTTACAGAGGGTCGTTAGGACACAGAATGCCCTATCAGAAACAGTGGTGGAAGGCAGGTTCCAGAATAGGTTTCAAAAGGGAAGTGGATAAATACTTGAAAAATAAAATTGTAAAAGGGTACAGGGAAAGGACAGGGGAATGGGAGGATGTAGATAGCTTTTTCAGAGAGCTGGCATAGGCAGAATGGGCTGAATGGCCTCTTTTGTGCTGTAGAATTCTAGGATTCTATAAGAAAACAAAGCTATGACATTAGTAACGGTAAAAGAGAACTAAGGCACGAAGATTGCTTGATAGGAGAGATTCAAAAAGTACAGCATCAAGACATAACTGTATTTCAAATGGAAAATAGTAAACCAAACAGAAAATCATTGAAACCAGACAAAAAGTTAGAAATTAAGTGTGTTAGGATTAAATGGTTGAGAGAAGCCCTTGAAAGAGGCAAGACGATGCATAAGAATAAGAAAAAAGTATTGCAAATTAGATTTAAATAGGATAAAAGAAATGGTGTAATCGTGAAAATGGAGATTGTATTTGACTGGCGAAATTCAAGGGAATTAAATAAATTTCAAAAGAAGGAAACAGAAGAAGCGTGCGAGGCACAAATTGAGGGGGAAAAAAAGACAGGAAGCTGAAAATAATCAAATAGAGAAAACCAAGCTTTAAAAATCAAACTATAGGCATGAACTTGACAGGAGAAGATTTAAGGGAAAAAGTTGAATAGCTCAGGATAGAGGGAGGTCACAACCCCCACTTGGGAAAAGAGATAATCTTGAATAAAAGAGAATGCTCAAGTGACAGGCTCCGTGCATCAATGGGAAATAAAACATGCCACAAGCAGAAGGAAACTGTTAAAAAAAACCTGAAGGATTAGTCGAGGAAAGTGAGACATGAAGTGCCAGTAACATGTCTGCTACATTATTGAGGATGTAAAGGGCAATTTGCTATTATATCAGTACCTTAAGTTAGATTTGACAACCCACACCCTGTCAATCATAGAATCATACAGCACAGAAGGAGGCCATTTGGCCCATCATGCCTGTGCCGGCTCTTTGAAAGAGCTATCCAATTAGTTCCACTCCCCCGCTCTTTCCTCACAACTCGGCAAATTTTTTCTTTTCAAGTATATATTCAATTCCCTTTTGAAAGTTACTATTGAATCTGCTTCCACCGCCCTTTCAAGCTGTGCATTCCAGATCATGGCAACTCACTGCATAAAAAAAATTCTCCTCATCTCCCCCCTGTTTCTTTAGCCAATTATCTTAAATCTGTGTCCTCCGGCTACTGACCCTCCTGCCAGTGGAAACAGTATTTCCCTATCTACTCTATCAAAACCCCTCACCATTTTCAACCTCTATTAAATATTAAATCATTGGGAATAAAGTACAGATATTTCAAATAAAGGACTGAAAATCAATTCCATATGCGTTTTCCCAAAGCAGTGCCACAGTGTGTAACAAAAATAAGGTACAGTGGAATCAGAAAAGTACTTTTCACTCTTTGTAGTGATCAGTAACTTATAATAATCAGCTTTCCAAAACCAGCTGCTGTTAGGTTATTGCAATCACCATGGTTATCAGTGCCGCTCAGTTGTGGAGATCACTTTAGTGGCAATTACCCATAGCTGTAAAAGAATTGCCTCAGTTGTAACATTATTAAACTGCAGGAGCTGGCATTCGAATGGACAACGACATTATTAGTGGCTCGCTAATTGTTAATTGTACAGGGTCTTGACGATGGCTCAATGACTGCACAGTTTGCAGCAGCACTTTAAACAGCCGAGCAGTGCTCTGTTCAAGGGTGTTAGTTTTGGGTTTGAGAGTAATGAACGGAACAAGATAGAAGTGCCAGCTATCTATAAGCACTTAACATTCTGAGCAGCACATGGGGGACAGGGAGGCCAAGCCTCTCTTTTGCCCGTGCGCTGTTTTGAATGTTAGTTCTGTGATGAGATTGTTCAAAGTGGCGAGTGCTGAGCAGTGGAATCATAGGATCAACAATACACATCAGGGTGTGCTACCTTCTTGACAGACTGGTCAGTTAGCTACTAGCCGTATCAATCACTACAACAGGATCCCACTGTGCTTTTAACTATATATAAGCATTTTTAAAAAAAAATCATCAAGAGGTTAGATAACAATAAAATAGAAGAGCTGTAAATTTGAAATTATTTTGTTAACTTGTTGGGTGCCCCCATTTGCATTAAGCTTCAACTTTTCCCAATTCCTACAAAAAGACATTTCCGAATGACATTATGCTACTAAGTGGATCATTCTTGATCGAATGAAA
Source organism: Heptranchias perlo (assembly GCF_035084215.1). NCBI lineage: Eukaryota > Metazoa > Chordata > Chondrichthyes > Hexanchiformes > Hexanchidae > Heptranchias > Heptranchias perlo. The sequence goes on from NC_090339.1 coordinate 9,061,066, forward strand.
ATAGTAAATTTAAAAAGAGGTGAAAGTGAGGTAGTGATTAGTGTAATAGCATTATGCACAATAACATTATTTTCAGTGCAACAACTTAGCTGCAGTATGCCCTGATGCAGCTGCTCGACTGATGTGAATGAATTCTCAAAAGGTTTTTTGGCTGGCACTCAACTAGCACTAAGTATTGAAGATTTGCTATATTCTAACGGTGCACTGACAACTTCTGAAATGCATGAGTTATCATATTGTCCTGAAAGGCATCTGTATTTGCAAGAGATGCAAAGGAAGTCCAATTCTTGACCTGAACTTGCATGTTTCAAACCAAGTAGATCTTATGATGGTGAGGGATTTGTGAACTATCTAGATTATTAGAGAATGAAAAGAGGTATCAAAAGAGCTTGAGCAATGGGATAGAAAAAGGGGGAGGGTAAACAGAATGGCTGGAAAGTGACAAAATATCTGGAGACAGGTATGAAGATTGTATTAAGTCTTGTGTGTACTAAGGAGGCCTGTCTCCAGAATTTTAACACAAACGGTCATGGGCACCAGAAATAGGTTTATCACCCAGTGTGAGTTTGAATGGGCCACTATTTCCATACATAATCCAGATTGGTTAAGGGGCATTGTATTAGAGTTTCATTGGTTCATAGAAAAAATAATCTGTTAAAACACACTTTATCCTGTGGGGAATTTAATGAATATTAATGAAGTAGATGAATAGTAATCACAAGGCTGGGGATATCGATTCAAGATAGTCAATCTGTACGCAAGGCTCGAGGTTGGTAGGATTTTGTTTTCTTAGAGTCACTGATGTGTAAAATGGTGCCCAGCAGAGTCAATCAGAGCTAATTCACTAAGCTTCTTTCAAAAGATGTTGGATGATTATCTGGTAAGAATGGGATGAAAGTTATAATGATACATTTAAGCCCAGGAGATTAAATGGATCATTATAACCCATGGAGCATGTTGTGGTATTTTATTCAGTTCGTTTACAAGAATATGTGAAGGAAATTCATTGTTTTGGCTTTTTTTGGAGATTTTATCTGATTTAAATTTCCTTCAGCAGGAAGTTTTTGGTTTGGGTTAAGTGGAGGCCACGATGTACATGTTGTACATGGCACATTGGAGGCAATGGGCTTGTGATGGGTCGGAGATCTGTCCCATTTCCAATCATGAAAGACTGTGGCCCAAATTTTTTACACTCTCTTTGGGTGCTATCTGTGTGGGTGGGTGTGGGAAATGTGGGGGAGGGGAGAGAAGAGCCATTCTACCAGCTCCCAGATTCCCTCGCTTCTTCCAGGATTAACCACTGGAAGTGATGGCAGACCTTAATACACCCACCCTTATTTGGTAGAGTATATTCAAATGAAATGTTGATGATAGAAATACAGTCATCCGATGTATTAATGTCTCAGCAAATGCCAAGCATCCGGAATATCATTGCCTTCCTGGAGCCTAGTGTTGCCAAGATTGCGGGGGAGGGGGTTACATTTTAAATGCCTTCTGATCAAGTGCAATTAATCATAAATTTAAATTTCAAAGGTTTTCTTCGACTGCCCAACAGGCAGCCAGTGACAGTCAGGTGTTCCTGTGGGATCGGAATATCCAAGCCTATATTTTTAAGATTTCTCTATGGAGTTTTGGTAGCTGGTTGCTCTAATTTGTTTACTACTCCCTGAAAACAGTTTATTTGTGTGTGTAGCTGACATACACTATATTTATATCATGTATTGACGTCACTTCAAAGGGTGGATGAGCTACCTTTGTCCAGGTTTGACAGGCTATCAAATGTTGGTTGTCAAGTCCACATAGGTGGCAGAAGCATATTGGGCCAGGAATCGCTCCGAGCGGTGAGGCAACGGTCACCGCCACTCCTGCGAATTAAATTAACTAAATTACTTACTGCGGGCTCTGTGGCGTCAAATCGCATGAATTTGAACCTTAAAAAAATTGTGCGCTATCAACCCAGCCTCTGAGCAGCGTGAGTTACTGCGTGGCTGGAGAAGTCTGTGAGAAGAAGACACGCCCACAGAATCTGTCAGGAAGAGAAGTCACGCCCACAGATTCAGGCTGCATTGGTCAAGCAGGCAAGCAGACTTCATTCATTTAAAATTAGTATTCTGGATGTCACTGTAAATAAAAACATTTTTTTAATAAAAAACCAAAGAAATAATTGAATTAAATTAAAGAGACAGAAGGGAAAAGTAAAAACAAATAAATTTTTTAATTTGAATGTTTTTTTAAATGACCAAAAACGATTAAAATAAGGAGTGATATGAGACGCCGCATTTTTAAAAGTTAATTTTTAGTTGTTTGGCAGACATTAAGACTTACTGCACTGTTGAAACTTAGTTTAGACCTGGTATTTTTAAGCGTACCTGTTTTGTGGCATAATTAGTTGCTTTCCAGCTGGGCAGATAAGCAAGTTGGTGTTTTTCAATGATTTCTCGGATTGCAGCGTTCGATGGCCCTTTAATTCAAAGCTGTCATCTCCAATGAATCACTAGGAGCAAGTTCCGGATTTCCATGTTTCACTGCGCATGTGCAAACACCAGAACTTGCTCCTTCGACTTGCCATTAATAACGGAGAGCGCTGTTGAGCTCCTCTGTTATTTTGGGAGCGATTTGTGCCCCAATATTAATGATCTGGTTACAGTAAGGTCCCTCTACTGATTCTCCCCCTCCCCCTTGCCCAAACCTCCCAGCAGGTTCCCCACCATCCTTCCCCCCGCATCTCTCCCAGCATCTCTCTCTGTTTTCTCTTCTATCAACCCTCACGCCACCTCTGAGCTCATCGAGTCTATAAAACACACCTCCAGCTCTCTCGACCCTACTTCCACTAAACTGCTAACCCCCCAGCTTCTCTCCTGATCCCAAGCTAGCTGGTATTGTAAATGGTTCCCTCTCCTCTGATAGTGTCCTTCTCCCTTTCAAAACTGCCATCATCACCCACTTGCTCAAAAAAAAATCCTTGACCTCTCTGTCCTTGCAAACTACCTGGAGGAAAAATTCGATAAGGGCCGTTTTCAGGGGCGTGGGTAACGTGATGCGCTGGTATCCCGCGCCCGATGGCCCCTACAAAGGCAGCACGTGAACTTCATGCTGCCTGCTACTTACCATGATATCTCCATGCAGCCACGCTACCCGCGCTGCTGAGAGGCTGCACGGAGATTGAGGAAGTTGGAAATGGGGCATACACAGCACACGTCATCAGTAGCCTGCATCTCTTAAAGCTGCAGGTGCACATTTCAAATGGCAGGTACACAGCTTATTAGGAGAAGGGAAGGATGGCCACGAGAATAGCAGGACCGGCACGAGAGAGGGCTCCACACTTCTCCGATGATGCTCTGGAGGCCCTGGTGGAAGGTGTGGACGAAAGGAGGGCCAACATGTAACCGCAGGGTGGCCGGAGACCCTCCAGACTGCAGCTCGGCAGGCTGTGGCGCAGGAAGTCAACGCCAGCAGCATTGCACCACGCACGCGGGTGCAGTGCCGAAAGAAGTTCAATGATTTGACACGAGTGGTCGAGGTGAGTGAATTCAAGTGTCAAATGGCACATCCTACCAACTACACCACTGCTTCACCCACAACACCCCCCCGTCACCAACCCACCAACAAACACTGCCCATCCATACGCAATGCTGCACTCAGCATGCTACATCTCACTCGCACATAGAGCCACACTTTCAGGCCACACAATCACCACTCACAGGTCACACAAACAGGCAGTTATTCGACCACAACAGGCACATCACCCACATACCTTGCAGGACACTCACTGACACACTGTCCTCTGTCTTGCAGGAGAAGGTGGCGCGTAACAGCCGGCAGCAGGAGGGACCTGAGGGTGGAGGGGAAGCTTACACATCCTCACCCCCCTACAGGAGATGGTGTTTGGGATCATTGGGTTGGCCATCGCTGCAGCCATGACAACGTGCTGCACTGGAGGTCCCGATGAAGGGGGTCTCTGCATATCTAATGCTCCTTCCCCTTTCCCACATCTCCCTCCTCCCATAACCTTTTCTGACTCACATGCTGCAGGTGCTGTCAGCACGGACGTCTTACTTGCTCCACAACTCAACCTGTTTCCCTTTGTCATCGCAGATACCCAAGAACATGTGGAGGAGGAGGAGGAGGAGGAGGAGGGGGACACTGAAGCCACACCCTCACTCGATCTGACACTTGCTTCCACCAGCTCAGAGACTGACACAGCGCGTCCTTTAGAGGTTAGGTTAGAGGAGGGATCTGCACGCTGTGAGACACCGAGCACAAGTGCGCAGGAGCCGGGGCGGAGGGAATGGATACCACAGGAGCCAACTCGCCGGAGGGCGAGGTCGCTCACTAGTTCTGCTGCAAAGGAGTCAGATGAAGACGTCGATGGGCCAGGCTACAGAAGACGGCTGATGGGCGTACACCACCAAATGCTTGGGGCACTGGAAAGCCTGCCAGAAAGCCTGCGCACAATGAGAAGGGGCATGGAGGAGTCCAGCCCAACTTGGCACAGGGTTTTGCGCAGAGCTTGGAGCCCATCCTTTCCAACATGGAACGGGTGGTCACCTCCATCAGCGCACCTGTGGAATCCACCATGATGTAGCGTCTGATGACTGATGTCACAGCTTCCATTGCAGCACAAACATCTGCCATCCAAGGTCTGACTGCTGCATTTGGAGCTCAGACTGCAGCTTGGGAAGCTCAGACTGCTGTTATCGTGGGTCTGGGGACCAATGTGGAACAGGGCTTCCAGGACGTCACAGCACTCCAGCAATCCGTTCTCCAGCTGATGACCAGGATTGCTGAGGCGCTGCCCCTTGTGAGTGGCAGTAGCGCCCATGGCAGTCAGACCTGCTGTCCTCTCTCTGGAGGACAGCCTTCCTGCTCCCACCCCTGCCACTCCGCCAGTGCCCCTGTTGTTGCCTATCAGCCAGCCAGGCCAGACTGCTGCAGGCCATGCTGAGATGGTGCAGTCTGAAGCCGGGCTCTCCCAGCCCAGAGCTGCTTGAGGTTGTCTTCCAAGGTCACCTGGACGTTCCTCCACTGAAGGGCAGCAGCCTCCCACCACCCATGCTCCAGCTACTGGGGAAGCACCTCGTAGGAGCACTAGGATAGGTAAAGGCACACAAACAAAAGGCACTAAGGGAATGCACTAGGGTGAGTAGTTCTGTTATGTTTGCATAATTTCATTTATTCATTGATAAATGAGACTTTGATTTTGCATTTGGCGGTGGATTTTATTTATGCGATGAGCTGAGAGGGAAACCAATGTGTAATCAGATGGAGGGCGATTTGATTGTCTTGTGGAAGCGGAAAGGTGGGGAGTTTTGGTAAGTTGGGTGATGTAGTTCACATTATTGATAGCGGGCACGGATCAGGCAAGCACGCAGAACCCTTGCAGAGTTCCTCTTCCGGGTCCACCCCCTCCTCCTCCTCCTCCTCAGCCTCCTCCTCTGGCTCAGGGTCTTCTCCAATCATTGGTGGCAAAGGCTGATCCCTCATGACGGCGAGGTTGTGCAGCATGCAGCAGACCACCACAAATCTGCCCACCCGCTCAGGGGAGTGCTGCAGGGCTCCTCCAGACCGGTCCGCTGCCTGGACCGGTCTGGAGGAGGCTTATGGTGTGCTCCACGATGTTGCATGTGGCAGCATGGCTCTCATTATAGGCCTGCTGTGCACGTGTGCGTGGGTTCCTAACCGGTGTCATGAGCCACGATGTGAGGGGATAGCCCTTGTCACCCAGTAGCCAGTCTTTGACTTGCCGAGTTGGATGAAAGATAGCTGGCACATTGGACTGCCGCATGATGACGGTGTCGTGACTGCTCCCAGGGTAGCGGGCATCGACCTCCATGATTCGATGAGTGTGGTCACAAACCAGCTGCACGTTGAGGGAGTGGAAGCCCTTTCGGTTGACGAAGATGGTTGAGTTGATGTGCAGGGCACACAGGGCAATATATGTGCAGTCCATAGCACCCTGCACCATGGGGAAGCCAGCAACGCGGGAGAACCCCCGTGTTCGCTCGTTCTGCTTGTCTCTGTCGAGAGGGAAGGTGATGAACCTGGTCCTCATCTGGTACAGTGCGTCTGTGACCTCCCTTATGCAGCAGTGCACTGCATACTGCGAGATGTTGCACATGTCTGAAATGATCCTGAGCCGTAGAAATTCAGCGCCATGGTGACCTTCACAGCCACAGGCAATGCTGTCCATGCCCTGCTCTGAGGCTGCAGTTGTGGCTGCACCAGTTGACAGATCTCAGTCATGGCTTCCTTGGTGAACCTCAGGCGTTGGATGCAATCCTCCTCGGTCATGTTGAGGTAAGAGAATTGGTCCTGGAAGGCCCTCATTGGGTAGGGACTCCTGCTCAGTGGCCTGCGCCTCCTTGTCCTCCGTCTCCTCGCAGCTTGACCTGCTATGCGTGGCCTCTCTGCATGCTCCCAGTCATGCTCAATGCCCAGCGGGAGCCCTAGCTGTTCAGGAATGTTGTTCAACCACGGTTGTAACTTTCTGGACCGTAAGGCAGTTCCTACCAAACCACTCTCAAATGTACTCTAGGAACTCTCAGTAAGAATAGGGAGCTTCAAAAAACACTTCCTACTCCACCAGCAGCCAGAAGCAATAATCCAGCAACTAACCTGCAACACCTGCATGGCCCCTTTAAATAGCACTGGTGGGGGGTCCTCCTGGCACTGTAAGACACGTTCAGATGGTCGGGGTTAAGGCTGTGCATTGAGTTGAGCGTTAAGGTCCAAAATGGTGTCACTTTAAATCAGCGTTGCACACTGCACGCATTTTCTCCTTACTTTACATGCTTTCAGCGTTCGGTATGTCCACATGCGCTAACTCCTATACCAAGATGGCTTCCGGCGCACGTCATGCTGGAAACGTGCGTGCGCATCCAAGACGTCATCTTGGATGTCAGAGAGGCCGTGTAGCGCCGAAACAACGGGCGCTACACGGCCCAATTTAGCGCCCCCTATCTCCAACCTCCCTTTCCTCTCTCAAGTCTTTAAGCGTGCTATTTGAATCTTTCTAATCAGGTTTCTGTCCCAGCCACCACACCAAAATGGCCCTAACCAAAGACACAATGGCATCCTTTGTAATTGTGACTGTGACCGTGCTTAAAACCAATTTCTTTGACCAAGCTTTTGGTCACCCCTCCTCATATTTCCTTCTTTAGCTCAGTGTCTATTTTAGTCCTTATGTTTCTGAAGTGCATTGGGATCTTTTTCCATGTTAAAGGTGCTGTATACATGCAATTTGTTGTTGTTAAGAAGGAGAAAGGTCAAATCATTTGGGATTGCCAGGCCACTAGGGGGAGAAACCCAACCTCACCTTGTATATAAATTATCACACAGTTGTAAACATTGTATCCGGAAATCATGTCAGGGTAGCTGTTGTCTTTAACCCTAGTTTGACTGACAGTTCTTCTGGTATGAAGTCTTCCATTTTAATCTGCTTTTGTCCAAATTCAGTATTCAAAAATAAGAGGAGGTATAATTGGGGGTCCTATTTCAAGGTTTTCTCAGTGAATATTTACTTGAGTAAGCAGTTGACAAGCTGAAGCAAGTAGTACCGCTCAGCAAATGTCCAATTTCATGTACGAGGTACAGATGTGTGCTATACATTATGGAAAAATTACTCGTTGGAGAATTTCTATTGTCTGAAGCAGATTTTAAGAAAACGACCGTGATTTATTTCTTTGATGTTATTTTTGACTTTGCTTCTGCTAAATCTAGGGTAAATTTTATACTTTTGCTCTCCCAGTGCAGAGCAGTGCATGCTGGGAACCCATTAGGTGTGGGGCATCAATCACCCATTGAGCAGCCCACCTGATCTTCTCTCCATGGCTGGAAAAAGGGGCTGTGTAAAAGGGGCTGTATAAAAAGGGCTGCATAAAAAGCGGCTATGTAAAAGGGGCTATATAAAAAGGGCTGTTTAAAAGGGTCTGTGTAAAAAGCGGCTGTGTAAAAGGGGCTGTGTAAAAGGGGCTGTATAAAAAGGGGCTGTATAAAAAGGGGCTACATAGAAGGGGCTGTGTAAAAAGGGGCTACATAAAAGGGGCTGTGTAAAATGAGCTGTGTAAAAGGGGCTGCATAAAAAGGGCTGTGTTAAAAGGGGCTGTGTAAAAGGGGCTGTGTAAAATGAGCTGTGTAAAAGGGGCTGTATAAAAAGGGCTGTGTAAAAAGGGGCTGTGTAAAAAGGGGCTGTGTAAAATGAGCTGTGTAAAAGGGGCTGTATAAAAAGGGCTGTGTAAAAAGGGCTGTGTAAAAAGGGCTGTGTAAAAGGGGCTGTGTAAAAAGGGTTGTGTAAAAGGGGCTGTGTAAAAGGGGCTACATAAAAGGCATTCATACCTGACGTCTGATATGTGCTACAAGCACAGAAATTGAAATTTACTCCTTTTTAGCTCTTAATAAACCTGGTTTATAGCCTGCAATAGTGTTATTTGTCCTTTAGATAGAGTGACTACGAGAGTACAAGGTATCTCGTACTATATTTAGTTGGACTATCTGAGGTATAGGGGTTTAGTGTTCACCTCGGGCAGGCTATTACTAGATTCATTGCACGGAAGTCAAACTTTGGTGTGTATGAAGCAGCCGTTTGTTATGGGAGTGGTTATTTTGTGTTGTGTATGAGAAAAGACCAATTGGAACAGAATTGGACCTTCGAACGGTTGACTGGTCTTTTCCGTGACGTGCGTTTCTTATGTTCTCAAAGTGATACAAAGTCTTTTGCAAAATGATGAGGAGACACATTGTTGGAGTGATTGAGAGAGATAATATGTTTTTACTGCGCTGACAATAGTTTAGGATATTTTGCTAAACAGGGCAAACCCACAACGGGCCCTGCTATGAGACTACGTCAGCCTTCCAAAAAGTTTGTTCACCAAACTGCTATGAGAAAGACTACAGTCAGCACTGCAGGGAACAGCAAGATGTTCTCGTATGCAGCAAGACAGTTGAGATTTAGTTTAGGTGCACCTTTTGTTCAGTTTAAATCACTGTTCAGAAAGTAATTGATTTGTTGAAAATGTTGTGTTGGGTACATCCTTCTATGAAGTGAGATTTATCATACTATCTCACCCAGAACAAATAGGCAGATATTACATGTACTCAATCGTACACAATATTTTTCTCCGATAAAATCTTACTTTTCAGTACATTCTTTCAACACAGAATTATAAAGACACTATTTACTCCAAAGATTCCATCATCTGAAGTGCAGATCTGTTGCTTTGATGTTATCTGTGGCTGAATATAACCACATCATTTATCTGTGGCTGATTTTATTCTGAGGACTGGGTTATTCTCCCTCAGCCCCCACCAATGACACGGGACAGCAGCAACAATGCCAGAACATTGCATATGCATGAAAATTCACCCGACAGTTCACAACATATTATTTAAATTTTTTAAATGATGAGAAGCTATTAAATGTTAGCATTCAGAGGGATTTGGGTGTCCTCCTACAAGAAAAACTGAAAGTTAATATGCTGGTACAGCAAGCAATTAGGAAGGCAAAAGGCATGTTGGCCTTTATTGCAAGGGGGTTGGAGTACAAGAGTAAGGAAGTCTTACTACAATCGTACAGGGCTTTGGTAAGACCTCACCTGAAGTACTGTGTACAGATTTGGTCTCCTTATCTAAGGAAGGATATACTTGCCTTAGAGGTGGTGCAACGAAGGTTCACTAGATTGATTCCTGGGATGAGAGAGTTGTCCTATGAGGAGAGATTGAGTAGAATGGGCCTATACTCTGGAGTTTAGAAGAATAGGAACATAGGAACAGGAGTAGGCCATTCACCCCCTCGTGCTTGCTCCGCCATTTGGTAAGATCATGGCTGATCTGTGATCTAACTCCATATACCTGCCTTTGGCCCATATCCCTTAATACCTTTGGTTGCCAAAAAGCTATCTATCTCAAATTTAAATTTAGCAATTGAGCTAGTATCAATTGCCGTTTGTGGAAGAGAGTTCCAAACTTCTACTACCCTTTGTGTGTAGAAATGTTTTCTAATCTTGCTCCTGAAAGGTTTGGCTCTAATTTTTAGACTGTGCCCCCTACTCCTAGAATCCCCAACCAGCAGAAATAGTTTCTCTCTATCCACCCTATCTGTTCCCCTTAATATCTTACAAACTTCGATAAGATCACCCCTTAACCTTCAAAACTCCAGAGAATACAACCCCAATTTGTGTAATCTCTCCTTGTAACTTAACCCTTGAAGTCCGGGTATCATTCTAGTAAACCTACGCTGCACTCCCTCCAAGGCCAATATGTCCTTCCGAAGGTGCGGTGTCCAGAACTGCTCACAGTACTCCAGGTGCGGTCTAACCATGGTTTTGTATAGCTGCAGCATAACTTCTGCCCCCTTGTACTCGAGTCCTCTAGATATAAAGTCCAGCATTCCATTAGCCTTATTGATTATTTTCTGCACCTGTTCATGACACTTCAATGATCTATGCACCTGAACCCCTAAGTCCCTTTGGACATCCACTGTTTTTAACTTTTTACCATTTAGAAAGTACCCTGTTCTATCCTTTTTAGATCCAAAGTGGATGACCTCACATTTGTTTGCATTGAAGTCCATTTGCCACAGTTTTGCCCATTCACCTAATCTATCAATATCGCTTTGTAATTTTATGTTTTCATCTACACTGCTTACAATGCCACCAATCTTTGTGTCATTGGACACTTAGATATCAGACTTTCTATGCCTTCATCTGCGTCGCTAATAAATATTGTGAATAATTGAGGCCCCAAGACAGATCCCTGCGGGACTCCACTAGTCACATCCTGCCAATGTGAGTACCTACCCATTATCCCTACTCTCTGTCGCCTTTTGCTCAGCCAACTTCCTAACCAAGTCCGTACTTTTCCCTCGATTCCATGGACTTCTATCTTAGCTAACAGTCTCTTATATGGGACCTTATCAAATGCCTTCTGGAAGTCAATATAAATAACATCCATTGACATTCCCCTGTCCACTACTTTAGAATGAGAGGTGATCTCATTGAAACATATGAGGGGGCTTGACAGGGTAGATGCTGAGAGGTTGTTTCCCCTGGCTGCAGAGTCTAAAACTAGGGGGCATAGTCTCAGGATAAGGGGTCGGCCATTTAAGACTGAGATGAGGAGGAATTTCTTCACTTAGAGGGTTGTGAATCTTTGGAATTCTCTACCCCAAAGGGCTGTGGATGCTGAGTCATTGAGTATGTTCAAGGCTGAGAAAGATAGATTTTTGGACTCTAGGGGAATCAAGGGATATGGGGATCAAGCGGGAAAGTGGAGATGAGGTTGAAGATCAGCCATGATCTTATTGAATGGTGGAGCAGGCATGAGGGGCTGTATGGCCTACTCTTGCTCCTCGTTCTTATGTTAACATACCCAATGAAGAATTCTGTAGAGAATAGCGGTGACTAGTGAGACATTTACACAGCAAGCTTAGCATCAATGCAGAACGATTTACGTAAAATCATAGAAGCTTACAGTTTAGAAGGAGGCCACTCAGTGCATCATGTCTATGTCAGAGCTCAGAAAGAGCTATCCACCTAATCCCACTCCCATGCCTTTTATAATTTTTCTCTGTATATCCCTCTCCTTCAAATGCCTATCTACTTTGCCGTTAAAACATGCAATGGTCTCTGCCTCAAGTACTCCCCAAGGCAAAGCATTCCATGTTCCAACAACCTTCAGCATAAAGACATTTCCCTTAGCCTCTCTTCTCACTCTCTTAGTGAAACATAGAAAATAGGAGCAGGAGTAGGCCATTTGGTTCTTTGAGCCTGCTCCGTCATTCAATATGATTATGGCTGATCCTCTATCTCAAAACCATATTCCCGCTCTCTCCCCATACTCCTTGTTGATGCCTATTGTGTCTAGAAATCTATCTATCTCCTTCTTAAATATATTCAGTGACTTGGCCTCCACAGCCTTCTGTGGTAGAGAATTGCACAGGTTCACCACCCTCTGAGTGAAGACATTTCTCCTCATCTCAGTCCTAAATGTCCTACCCCGTATCCTGAGACTGTGACCCATCGTTCTGGACCCTCCAGCCAGGGGAAACATCCTCCCTGCATCCAGTCTGTCTAGCCCTGTCAGAATTTTATACGTTTCAATGAGATCCCCTCTCATTCTTCTAAACTCGAGTGAATACAGGCCTAGTCGACCCAATCTCTCCTCATACGTCGGTCCTGCCATCCCAGGAATCAGTCTGGTGAACCTTCGCTGCACTCCCTCTATGGCAAGTATATCCTTTCTTAGGTAAGGAGGCCAAAACTGCACACAATACTCTAGGTGTGGTCTCACCAAGACCCTGTATAACTGCAGTAAGACATCCTTGCTCCTGTACCCAAATCCTCTTGCAACAAAGGCCAGCATACCATTTGCCTTCTTAACTGCTTACTGCACCTGAATGTTTGCTTTCAGAGACTAGTGTACAAGGACACCCAGGTCCCTTTGTACATCAACATTTCCCAATCCATCACCATTTAAATAATACTCTTCCATTCTGTTTTTCCTTCCGGAGTGGATAACTTCACAATTATTTGCCCACTCACTCAACTTATCTAAATCGCCTTGAAGCCTCTTTGCATCCTCCACACAACTCATATTCCCACCTAGTTTTGTTTCATCAGCAAACTTGGAAATATTACATTTGGTACCCTCATCCAAATCATTGATGCATATTATGAATAGCTGGGAAAGGGAGTAGACTCGTGTGGAGCATAAACACCAGCATAGAACAGTTCGGCCGAACAGCCTGCTTCTGTGCTGTAATTTCTATTCTATGTAATTTTAAGTTGATGAGCATCTTGTTACTAACTCCCCAACCAGAGGAAATAGTCTTTCCCTATTCACCCCATCAAAACACTTCATGATTTTGAAAACCTCTGCTAAATCTCCTCTTAACCTTCTTTGCTTCAGTAGAAATAGTCCCAGTATCTCAAATCTCTCCTGATAAGTAGTTTCTCATCCCTGGTGTCATCCACATGAATCTACACTGCAAGCTCTCTGTGGCTTTAATGCCAGTTCTACATTAGGGAAATCAAAACTGCCCACAGTATTCTAAGTGTGGACTAATCATTGCCTTGTACAAGGTTACTTGTGTAAGGTACTGCCTTGCTTTGAGGATAAGTTGGCAGTGTAAACCCAGAGTCAGGGTCTGAGCTGACTCATGAGCGAAGCAGAGTGACACTCTCTGGAGGCAGTGGGCCCACACCATTTTGACTAATACCACATGGAGTGTAAATCCAGTGCAGTGTCGAAACTGGTTTGCAAAGGGCTCGGAGAGTCCAATGGACCTCCAGACACTTTGCACCTGAGCCTAATTTAAAGGTTTAGAGAGCACACATTGTCCACTTCCCGCTCTCTAAACATTTACATTTCAAACTACTGGAATGGGAGCACTGTGTATGCGTGTATCCAAGAGCTTTACCCTAAAGATTAAGTTCCAGCCAGGCAGGAGACAAGCAACATAAACAATGCAATGTCTCAGACCAGTTGCTACAGTGTAAATGCACCATAGCGGTGATTACCAGGTTACCGCCCGAGCAACTAATTGAGCAATCATCAAAATCCACAACAGTGAGTTTCGAGCAACTTGTAATCATTAATTGAAGAGCAAGGATAGAATGTAACAATTAAATTATACAATGGTATTGTTACAGTAGATACAATTTTATTTGTAAACTGAGGGGAGGGATCTATTGTATTTTTATTTTTCTGCATTAGCAGTATGCACGCTCACTGTCAATGTACTTGATGTCCTTGATATGTGGTGACATTCAGTAAAGGTTACTTCAGTGGTTTGGAAATATTTAGGCAAAATGGGAAAATGATTTGAAAAGAGCAGTGTTATTAATAAGAGAAAATATGACAACTAATCAAACAAAATGATTTAACCCCAGATGAGGTTACTTGGGTGGAAATTTGAGATAACAAATGCTTGAAATTAATGACTGAGAATTAATGATCAGTGGGCCAAACGAAGAAATTGACCTAATTAATCAAGCAAGAAACAAGAGTTTCAGGGGAAGGAGGAGGAATAATTAGGGGCGATTTCAATTACCTAGAAATTAAGTTAAATGATGGTGGGAACCTTTGAAAATGAGAGGTAATTTCATAGGCCTTGTTATTAAGAGTACTTTTTAGAAGACAGAAACAAAAACAACTTACATTTATATAGTGCCTTCAATGTAGAAAAACAAACACAAGCTAAAAATAGAATGAGTTAAGGATGTATTGGAGACCGTACAAATAAAATGCATATTATCTGGAAGCAGAAGGATGTTGCTAATCATCAGTGTATAACAGTATGTTGTAACTTGTATTAAATGTTTTTGTATTGCCAAGATTTAACATTTCCACTCCGCCAACAGTTGTCCTGGTGATGTGGGACACAGGGTGCCTTGCATGTATCCTCACAGAGGATGGCACTTGATAGATTTGTTTCCCTCCTAAATCAGTCTGGTGATACAAGCTACAGGGCAGTACCAGAACACCTCCATTAACTTCAATATGAACCAGCACTCTGCACTGGCCTGAGGGCCAACCTAGAGCTACCCAACCCTTCAAACAATCAACATTGGTTGGACATGGCTGGATTTTCAGTTGGAAGAGGACTTACCAGGATCAGGTGGCTATGGATTGTTGTCCAGGCCAGTCTGAAGTGCCTGGTCGTATTGAAGTCAGTGGAGCAAAGAAAGAAAGAACTTTCATTTATATAGTGCCGTTCACGACCTCAGGACGTCTCAAGCGCTTTACAGCCAATTAAGTACTTTTGAAATGTAGTCACTGTTTTAATGGGGGAAACGTGGCTCCAAGATTGCTCCTGTAACCGACATCACCAGGTCAATTCAGGAAGCAAGCAGAGATGTGAAAAGTTACTCTCTCTGAGGGTACCACAATTGAGGGTGTTCAGCTCAAGGCACAATATATTTATATAGGTTTGGCCTAAGAAATTGATGTTTTGCTCAAATTGACTGTCGTGTTTGCCTACAAAACAACGGTGATTCTAGTTCAAAAGTAATTCATTGTGAAGCACTTTGGGGTATCCTGAGGATGTTTTGTTATATCAGTGCAAGTTTTATTTGTTCTTCTTTCGTTTGCCAGACAATCGAGATAGGAGGGAGGGGGCAGGAGATCTACTTTCAAGACTCTCTCCATGATTTTGTAACAGAGTTCTGCAAAGTACAGGAGCTCTACCCCTATAGAAGCAGAAAGGGTTTGTGAACCATTGCTATGGAGAATTGTAAGTGTAATCAAGAAAATTTTAATGTCACATTTTTTTTTATAATAAATGTTCTTTAGAACCAAGGAAACAATATTTTGGATGCATTTTGTGTTAAAAGGGAAATGGCCAGAACTTTAGCTTGAAAACTAAACCAAGGAATTTGTCGATTTTTGACCATATGAATTGTATGCCAGTAGTTAGAATCATGGAACTTTACAGCACAGAAGGAACATATTTAGCCCGCCAACCTGTAGCAGCTTTCTGAATTTTCAAATTTTTCCTTTCAAATATTATTCACTTTGCTTTCTAAAAGCAGTTACGCATTCTGGTTCCACCTCTGCTTCTCAAGGGGCATTCCATGCCCTAATCAAATCAAATCAAATTGGCAAAGGCAGTCTGGAGGACGAGTTTATGGAATGTATTCGAGACAGTTTCCTAGAACAATACATCATGGAACCAACCAGGGAACAGGCTATTTTAGATCTTGCATTGTGTAATGAGACAGGGTTAATTAGTAATCTTACAGTAAAGGATCCTCTGGGGAAGAGTGATCATAATATGATAGAATTTCACATTGAGTTTGAGAGTGACGTACTTAAGACCAAAACTAGAGTCTTAAACTTAAATAAAGCCGATTACATAGGTATGAGGGGGGAGTTGACTCAGGTAGGTTGGGAAATTAGATTAAAAGGTATGACAGTCGATAAGCAATGGCAAACATTTAAAGAAATGTGTCAATATTCTCAATGAATATACATTCCATTGAGAAATAAAAACTCCACAGGAAAAGTGATTCATCCATGGTTAACTAAAGAAGTTACGCATAGTATTAGATTAAAAGAAGAGGCCTATAATATGCGAAGAAGAGTAGTAAGCCTGAGGATTGGGATAGTTTTAGAAACCAGCAAAGGATGATCAAAAAATTGATAAAAAGGGAGAAAATAGAATATGAAAGTAAACTAGCAAAAAATATAAAAACGGATTGTAAGAGTTTCTACAAGTATGTAAAAAGGAAGAGAGGAGCAAAAGTAAATGTTGGTCCCTTAGAAGCTGAGACAGGAGAAATTACAATGAGGAATAAGGAAATGGCAGAGATGTTAAACAAATATTTTGTAACTGTCCTCACAGTAGAAGTCACAAAAAACATACCAGGAACAATGAGGAACTAAGGGGCTAATGAGAGTGAGGAACTTAAAGTAATTAATATCAGTAGAGAGAAAGTACTGGAGAAACTAATGGCCGATAAATCCCCTGAACCTGATCTAAAAGAAGTGGCTGTAGAGATAGTGGATGCATTGGTTACGATCTTCCAAAATTCCCTCGATTCTAGAATGGTCCCAGCGGATTGGCAGGTAGCAAATGTAACCCTGCTATTCAAGAAAGGAGAGAGAGAGAAAACAGGGAACTACAGACCAGTTAGTCTGTTATCAGACGTCGGGAAAATGCTGGAATCCATTATTAAGGATGTGGCAACAGGGCACTTAGAAAATCATAATTTGATTAGGCAGAGTCAACACGGTTTTATGAAAGGGAAATCGTGTTTGACAAATTTATTAGAGTTTTTGAGGATGTAACTGGCAGGGTAGATAAAGGGGAACCAATGGATGTAGTGTATTTGGATTTTCAAAAGGCATTCAATAAGAAGCCACATAAAAGGTAAGATAAGGGCTCATGGGGTTGAGGGTATTATATTAGCATGGATAGAGGATTGATTAATGGACAGAAAACAGACAGTAGGGAGAAACGGGTCATTTTCAGGTTGGCAGGCTGTAACTAGTAGAGTGTCGCAAGGATCAGTGCTTGGGCCTCAGCTATCTACAATCTATATTAATGACGTAGATGAAGGGACCAAGTGTAGTGTATCCAAGTTTGCTGATGATACAAAGCTAGGTGGAAAAGTAAGCTCTGAAGACACAGAGAGTCTACAAAGGGCTATTGCCAGGTTAGGTGAGTGGGCAAGAAGGTGGCATATGGAGTATAATGTGGGGAAATGTGAGGTTATTCACTTTGGTAGGAAGAATAGAAAAGCAGAATGGAAAAACATATTTTTTGAATGGTGAGAAACTATTAAATGTTGGTGTTCAGAGAGATTTGGGTGTCCTTGTACAAGAAACACAAAAAGTTAGCATGCAGGTACAGCAAGCAATAAGGAAGGCAAATGGCATGTTGGCCTTTATTGCAAAGGGGTTGGAGTACAAGAGTAAGGAAGTCTTACTACAATTGTACAGGGCTTTGGTCAGACCTCACCTGGAGTACCGTGTACAGTTTTGGTCTCCTTATCTAAGGAAGAATATACTTGCCTTAGAGGTGGTGCAATGAAGGTTCACTAGATTGATTCCTGGGATGAGAGAGTTGTCCTATGAGGAGAGATTGAGTAGAATGGGCCTATACTCTCCAGAGTTTAGAATGAGAGGTGATCTCATTGAAACATACGAGGGGGCTTGACAGGGTAGATGCTGAGAGGTTGTTTTACATGGCTGGAGAGTCTAGAACTAGGGGGCATAGTCGCAGGATAAGGTGTCGGCCATTTAAGACTGAGATGAGGAGGAATTTCTTCACATAGAGGGTTGTGAAACTTTGGAATTCTCTGCCCCAGAGGGCTGTGGATGGTGAGTTGTTGAATATGTTCAAGGGTGAGATAGATAGATTTTTGGAATCTAGGGGAATCAAGGGATATGGGGATTGGGTGGGAAAGTGGAGTTGAGGTTGAAGATCAGCCATGAGCTTATTGAATGGCGGAGCAGGCTCGAGGGGCCGAATGGCCTACTCCTGCTCCTATTTCTTATGTTCTTGTGTTCTGACAACTCCCTACATAAAAAAATTCAGCTCTCCCTTCCTGCTTTAAAGTCCCTGGTTACTGACTCACTCAAAACCCCTCAAAACGTTCAACACCTCTATTAGATCTCCTCTTAACCTTCTCTGTTCTAGTGAAAAGAGACCCAGTTTCTCTAGCCTCTCTCATTATAACTAAAGCCTCTCATTGCTGGTATCACTTTAGTAAATCCCTTCTGAACCTTCTCCATTGCCTTGACATCCTTCCTAAAATAGCACACCCAAAATTCAACACAATACTCAGTGGCCTAACCAACAGTGTATAGGTTTGCATTACCGCTTGCCTTTTTTTCTAATTTCCCCTCACAATTTTGGTAGCTTTCAGTCATTTTAAAAAGGACTTTTCCCTCTGTTTCCCTCTCTAATATGAATTTATTCTTTGTCCTCTTAGGTGGCCCCTTGAAACTACAGGCTATTTTTAAGAAAAGCTCCCGTTCAGAAGACTCAGTAATTAAGATGTTCGCACGTGTGTGGATAGAACATATCTCAACACAGTGGCACTAAAACAGATGTTTGCAACACAACATAACGATTGTGAAGGAGAAAACATCATCAGCAAGACAATCAGAGTAAATTTCGGCTTATTTGTTATTTCAAATATGTTTAACATTTTTTGCCTTTCAATAAAAAGTAGAATCATTTGCGAGTCAGCACTTACACAGATAGGGGGGCTTACAATGTTTTGTGTGGTACAGTGGAATAGACTCAAACAAAATGGGGTAAATTTTAACCCAGAGCCGGGAAGAGGGTGGGGGGGGGGGATTTCTTGACCTGGAAGTACTGTTTCCTGGACGCCTTACAATTTTGATGTAGCGACTTCTTTTAGGTTTTTTTTGTTAGCTTCCCGCCCGACAGGCCAGCCAGCTTGAGGCTGGCTGTCAGTCGGACAGGGAAAGAGCCAGGAAGCGGAAGCAAGCAGGTAAGTCTTCGATGGGGGCGTGGGGGTTCGGTCATTGGGGAGACAGGGTCAGGGTCATGGGGGGATCGGGGGTAATCGGGGGGGTCGGGAGTCATCGGGGATCAGTCATCGGGGGGGGGGGTTAGGAGTCATCAGGGGGTCGGGAGTCATTGGGAGTCTGGGATCATGGGGGGGGGGTGGTCGGAGATCGTGGGGGTCGGAGATCGTGGGGGTGGGTCGGAGATCACGGGGAGGGTCGGAGATCGTGGTTGCGGGGGGCGGTCGCTGCAGGTTGGCTTGTTGGGCCTGGGGGAAACACTCCTGCTCCTCCTGGCCCACAAGCAGTACAATAAATTGATCCGGGCCTTTTCGCCTCCTCTCACGTAGCATGAAGCTGAGGGCCCAGTAATCTCGACCACCAGGAGTTACAAATAAAAAGCAGTAAAAATGGAATCAAGCAACTTCCTTAATAGCTTTCACTAACCGATCTACCTCCTGAGACCAGGTTGGTCGCCCGCCCCTCGACCCGCCTCCATTAAAACTGGAAGTGGGTGAGTTGGAGGCGAGTTGGGGTCGTGTTATAGTTTTTTCAATTTTTACCTTCCCACCCACCCCCAACCCACCCATTCATGGGGTTAAAATTTAGGCCAATATCTCACAATGTTGGAGAAATGTGCCAGGTTTAAGTTTGTTGAAGTGTGGGGAACCATCCAGATGGCTTTTTTTATTTGAAGTATGATGAGCAAATAGCTCAAAATGAACAAAATATGGATTCAGAAGGTTGCCTCGTCTGGGAGACAAGCAACAGATGGGCGATTCAAGGGAAATGTATAGAGCGGGAAACTCGAAGGAGCTAGTGCATATTATAGAGAAAGAAAGAACGAAAGAAAGAGAAAGAAAGAAACAAACCAACAAAGAATGAACCTAAGGATGTTCCAAAGTGCTTTACAGCCAATGAAGCACTTTTGAAGTGTAGTCACTGTTATAATGTAGGAAATGGGGCAGCCAATTTGTGCACAGCAAGATTCCACAAACAGTAATGACTAATTTGTGCACAGCAAGATTCCACAAACAGATAATGACCAGATAATCTATTTTAGTGATGTTGGTTGAGAGATAAATATTGACAAGGACATTGGGGAGAACGCCCCTGTTCTTTGAATAGTGTCATGGGATCTTTTATGTCTACCTGAGAAGGTAGACAGGGCGTCGGTTTAACGTCTCATCCAAAAGACGGCACCTCCGACAGTGCAAGAGAAAAAGTTTTTCTCAGGATTATGAAGTTCAGACTATGTGATAATAGGAAAGCATCTGGGGATTTAAAATAAACTCCAGAAGTTGACACATTGTGGCTTAATTATTATTTGTTAGTCTGTATGTGAAACAAAGGAGATTAACTGTCATTTTGAAAGTAACTTTCCAGATAAAAATTGAATCGGCAGAGTAATGCAGAATTCTGACAAAGAGCGTGAAGATGAAAAAGAAGAGACTGGTCGGGAGGAGGGGAGGGGAGGAATTATTTCAAGTGCTAAGTAAATGAGAGTGCATGAAAAGGAAAATGACCCCCACCCAACAAAAACATGTCACTGACGATGTGATCATAAACAAATCTGGAGAAATATCCCAAAATAATAGAGAGAAAGAGATTGTTACCGATTAGAAGACTCATCTAACATGTTTCCTCAATTCAGAACTCCAGCTGAATGGTACAAATTCCAGGCAAAAGTGAGAAGTTATTCAAAAGCTGGATTACCATCAGAAAAAGGAAAAGTAGGATTTAAAATGTGCAACAGTATGACAGGAAAATCAAACAAAATTTACTTGTGATGACCAAATTAAAAATATTTTACATTTATTGAGAGAAATGAAAGGCAAAAGAACTCAGTCAAGAAATTAAATCTTCACCCAGGATCGAAGTTTTGAAAAAAAGAAAGAGCTGAATTGAAAATGAATCTGAGGGGCAAAAACAATCAGAGGATGTTTAACTGAGAAAAGCTTCTCACATTCACAGGAGATAGAGCAAAGGACCATAAAGCAATAAAAGTATGAATCATCAATGTCCAGGGGCAAAGAGAAAGGAAAGTCAGAAACATATGACTGAGAGAAAAACTTGAATTGCATTTTAACTAAAGACTATTTCTGATTTTTCTTTAGTTCCAAAGCAATTCAAGTAACTGCTAGTGCTTTATTTATGATTTTCCTTTATCACTAAAGCATTAGCAGTTACAGCATTGGATACGAGCCTATGAACACTCACAACATTCCTCTGAAATTCCTCTCTCTGCAATTTAAGCGAAGGCATTAAATGTTTTATTTTAAATGGCTTGACATTTTCGTTAAAATAGCAGAGAGGAAGTTCAGAGGAATATGTTAAGTGTCACACTCATATCCACAGAGTAATTCCAGTGAAGGCATTACATGCTGACAGGCTAATATCCCACAGAGTAATTCCAGAGATGTTACGTGCTCATATACTTTGTGTCGCATGGAAGATTTTCCATCCCAAGGAATCTTGAGAAGATCTATACGAAGGATCAAAGTTATAAACAAAGGATTTGATGATAAGAAAATAATGAAAAGCTGGGATCAGGATTAACAACACAGCAAAGCACCAGTGTTTCATGGAGAGAAGTCTATATGCTGTCACGCACACACAATGCTTTTTGGGAGAGTAGTGGACTGTGAAATATTAAAAGATGGATGTTTCCTGATATATGTGGTTTGCTATTTTGAGATCAGTAAGAAAATAATGAAAATTTGTGAGGTAGCAAAAGGGATAATAACATTGTAATGTGATCAGCAAAAACCAGGAAAGAAGAAAAGAAATACCAAGAAGTGAACTAAAAGGCTTGTACTAACTTGAGATGCTTGGTCGATATAAACCCATTTAGCCCTGAAGCCGGGGTCATTAGCAAGCACACACATTCCTCTTCATGCTGTTGTAGCAAAGGCATTAAAATAAGTGTGTTAATGCCTACATGGATTTTTTAAAATCATTTACCAAGTAAGAGTGATGATATTGTGTCACCTGTATGTGCGATAAGGGGTGAAGTCATTCTGTCAGAGTTGGAAGAGCTCCAGGAAGCAACAAGTGTTGGGAATCATAGTAGCAGAGCGATGAGATGATATTTTTGGTCAGAGATGGCAGCCCGATAGCACCAAAGAAGGCATGGTGCATGGCAGTACATGACAGGCAGCATCAACACTGTCTCCACCACTTGGAGGACTTGTTAAGAGGTCCAGCAGAAGATGCACAACTCAAAGCTCACAAAAGTGAAGCACAAGGTTGCTGTAAAGTAGCAGCACATGATATATATGCAGTGGAGGTAAAGTTGTAGTTGTAAAAAGAATGCAAAAGATGATGTACTGGAACAGAGGAACATAAGCAAAAAGGTATTAGAAAAGAAATTTGCACGGTTATATAGATTCCATTATACAAGGTGTGATGGGAGACAGAATGTACTGCAGGAAGGAATGTCCATGGGGCAAATCACCCTGTCTCATTAATCACTGCTGTGATGCTTAAAGGCAGAACTGGGAACAGCTAAGAGGGCAAGGTGTCTAACAGGTGGCCTTAAAGAACTCACTCCATACGAGGAAGCAATGGTTGATGTTCAGGAGGAAGTGTTTAGAAAGTGCTGCAAATGTGGAGATAATGGGAGGGGGGCAGCACCAGTGGTATCGATGTGCACAAGTTTATATGAGATGTGACCATACACATACCTTGTTCAGAAGTAATAATAGTGCATGTAATAACAAAGCAGTACCCAAATGTATAAGTGTGCTTATGTATCTATGATGTACCATCTGCTGTCTTCAGAGCCAAAAGAAACCACCCACATCTCAAAAGCACCACACACTTATGCACTAATGGTCACCACTTCCAATTGAAGCAGGCAGCAATGCAGTTACACATTGCTCAGGAGACGTGAATATTGATGACGATGAACCAACATAGGGCAAGGCACCAAGCACTGGTGAGAAAAGCATAACTTTGCTGGTGCTTAATGAAGGGACAACTTTTACATTCCAGAGACCCAGCATGCTTAGTGCCCTTATACATGATGAGATTCTGGATGTTTCTGAGACATGATAAGGCACTACATAGATGTAGATCTTTCTTTCCTACTGTGTTGCATAGAGATACAGATCTTAATGAGTCTGGTATAGCACCAGGACCATATTGAGAAGTCACTTATATATTCAATACAGTACTACATATTTGAAGCAGAAAAAGGTACGGGGCTATGGGGAGAAAGTAGGGCAGTCGGATTAGTTTTGGATTGATCTAGCAAAGAGCTGGCATGGACACGATGGGCTGGACAGCCTCTTTCTGTGCTGTAAACTTCCATGGTTCTACTTGTCGCTTCGCGCACAATATTAGAAAGTGGTCTAGTTTGTGTGGAGAAGTCCAAGATTCAGACATGCACTGTTCTCTGCCATGAGTGATATCATGGAGCACCAGTCGCCTGCACTGAATTCTCTCTGAGTATGTGGCAACAAAAGTAGCATCTGCACATGAAAATATCAGTTATGCAGGCCATAAAGGGGGGGGGTTGGTAGAAGCATCTCTCGTGAACAAGCCCACTGCTGCTATGGAGACTTTGGGGTCCAAACTCCAAGATGCTGTTATAGTTAGTTTCAACCCACTTGGAGTAGGCTTGTTGGCAACCATGCTGGAAGGATTGCAAAACCTCAGCTGCACACTGATCCATACTCGCACAGATCAGTAGCCATCATGAGGCATTTCCTTCACCAGTGGCATGCATGGAGTAGCACAGGAGCAACCAGCTGTCACTTATGTCAGCAGCCACTCTGACCCACCACATATCTTTGGACAAGAGACTTTTAGTCAATGGAAAAAGAAATCAGATGGGTATTTAATGGGCGGCCAATTCGCTACCGCTTTTACACCCCCCCATTGAAGGTGAATTTCACCCCCTCCGTCACTACAGTGGAAGATTGTGGGTTCAGGTACTGCTCAAGGACTTGAGTGCATAAGCTAGGCTGACACCTTAGCGAGGTACTGAGGGAGCGTTGCATTGTCGGAGACACCATCTTTCAGTTTTAACATTGAACTGAGGTCCCCTCTGCCTGCTCAGGTGGAGGTTAAGAAAAACAAGGAGTTTTATTGGTGCCTGGGCAAACATTCTTTCCCTCACCCAACACTTCCAAAAAAAAGGTTAACTGGTCATCCATTTCACTGCTGTTTGTAGGACCTTGCTGTGTGTAAATTGGCTGCTTCATTTACCCACATGACAACTGTGGTTGCACTTCAAAAAGTAATATGTATGAAGTGAGAGGGCGAAGAATAAATGAAAGTCTTTCTTTTCATCAATGGAAGTATAGAATTAGGTTAGATGTCATTAAGTCTTTTCATGGAACACGTTGCCAGCTCATGCAGATTCACTGGCAAACATCTCAAAATGGAGCTGGATTTGCAGCTGAGTGTGGCTGACTTAACTACATATAAAATTTAGGTGAATATCGTGGGACTGTATCTCCCAGTCAACACGGCCCAGTGACCATGCTCTCCGAGAACTTGTTTGATCAGCTTCGGGATTAGGAATTTCCCAGAGTTTTGTTCCTAAATTTTGGATGGGGGTCACATTGTGCGTAAATTGCACCATGACAGATGGGACAGCCTTGATAGACCAGCTGGTCCTTTCCTGTGTTCATATGCCTGTATGCTCTTTGGACAATTTGTCTGCTTGTACTTTCTTCAAACCTCCCACTACTCTTTACCAAGGACCATATTTTTCAATATATGAATTTAGGTCTCGCTGCGATAATTAGTTGCTTGGGGGAAGCACTTAGTTAGCCAGTCAGCAATCACAGGGTTAAACTAAGTACAAACAAGTTAGGTGGACAGCACAGTTTCATATCTATTTTGAAGCTACCTTTATTTTATTTTCTCATTTTGCTTTCCCCTTTTGGAAGTCTCTCAGCATTATGTGCCATCTCCAGAGGACAGGATAGATTCTGACACACTTTCAACTGAAAAAAATATAGCTATTTAAAAAAAACAGTGAAACGTTCCAAAACACAAGACAGATACCAACCATGAGTTGGTGTTTTCTCTCTTCTCCGGATACCAGTTGCTCTCCCTCTCTCGTATTCAGAACTCATGGGCAGACCTTCTCCTTCCATTAGTGTGTAGTATTTTCCACTTTCGTGATCCAGGAAGTAGCTGGAAGATTCAGAACCTTTCATCCCAGACTTTGCCATTCCATACTTGCCAATGTCGTCACAAGGCAATATCCCCATTTCATCCCTTAAAGCAAGAAAAATAAACAGTCAAAAAACAACCAGAAGTCCCAAGGATTCAAAATGTGTTGCCTTTTGGCATAGGTTCAGTTGCCACTCCTTTTAAAGTGAGTTTGATGGCTCTCAAAAGTTAGCTTAGTTGGAAGATCATGCTGTAGTATGCAAGAGTGTTTTGTTTTATACTCTTTGAACAGTGATAGTGTTCTCTGTGCAATGTGCAATTTGGATTCGCAAGGCAAAAGGGGTACATGGTGAATAGGCAATCTGAGGACACGAATGTCAGAAACACCACAAAAAAAATATCATGTTAAGCATTAACTTTCATTAACAGGGACATTTTCAGTGACACAAGAATAAACATGAATGTATTTGCTACATTTATCAACAACAGCTGATTTGAAAAGACTGAAAGTTGGCATTTTCAGCTAGTGACGATTGACCAGTGTTTAAGATAGAACAGGAAATCCCCACATAAAGACTTACCTGGGACCGTAGATTCCTGAAAGGGGAGATAGAATAAAGACGTCATGAAGTGTAGAACTGTCATACTTTGATGACATGCCAATGGTGCTAGTTGGTGTTGTGGAGCTGCTTGTAGGACTTGTTGGAATGACTGGCTGGAGAAGATGAAAGTGACATACAATTAGTGCCAGAGACAAACTAGTCAGCCCTGCAAATTACCACTGAGCATCCTTACATATCAACAGCATAACTGTTCTTGGCACGTGTTACAAAAACGTCAGACCCTCAGTCAGTCATTGATGGTATTGTTGCAGAAGAAATGTTGGCCAGGACACCAGGAGGACTCATTTGTTCTTCTTCAAATCGTGTCATGGGATCTTCTATGTCCACCTTAACAGGAGGATGGAACCTTGGTTTAACCTCTCATGTGAAAGTCAGCTTACTGACGTGTCAGCCCAATAATATGTGCTCAATTCCTGGATTGGGGCTTGAACCCACAACCTTTTGACTCAGAGGCAGGAGTGCCACTAACTGAGTGAAGCTGACACTATAACATGTAGAGAAGATGTTTCCACTTGTGGGGGAGACCAGGACTAGGGGCCATAAATATAAGATAGTCACTAATAAATCCAATCGGGAATTCAGGAGAAACTTCTTTACCCAGAGTGGTTAGAATGTGGAACTCACTACCACATGGAGTAGTTGAGGCGACTAGCATAGATGTATTTAAGGGGAAGCTAGATAAACACATGAGGGAGAAAGGAATCAAAGGATATGCTGTTAGGGTTAGATGAAGAAGGGTGGAAGGAGGCTCGTGTGGAGCATAAACACCGGAATGGACATATTGGGCCGAATGGCCTGTTTCTGCGCTGTATATTCTATATAATTCTATGCAATACATAAAGCCAGCTTGGTGACATTTCAACATTTATATTTAGTTCTTCTCCGATGATAAATCCTGTGCCAACTAACCTGGGAAGAACCATAAACATGACAACCAGCGGTCAGCTCTGTAGAATTGTTCTATAAATAATTCATTCAATTCCACTACAATATTGTAAACAATTTTACAACACCAAGTTATAGTCCAACGATTTTTATTTGAAATCTACAAGCTTTCGGAGGCTTCCTCCTTCCTCAGGTAAATGTCAGGAGCGTAGGCTTCAAGGAGCTCCTGACATTTAGTCCATCACCGGCATCTCCACATCATGACTACAATATTGGACATGGGTATATTCAGCGGTTTCATTTTTATTTGAAAAACTAAAATTACATGATGTTTCAACCTAATTATTCAAGCTAGGAAACATTCACGATTTTAATCAGATCAATCCATTGAAAAGCATTGTAAGGGTTGTAAAATTTATTTAAAGAAGGTTTGTTTTGTCATTGTCGCTATTTAGTCATCACCATTGTTGTAGGTGTTCTTGGAAAACAAATGACTGTTGGGTGATATGAGCAGATTAGTGCTAAAAGTGTTGGCGTGACATTCCTTTTGTAAACAATTTTACAACACCAAGTTATCGGCGCGGACACGATGGGCCGAAGGGCCTCTATCCGTGCTGCATAACTCTATAGTCCAACGATTTTATTTTAAAATAAAATCGTTGGACTATAACTTGGTGTTGTAAAATTGTTTACAATTGTTAACCCCAGTCCATCACCGGCATCTCCACATCATGACATTCCTTTGTCCACTATTTTAAAACAGGTGCTAACCCATTGATTTTAAATGGGGTAACACCTCTGTTAGAACAATGGACAGTGGAACTCTTCATCTACACACGTTTCCAACAGCCATTTCCAGGTTCAGATGTTTTAACCTCGGGCCTCACTTCTGTAATAGTGTTGATGATAATGGTATAACTAATATAAAAATAAATCAAAATAAGTTTTATGTGTGCTTGATGGATTAAGTCATTAGACATTACAGTACTAAAAAACATTACAAAGAGGTTTTGAGTCAGTTTAATTTTAGTCATCGCTAAATTATTCAAAAATTATATTTGTTTCAATGTAATATTTATATTAAGTGAACACCCTACATTCAACGGAATTACCATCGCCGAATCCCACACCATCAACATCCTGGGGGTCACCACTAAGCAGAAACTTAA
Organism: Heptranchias perlo; assembly: GCF_035084215.1. Classification (NCBI taxonomy): domain Eukaryota; kingdom Metazoa; phylum Chordata; class Chondrichthyes; order Hexanchiformes; family Hexanchidae; genus Heptranchias; species Heptranchias perlo. The sequence goes on from NC_090339.1 coordinate 9,088,853, forward strand.
CTGGACCAGCCATATAAATACTGTGGCTACAAGAGCAGGTCAGAGGCTGGGTATTCTGCGGCGAGTGACTCACCTCCTGACTCCCCAAAGCCTTTCCACCATCTACAAGGCACAAGTCAGGAGTGTGATGAATACTCTCCATTTGCCTGGATGAGTGCAGCTCAAGAAGCTCGACACCATCCAGGACAAAGCAGCCTGCTTGATTGGCACCCCATCAAACACCCTAAACATTCACTCCCTTCACCACCGGCGCACAGTGGCTGCAGTGTGTATCATCCACAGGATGCACTGCAGCAACTCGCCAAGGCTTCTTCGACAGCACCTCCCAAACCTGCGACCTCTACCACCTAGAAGGACAAGGGCAGCAGGCACATGGGAACAACACCACCTGCACGTTCCCCTCCAAGTCACACACCATCCCGACTTGGAAATATATCACCATTCCTTCATCGTCGCTGGGTCAAAATCCTGGAACTCCCTTCCTAACAGCACTGTGGGAGAACCTTCACCACACGGACTGCAGCGGTTCAAGAAGGCGGCTCACTACCACCTTCGCAAGGGCAATTAGGGATGGGCAATAAATTCTGGCCTCGCCAGCGACGTCCACATCCCATGAACGAATAAAACAAAACACTGCTACATCAGCCCATCAGTTATTCCTTTTTTCCTTAAATAGTATCTGAGATTTGCTTTACGCAGAAAAAAAATCTCATCCAGTTGACAATTGCCAAGGGCTGGGTAACACCGCAAGTCAGTCAGGGAGTAAAAATTCCTCCCATCATTAGTTGTAGTGAGACCGTAAATAAGTTTGTGAAGATTTCCTCTGTCAGTATTTCTCAACAGCTTCTGAAAGAACAGTCGCTTTAGAAGCAGCAGACCAAGGAAACCTTCACAAATGTACTTACAATGTCGCTATACATAGCAACCAGAGGAGACTAGGTTATCCACAGAACTACAGACACTATCAACTTGCTGCTTTTATTGGATAGGGGTAAAATGTCAGTTTTTTCGATGCACTTGGGACATTTCTGAGAGATGTGATAAAGCTCTATGTGAATGCAAGTTCTTCCTTTCTGTAAGTGCAACCCAAGTAAATTATGGAATCATACAGCAAAGGAGGCCATTCGGCCCATCATGTCTGTGCCAGCTCTTTGAAAGAGCTATCCAATTAGTCCCACTCCCCTGCTTTTTTCCCATAGCCCTACAAATTTTTCCCCTTCAAGTATTTATCCAAATACAGAATTGTTTCTTCCTGCATTATGATATTTGCTGCCAGCAGGGAGAGCCAATATGTTTATTAAAGTGAGCACTGAGGGCATCACTCCAGGACGGCTTTAAATGATGAGTCCAGTAATTGAACAAGGCCTGCTCCCTTTATTACTGCAGCATATTTCATTGATGCTAAAACGCAACCCTGGATATGGCACTGAATCTTGTAAATGAAGAGCTTATGAAGACGAACATCTTTTAAATGAGAAATTATCTGGATGTTACAAAGTAGCAAAGCACTATAAAGATACGCTATGTTTTACTCTCAAGTGAACAGTCTTTAACTGTTCTGCCTTCTAGAGGGAAATAAATGAGTTATTAAATTGATTTAGTTACTATACTGTCATTCAAATGTGCAACAACTTGGTACCTAAATTGGTTTATTAAGATCTGGAGTAATCTAAAAATATATTAGGATGACATAAAAATGCAGTAGCACGGCTGTCTAATACAGCAGAGCCAGGCAGCCAAGAGGGTTTAGACTGGTGTTGAAACCTCATTCAGTATCAACCATTGTGAATGAAAAGGAACACAGTAGCTTATAATAGAATGATCGCTTGATTCATTAAAAGATTGCAAGAAAAAATTGCTATACATTTGCTCAGCTAGAAAGGAAAGGGTAAATATGATGACCGTTGATCTGCATTTTAAATGAGAGAGAGAATTGTATCTAAAAATAGAATTCATGCAGGCATGCTTTATAATTAGTTACCATGGTGCACTTAGGAAGCCATTTACCCTTCCGTCTTAAAATTGAACTTTTCAGCATTTTTATTGGACACATTTGACATGCCGACAGAACTTCAATCCAAGAGCATCAGACTGCAACATAATGAGGGTTCAGTTTACCTGTAGGGCTAAGGGTTTCCATCTCACATTCTTCAGCAGAGCAGGGGCGGTAGTGAGCGTATTCTGTGGTCGTTTTTTCAGAGTCAATATGACCCCATTGGGATCCTCTCGGAGTGCGTTGACGAGGTTCTTCAGCTGCCACCCCACCTGGGACCAAGAACCCAGAGAGAGAGAGGTAAAAAGATATTTCCTTTTCCCAACCAAAAATTTTAATTGAACAACAATCTAAGAAAAATGTAAATAAATAAAAAGACCTACTGTATGCATTTTACATTGAAAAAAATGTCACCTAATACTGCCTGTTGTGTGAAACAAAATGATTACAGGTAAGGGAGGCCATTTGGCCCATCTTAATTCAACCATCCAAAGAGATCCTAACATCCCCCCATTGTAGTATCCAAATGTTCATTAGGTAATTCCAGGATTCTTGCTTCCGCTATTCTATCTGGAAGTCTGTTCCGCACATTGAATACAGTTAGGTAAACATGTCGAAATTGCAGAGAAAGTGACACAAACATCAAAACAGGTTGAAGAAGCTCACTGGGTCAAGTTTATAATGTATGAGGAGCAGCGATATAAAAAAAACACCACCGAGTGAGAGCAGACTATGTAACCCACATGTTACAAAGTCCAACCATGTCTTTGTGTAAGGGTACCACAGGTGGAGGCCTAGGGGCAGGCTGTTTGCCTGTCCTCTCTGTCAGGGGTATTGGGTTAAAAGTAAACATCCAGAAAGGGGAGAAAAGAAGGGGGTGATTTAGCCTCCAAAACAAATTTAGAAAAAAAAGAGAATGGGCTTTTGCTGTGCTTTATTGTTTTCGCTCTTGCCACTTGATCACTTGATTTTAATAATCTATGCGTGAATAAGAGCTTTGCTGTTACAAGATTTGAAAAAAGTGTTCAAACAAGTTGAAATGATGTTTTGAAAATAAATTGATGTTGGCAAAAATCTATGAATTATTTTTAAATGGATAGGTATTATATATGATATCACCATAACATGGACTTTTATGCCCTTTCATGAGGTAAACTGTTATTCATCGTCAACCTCTATTATTAAAACTCACCTCTGTATGAACGCCCCATCATAGAGTCTCTTCCCTTCCACCAATTAAATCAGAAACACAGAGAATACTTCCTGTCAAACAATCAAATCTGAGAATCTCAGCCAACCAGGTCCCAAAGGTCAAAGAACCAAGAACTAATCAGATGTCAGAATCATGTCATTAGGCACCAATCAGGGTCCAAAACCATCTCTGTAACATTATTTCTGATTGATTCAGTCAGAATAAATGACCAGATTTCACGACAAAAATCGCCGTGACAGTTCGAAACCTACCCCAGCGTATAAACCTAAACATAACCATTAACACGTAAAAAATTAAATTACAAAAAAATCCCATCCTTATCCATAAACATTCCCTGCACCATGTAGTTGCTCTGATGTCTCTCCCATCCCCCAAACACACAACACCAGTATTGGCCATCCCCACCAGCAGACAACACCTCATACCCTCGGGCTGCAGTCTCTGTCTCAGTTCAGGCCTGATGTCTTAAGGCCTGACGTGAAGAATGAAAATGCAGATGCAGCAGACCAATCGTATGTGCTGATGATTCCATCCTTCCCCAGGCTCCAGAGCCAGCTCCAGTCACTCTGCATTCTTCAGCTCCATCCTTGCTCGTTGCCATCTTCAGCCATTCTGTACCCCCTCCCTCCTATGGCTATCCTGGGTGCTGCAGGTCTGCTGTTAGCTCCTATGGATCAGTCCCCAGCTCAGGCCTGAGCCCATCTCTGCTTTACTTCCCAGGCCAGGGCCCACCTCTGCTCCACCCCAGGCCAGGGCCCACCTCTGCTCCACCCCAGGCTTGGGCCCACCTCTGCTCTACTCCCCAGGCTTGGGCCCACCTCTGCTCTACTCCCCAGGCCTGGGCCCACCTCTGCTCTACTTCCCAGGCTTGGGCCCACCTCTGCTCTACTCCCCAGGCCTGGACCTACTTCTGCTCTATTCCCCAGACCTGAGCCCACTTCTGCTCCACTCCCCAGGCCTGGGTCCACTTCTGCTCCACTCCCCAGGCCTGTGTCCACTTCTGCTCCACTCCCCAGGCCTGGGCCCACTTCTGCTCCACTCCCCAGACCTGGGCCCACCTCTGCTGTACTCTCCAGGCTTGGGCCCACTTCTGCTCCACTCCCCAGGCCTGGGCCCACTTCTGCTCCACTCCCCAGACCTGGGCCCACCTCTGCTGTACTCTCCAGGCTTGGGCCCACTTCTGCTCCACTCCCCAGGCCTGGGCCCACTTCTGCTCTACTCCCCAGGACTGTGCCCTCCTCTGCTCCACTCCCCAGGCCCAGACCCATATATACTTTTCTGCCCAGGTCTGATCCTGGGCCCCAATGCGAATCATCTGAGCTGAGACAGATCTTCCACCAGACATAGCGATGGTCAAAAATATTCACAAGATAACAGAACTTGCTGTTCTACTTCAGGCAACCGATACATGTGAGAAACAAAATTGTTAAAAGGAAAACAAAAAATGTATATTGAAGTAGTTCACAAACTGGGAAAAAGAATTGGGGCGGGGGGGAAGCGAAACTGAGATAAGCTTCACTCACACTGCTGCAGTGGACCAGCACAAAAGGTCAAGGCTTTTTCTTTGTTTTTATTTCTCCTTGATTAAGGAGCACTAAAATAGATCTCCGCACAATAGAATAGAGAAAAATCAGGCAGCATTCCTGCTCTTCAGAGACGAGTAAAGCAAGTGTGAGAGCCACACACAGAGACAGAAAGCAAGAGAAAGAGAAAAAAGAAAGTGAAAGAAAGAGAAAGGCAGAGATAGGTGGGGAGAACTGAAGCGGAAGACAGCAGAAAGACAGTTACTGGAAGAGAGAAACTTTTATTTTTACACCTGCCAATCTGCTATGCCACTGCACATGGCAGGTCACCTCCTCCCTCCATCACTCATGCATCCCTCACCCATTATGTCCCCAACCCCTTGACCCTCCCACTATCCCCACCCCTCCCTACCATCCCATCACTACCTGTACCTCTTCCTGTTTGAACTACTCTCTCAACCCCTGTATCCTTCCCTACCCTCAGTGCCATCACTTACCTCACCCGTAACTCTCCATCCACTCACCACTCCCTCGAGGGTGGGTGGCAAAGAGTCCAGAGGCCCCCTCAACTTGTTTCCCTCCTCCCCTCCTTGCTATCTGTTTCCCTCAGAGGCTTTGTTTGCTCTCAAAGTAAACTTTTAAAAAAATCAAATAAAAATGAGGAGAGACACACTGCCAGTCCCTCTCTATTTTTAAATCTCTCTCTTTCTCACTCTCTGGGCCCGATTTTACCAGGGGTGCGGGTTCCCGGCGGATGGGCAAGCGGGCGCGCCCGGTGAAATTAGTGGGTTTCCCGCGCGATCGCAGCAGGCAACCCACTAATTGGATTCACTTACCTGTTCCTCCGGGTTCCCCGCTGCTGATCTGTGCGTCAGGCGGGCTGTGCATGCGCAGTAAGATCTGTCAGCTGGAGGCGCTCTATTTAAAGGGGCAGTCCTCCACTGACAGATGCCGCAACCAATAGCAAAGATGACTGCATGGAGCAGCCCAGGGGGAAGGCTGCTCCCAGTTTAATGATGCCTCACCCCAGGTATCAATACATGGGGTGAGGAGGAGGGGGAGGACAGAGATCTTCCACCCGGCGGGTGGGAGGAAGCGGCCCGCCTCCGCCACCAGGAAGGCCTGGCTCGAGGTGGCAGAGGGGGTCACCTGCGCCACCAACATATCGCCCACCTGCATACAGTGCAGGAGGCGCTCCAATGACCTCAGTAGGTCAGCCAAAGTGAGTACACGTAGTCTTTCCCCTACATTCCGTCTGCCACAACACTGCCCCCACCCCACATCTCCTTCGGCACTGCCAACACTATTCTGACACATCACCCCTCATAACCACTCAAACCCCATCCTCATCTTACCTGCACCTACTCACCTCGCCAGTACTCATCCCGCCACTACCACGCAACCCAATCCTCATACAATCTCATGGCTCTATCCCATACTCACCCTCTCGTGCATCTCTCTCACGGCCAGCCTCACTCAACCTGCCACCACCTGTGCTGCAGCCACAGGGCATGCATCACATATGTGCAGTAGGCAGCGTAAGGCAAACGTGTCGTGAGCATGAAGGGGGTGCACAAGGGTGTTTGAGGGTTTGTCATGGTTGTTACTTATATTGAATTTCAGAACAACTCACATCACACATTATATTGGCACCACTACTGCCATGTCTTCGCCAATCCTGTCCGGTTTGTGCAATAATGCCCGCTCCTGGGTATCACTATGAGGACCCACCACTGATGCCACCCATTGTGTCACTGCAGAGTGGGTGTAGGTGTATTTGCAGGGCTCTTCTGCGCAGACGACTGAGAGACATCGGCGATGTCCCCGGTTGCACCTTGGAAGGCTGTGGAGGAGAAGTTTGGGAGGGCAGTGGTGACTTTGACAGCGACAGGTAGGAAGATGGTGCACGGGCCAGCCAGGAGCAGGTCGGCATGAAAGAGGCTGCAGATGTCCACGGCTACATGTCGAGTGACTCTGAGCCTCCGAGTGCACTGCTGCTCAGAGAGGTCCAGGAGGCTGAGCCTCGGTCTGTGGACCCTGTGGCGAGGGTAGTGCCCTCTGCGACGCATCTCTCTCTGCGGTAGCCCTCCCTCCTGCTGTACAGGTGGATGTGTCACAGCACTCTGTTGTGGAGCTCCACGTGTCAGAGGTGGACGGCGTGGATGGCGAGGCTGGTGAGGCTGGTGATGCTGTTCGCCCTCCGAGGAGGTCATGACTGCAGCTACGGCGGCCCCCATCCGCAAGATGTACATCTGAGGGGGTCCGCAAGGTAGGTACATGTCTCCGGACCCCGGGGTAAGTGTGCAGGTTGGTGACTTTGACCGTCAGGAGGAGGATGGTGGAGGCCAAACTTTGTCCCAAGTGACAGAGTGGCCTGCTGCAATGGGTGAGGGTCTCCCTCCCCCACCTGTCAAATGGACCTTTGCAGCTGCCACAGGCTGACAGCTGCAACACGTCCATTCGATCTGGGAGTGTTTCCCCCAGTGTGGGAAACAGTCCCATGTTGATCCAAAATCCCACACAGTCCCTTAATCAGGTCAGTCAATGACCTGAAATAGCTAAGTAAATACTCTCAAGTGGCATCCCGCTGGCTTTAATTGCCTGTGGGATTCCCACCAGCGGGGACTGCGCGCGCACGCCGGCGCGTCAGCGGGGAACCCGGAAGTGGGCGGGATCCGGTCGGGATCCTGGATTTCGCAATTTTCGAGGCCCCCCCTCCAAGAACGCACCCGATAGCGGGTGCTAAAATCGGGCCCTCTGTCTCTCTCTATTAGGTATTGATGATGTGGAGATGCCGGTGATGGACTGGGGTGGACAAATGTAAGGAATCTTACAACACCAGGTTATAGTCCAACAATTTTATTTTAAAATCACAAGCTTTCGGAGATTATCTCCTTCGTCAGGTGCGATTTGAGAACCTCTCATTCACTACTCACCTGACGAAGGAGATAATCTCCGAAAGCTTGTGATTTTAAAATAAAATTGTTGGGCTATAACCTGGTGTTATTAGGTATTAGCAATTAGTATCTTTACCTTACAGAAATAAACAATTTGTAATTATCTTTTCTAACTATCAACAAAGTACAATTGAGATAATTAGTTGGCCTGAAAATTCAACTGGAGTTTTCTTTTGAAAATTGAATTAACATTAACTTAAATGTGAATCTCTTTTCCTTCCCCTTTCTCTCTCTCTCTCTCTGACCCCAGTCTTTCTTTATCTCTCTCAGATTAACACATGTTTTGAAGTTTATAGAACACAAAGCAAAAACTACAACACATGTGTAATTGGTGTCATCAGTATATGGTCGGTCTCCTTTTCCTCTCTCAATCTCACACACATACATACATACATGTGCAGGCACAGCCTCTCTTTTTTTAAATACTCAATATGAAATTTACCTGGATAAACCTTTTAAATTTTGTTCACATGCTTTCCTTTAAATAATTTTGAAAACAACAACAATGATCTGCATTTACATAACACCATTAATTTGAAAAATGTCCCAAAGTGCTTCACAGAGGCATAATCAAAAAAGTGGACAATGAGCCACAAAAAGAGCTATAAAGAGGGGTGACCAAAAGTTTGGTCAAAGGGGTGACTTTTAAACAAGATTTTTACATGAGGAGAGAGAGATAGAGAAATGGAGCAGTTTCGCAAGGAAATTACAGAGCATTGGTTCGGAGAAGGCACTGATGCCATTGGTGGGGCAATGGGGGAAGGGTGCAAATGAGGCCAGAAGCGTTCATGGAGGGTTTTAGGCTGAAAGAGGTTTGAGAGTTAGGGAGGGGCAAGACCAGGAAAGGACGGAGCAAAAAACTATTAGAAACTAAAGAAGAATATTCCATCAGTGCGGCTGTCTAAACAGTACTGATCCAGCCTGGAAATTAGGTACATTACACATTTTCAGATTGCACAATCCAAATTCAGCTCACAGGAATTCAGCTCCGGGCAAAAATATTAAGTCCAACCCTAGGGGTTTTGGAGAGGCTGAGGTCTTGAAGTGAAAACTTTAATGACCGCAATAAAAGACACAAAAGAGAATTCAATTATGTTATTGTGAAATATGTAAGATTTTGAATTATTTAGTGTGTTTAAACCCTTACTTTGGACAAAAGAGATAGAACATGTTTGGGCTTCATATAATTCATAGAATCACAGAATCTTACAGCACAGAAGGAGGCTATTCGGCCCATTGTGCCTGTGCCAACTCTTTGAAAGAGCTATCCAATTGGTCCCACTTCCCAGTTCTTTCCCCATGGCCCTGCAATTTTCCCCCTTCAAATATATATCCAATTCCCTTATCTGGTTCCACCATCCTTTCAGGCAGTGCATTCCAGATCATAACAACTTGCTGCGTAAAAAGAATTCTCATCTCACCTCTGGCTCTTTTGCCAATTACCTTAAATCTGTCTCCTCTGGTTACCAATCCTTCTGCCAGTGGAAACAGTTTCTCCTTATTTACTCTATTCGTTAGAATCCGCCTCAGTCCCTATTCCAACATTTAGCACCCTGTGCAATGTTAATCACTGCCATCAATAGACAGATTTGAAGGAAGAATTACCCCTCCACCCTCATCCAAAAAGGATGGTACATCCTTGAATTAGGCAATTTTCATAATCTAGACCAGATAGTGAGTGTTAGCAGGGCATTCAACTGCACAGTTGAGCCTGATCCTGTTCCCATCCACTATCCACACACAAGAGTTATTGGACGGCAATCACGATTGGGAACCTGAGAGAAAAAAAATGTCCTCTCTCATCTGGGGACACTGCTGCCAAGTGTAGCAACCAATCGCCACCCCAACTGAGATCAGCTGACTCAGCAGAGTCCAGGGATTGAAATTGGGCCCTTGCTGCTGCGAATGATTCAAAGCCACATCAGGCAGCCCACACAGCCATCACAGCATCCCTGTGATCGTTTTCAACAATAAACTGAATTTTAACGCAGAATCGCCAAAGCCATCGATCGAAATGGAAAACACAATTTTCCACTGGCAGGGAACTCCTTTGGCATTTGTCAGAAATTCGGGCGAGCGATGTGCATGAATTTCCAGCTCTATGAATCAGAAAATCGCACACAGCACGTGGCCAGGCTCTCGCTTGGCGAGACTTCCCCAGTCGGAAACCTACCCCTAAAATGCGAGCTCTGCAGAATGTGTTGCTCAAAGCAAGCGATGCCTGATGGATGGGCATCAGGGACAAAAGGCAGCTGCGGACGAGAAAAACTGTCTCGGACGCGAGGTTACGCTATTATGTTAACGCCCACTGCCTCTCCCAATTAAAAAGTGCAATTTCATTCATCCAACTATTTTACTCTAGGAAATTACTGCCACGCTTAATCTGTGTGTTGGGTTTCTGAACACATCAAAGCGCATTGGGCTGCCGTTCAGTAACAGCTGTGTAAGCCCCACAGCAGCCAAGGATTCACATACCAGCTTCCAATATTAATAAGAGAAAGATGTAACCATGGCAATGGAGATCACCACACAGAAAGAATCACTGATTTGTGACTTGTCAATTCACTGCAGGCTTGTGGAATCCTCCATGCATAAAATCACAGAGAATTCTCTTTTTAGTACGTCAGAGAATCACACGTTCTTTTACCCAGACAACAGACCGCGAATGTATTTAAGAGATGCTCCTGTTCATTACCTTTCATCATTGTTCTCCCCAAAGCAAAGCTAATGCATAAAACAAAAACAGTAATTGCTGGAAATGCACAACACTTATAAAGACACAGGACAGGTTAATATTTATTTTGGCGGAGGCCCTTCATTAGCCTCTACACTCCAAACATTAGCCTGTCTTTTCTCTTTATAGATGCTGAGTACCTGCTGTGTGTTTCTAGCATATTCTGATTTTATTCCAGATTTTCAGAATTTGCATTTTCATTTTAGATCTCCCATGGAGTTCCTCACAGTTAGTTGGAGGATTTTCTGTTTTATAGGGGTGTTTATGCCACGTGAGGGATAACATCAGGGCCACTGATTTACACTGACTGAATAACTCAAATACCATTTTTATTGAATGGTATTCTGGGATTTTTCCTGGTGATATGCTGATTGAATTTCATAACATTGTTTGTGAAAATTGTAAATCAGAGGCCTTTATTTTACATATAATTCTTTACCTATGTGTTTAATTTTTGTCCCTTACTGGTTTTAAAGCTAGGAATACATAACAAGATGATATGCAAGACATACCAGTTGAGGTTAGATATCCGGGGGGTAGGATTTCTGCGGAGGTCTCCTGATCTCCTGCCATAACTTTGGTGGAAGATTGCCAGAAACCCCGCTGGAATGGCATAAACTGGAGATTGGGAGAACCCCTGTAGAAATTCCACTCCCTGATATTTAGTAGTACTGGATGGGGAGGGTGGATTAGGGTTCGGCTGCACTGTGGACAGTCCGGGGTTTTGGTAGCACGGGGGATGGACCTCACCTGTCGGAGCACTGGGGGATGGCCTTGGGCTTTGGCACAACTGGAGAGAGGGTCCTGGGGCTCGGCAGGACTGTGGCGGTGGGAGGGCTGCTGTGGTGTGGCACAATGGAGAGATTCTTTGATCTTTGGATCACTATGGAGGGGGATCCTGGGTTTTGGCAGAACTGGGAAAGGTGAACCTCAGGCTTGACAGAAGAGGCTGGAATGGTTGCTTGCCTCACTGGTGGATTTCTGGTGTCTATCATCAGTGAAGGAGGTTGGGAGGGGAGGGGGTTGCTGGTGCACTGAGGAGGTGGTGGTGAGGTGGGGGGGAGGTTGCTCCAGTTCAGGCAGCACTAGTTTGTAATTCTAAGAGATCTCTCCAAAATTAAATTTGGTGTTTGTGCTTGATTCTTGGAAGTGTATCTCTGTAGGTGACTCTGTCTGTCTGCTTTGCTCTGAATGTGCCCCCTCTTTAAGTTTCTATCTGTATCTCACGGGTGACTAATTAGAATGCTTACGTTTTCTAACTTATCAACAAAGCAAAGGTGATAATCATTTTTACTTGCTTTCAAAATTCAACTATAAATATATACATTTATTTAATTTTAGAACATTTTTAAAATGTTATTTTGGAAATAAGAAATGTTACTTCCTGAGGGGGAAAGAATGGCAAAGCAATTGTTTTCAAAAACATTATGAGTGATTTGATTAGTCCATCAATAAACAGAGATGATGAAAGTTGCCATAAGGATCTCACATTCTAAAATGTTGACATAGTTTTTGTTTATTGTGGCATATTGACATCTGGATTATTCCATTAAAAAAGTATGACATAGGAAGTGAGGTCAACATATAAAGGAAATGCGTACCATATGCCAGATTTTTAATATGAAGATATTAAAACATGAAAATAAGATTAAAATAAGATATGAAGCATGGAAATCTGGCCAGGTACTCATGGCTACAATTTTCTATTTCATTTTTAAAAAGCCTTGATGTAAAATATATATATATATTTTAAATATTCTACAATAAAGAGCACCATATTTAGAACAAAATGTCTGGCAATTTTTTCCCCCCAATTTTATACCCTCCTCCCTCGCACAACATCCTTTCCCGACAACGATGTCTCATATAGATTCTGGTTCCACAGGCACTGGCAGACATTTGGTACTCCACACAATTGGCTATCCTTCATGTATGAGTGTTTCAGGCTGTTCTTACTGCGGGGTGGGGGCGGGGGACGGGGTATCACAGCTGGGCCCTCACCTGACATCTAGACACGTACGCTTTCCAGCATCAGTCACTGGATGACAAATAGGGAGTCGGAAAAATGATCTTTTTTTCCCTCTGCTCCTGGCCGGGGGGAACTAAAACCAAATATAGTGTTTCCACTATTACTCCAGAGGTTCAGCACCTAATCTAGGCTGACACTCTAAGGCAGTACTGAGGGAATGTTGCACGGTCAGAGGTACTGTCCTTCAGATGGAATCATAAAGAAAGGCTCTTTATGTCCAAGAAGTTCAGACGGACGCTAAAGATCCCATTGCATTATTTGAAGAGGAAAAGGGAATTCTCAATGCCCTGGCCAACATTCCTCCCTCAAACACCACTGCCAAAAAAAATTAAATAGTCATTCATCTCATTGATGTATGTGGGATCTTGTTGTGTGCAAGTTGACATACCACCATTCACTTCTTCACTACTGAGCTGCCTAGTTGTGTGGGTTTCTCAGCTAAATCATTGTGGTTCAGCTTTTCCAGAGTATGATTTTGGAGCCAAATTTATGGTGTTACAGGCATAGATTTAACACAAAACACCTGGAATATAATACATACAGTTATCATATAAGTTCAAAGTTCCCTCTATTTTACTTTAACTTCTGTATGACAAGGGCGTCCTTGAATATAACAATGAGACATTTTCATTTCACCTCTTGAGTAACATTGGCAAGATAGTCTCAAATTATGGGCACTTTCACCTGCAAAGTCAAACCCACTGAGAGCTAGGCTGATTTTACCTAAATTGATGCCCCTTAAGACCATTAATATTTATCATGAAAAGAAACCGCCATCCTATCAGTCTGGAAATGGATTCAAAACCAGGTCGCGAGGTGAAAAAATGCAGTGCATATAGGCTCACACTGCGCAAATATACCTAAAAATCTCGCAAGGAAGCATTATGGATTAGCATTCAATCATAAATGCTAGGAGATTTGAATGAAAAGTAGCAAAGAAATCGAGAAGTGTGATGTGACATTTAACAGAGAGAAAACAGAAAACTTTTACATTGGGAAGTGCACAGTAGTGTTGGGTAATGATCCTGTAAATAACTATTAAAATAGAATAAATAGCTCAGGACTACTACTACAGCTGCCTACCCCGAGATTCTCAACTTTCATTCCAAACAGTAATGTAATTTGGCCCAATACCAGATTTTAGCCTGGCCCAAAGTGCAATAAAATATTTGCAATATTAGACGCAACAGAGGAATTTCAATTTGTATATCTTAAATTTTAAAGCAAGCATTATTAATATGTAGCAAGAAACAAAAATAACTTCAATCATGAAGCATTCAAGCAACCTCAAGAAGTGGTCAAGGACCATAGCTAATCTGTGCAAATTTATGACTCTTTAAAATACTTTTTTTTAAAGATTTTGCCTGTCTCTACTTGCCTAGAGAACGTGGTGGACCTTCAACTGAGTAGCTTGCCAGGTCACTTCAGAGGACGTTAAGAATCAGCCACATAGTGTGGAGTAGAGTCATGTGTAGACCAGACTCAGTAGGGGTGGCAGAATCTCTTCCCTGAAGGACATTAGTGAACCAGTTGGGTTTTTACAACAATCTTGCAAATTTCACGGTAAGATGTTGGTACCCTGGCATGCTGGTACCATCTGGTCTGATTGCCTAAAAGATACATTAATAAGCAAAGGATTTTAGAGATAAAGAATCAATCTTTGTCTAAGTTTTTGGGACAACTTTCAGAGTATAGCTTGCACCTCGTTAGCCACTGGAGATGAAGCTGATGTGGAGAAGCTAAAGTGATGAGGCTATTCCGACACTTGAAATTTACAAATGTGGTTGTGCAAATTTTAACTGAAACTCTAATCTTGATGAGGAGTGACAGATAGGTTAGAATAAATGGTTTAACCCAGACAACTATTTACAGGGAAGGTTTTTAGAAGTCAAGAGCAGGAGAAATTACAGAGTTTTAATTTAGAAGATTTGAGAAGTGTGAAGCATGTTTGGAGAAGTGTGAAGATGGTAGAAGTGAAGAAGTTTGCAATTTAGACTGGATTGTAATTCAACAGTTAACTCTGCTGCATATTAGCAGAAGGTTAAGAAATGTAAAGCGTGACTTCGCAATCTGACACTCCCAGCGGGGAGTTGCACTTTCAGGGAGCATATTACTGGAAATTACTTGCAATGCTTCTGCTATTTCCTGAGATGCATTCACTACAAGTGGAGTTCCCCACTGGGAGTGCCGGATGATGGAATCATCCCGATACTGTAACAGGACAAAAATATGCAAAACGCTAAGTAGAAATCAAGAAAAGTCTGGCAATAAACCAGAACAAAAGGATATTATATTGGACTACTCGTAAAAGATGTACCCCAGCAGAAGAACTAGTGCCAGCAAAGGATGGCTGAACTGTTTCTATATAGCAGCTAAACCGCTACTTGATTAAAGTGGTTGTGTGTCATTATACTAACATTATAGACTTTAACAGGAAGCACAAAATTGCTACTTGTTATATCGATATCTCAACTTTGCTAAGCACATACTGCAATCCTCATATCTCGGTGGATACTGCTATTATGCTATATTGAGTTAAACGTAGCTAATGTTGTGATACTGTAATTCTGAATTGAGTTGATGGTCAACGATTAGTTAAAGTTGAACGCAGCTAATACTGTGCTGTTGTAATACCTAAAACGAGTTATTGCACTGTTTGCAATGATTACGTTGGTATTAATCTTGCTTCACTTAGAAGTAGCAAGACAGAATCGGTGTTGGCAATAAACCAAGATGTGTCCTGTTCAGCACTTGGCATTCTTGAGGTGAGCTAAGAATTAAATAGTACTTCACATTGATCACATTGGAGTTGCTGTTCCTCCTACTTTCTATTTCTGCATTTCCTTCATATGCTACATCTTTTCCTCTTTCATTACTAGCTCCAACTTTTGCATTTTAAAGCTAAAGACTTTTTCCTTTCTTCCGCTCATTGTCTTATTCTGTACTGGCTCATTTTCTGAATATTGCATTTCAGTTCAGTTGGGCCAACTTACGCATTAACAATCTACAGGACAGAGAGCTGTGTGCTGCTTACCTTTCACTCCCCAGCCTTACTCTAAAAGGAATCTTTTTTTCTTTGACTTCTGTAGCACTCTGCCCTCGCACCATGAGGCCCCATTGGCTCTGTTCCAATTACGTTTCAACCACGCTGGAATATTATGCTGATTTACGCCTATTTTTAAGTTTAGGCGTATCTAGATTAGATGGTGAGGATACTTGGGCACAATTTGCCATTGGCAAAATGGGCGTAATTTTGGGACTAACTTCTGGGTTGGGCCCACAGAGGAAACCCCAGGCCTGGGTACTTTTGCACTACTGGTTGTTTAGCTCGGATTGTGGAAAGCCAGCATCTGCGAACCAATTCCCTGCGGTTTCATGGTGAAATCGCCTCCTTTTATTCCTCCTGTGTATTAACACTGCAGCAGATCTGTAGACCTAGTTTCTCGTGGCTCTGTTGCTGGGATGAGGGAGCCCATTTTAGAGGAGTAAACCGGAGGAGTCGTTTTAAGGATGAGGAACTCCTGTGATCCAACAAAAACAGGCAGCAGGATAAATGTGCTCATTATGTGCTTTTGGTCAACACAGCAGCCTGGGTATAGCATCAGGTGCCTCTTTGCTAGAATGTATAAAACCAAATATAATCTGTTATTTCCATTCCAACTTAAAAATACTTTTTCCATCATTGTCCCATAATGATGTCCCCTATCACATTAGTGCACTGTAAATAGGTTGGAATAATCTGTCAGATTTATGCTAAGAACTATCCAACCCTAATTTCAAAATGCTTCCTTCTCAACTTAGCTTCATATAGTCAGAACTGGACATTAAAACCATGCACTGGTTGACGCACTGATGTAACTGTAGAAACAGAGGACATGACCTACTCTTGAAGGGGAGTAAAATCAAAACTGATCTGCGGAAACAATATTTCAGTGAGCGAGTGTTCAATCTGTGGAACAGGCTCCCTAGGGAGATGGGTGGAAGCTGTTAGTCTTGATTCATTCAAATGGACATTAGATAGATGTCTTTCAGATTTAGGGATACAGTGTATGAATAATTTAAGACGTGTGGTAAGCATTGCATGCTAGGGGGGAGCAGGTGACTTTGGACCTATGGTTTCCAAAGCTCTCCATCCCTGGGGTTTTCTTCGCCTCATCTCTGGGTCTGTTGTAAGCTAATTGATAACTATTGATTGCTATGATTAGTCAACAACTCCATTGTTGTTGTATCATGCGACTACCAGCATGGTAGAAGGTGAACTAGATGGACCTTGGTCTTTTATCGTCTAGCAATTCCTATGTTCCTATGTAACTGGGAGTCCCTCCTGGTCTTTCACACCTAGTGCAGTGCAAAATGGCAGAGTTTCATATTACATCTTGTGCTGCTATGGAAGGGTGTCAACAAAGCTGTTAGAGGAACATCGACTCACCTCCACCTCAAAAAAAAATGCCCAATGACAGTTCAAAGGAAACTTCAATTACCAATGAATGCATAACCCCTTTTTGAAGTTTAAACCACTTACCACAGTTTGATGGTTGACTTGAATCACTTCATCCCCTGCATGAATCTTCTTGCACTGGTCTGCAGGAGACTGTGTGCAGAGAAAGGAATCATATCAGAGACCTGAGAGTATAACTTAACTAATAAGACACTGTGGATGTTCTCCTTATTAAGACTTGAAGAATATGGGTGAAGTTCTGAAGCACTGTCACAAACAGCCCTCAAACAGATCACTCATTAACAATCAAAGAAATAGATTTCAAAATGTTCTGAACAGATGAGCTTTGACCGACTTAATGAGTAAGGAAGATACAGTCCTAACGTGCAGTTTTATCGTACTATTATACCTACGTTTAGAAAGCTGCGAAGTGCTTTTGAAAAATAACCATACAATACTTCAGGCCCCATCACATTATGCTGCATAACTTCAGGTTCTGTGTCACAATTAGCAAGTTAATACTTCATACTCCAAACCTTGCAACTGTTGAAACAGGGTGTCGAATGCATAATTGCAAAATAAAGAACATCAAATGGATAATTTACAATGTTCTGCTTCCAGCATGGAGGTTTTCTTGATAGGAGAGTGGGTCACAGAATTGGCCCTGTAGTCTTACAGTCCTATCTCCAACCCACGCTTCCTATTAATGAGGCTCCATGTTGGGAACAGCCTCTCAAAATTTAAGTATCTGTAAACATTATTAAAAGAAAATCTTGTGTCTGTGTGAATGGAGCAACAGTACATTGCCAATCTTAAATCCACAATGTTATGGTCTACAGGTTAGATATTCTCCAAAAGTCAAATCTGTGAGATGTACAACAAAATGACTATACTGGAGTCCACTGTGCAAGGATTAACATCTCGCATGGCAGTCAATGAAATGCTCAGTGAGTTCTGGATGCAACAACATGGGGACAGTACTGCAAAATGCTCTGGCTGCACCTGTAACTGAGATTAGGCAGAGCTTCAAGAATTTGAAAGGGATGGTCATCACTTTATGAAAACATTATGGATGTTTCTCAGTGTGATCTCATCCCTAGCAATACAGAACACAGACTAATATGATGTCAAGGGCAGGACATGACAGTTAGGGTATTGGCTCTCAGTGATCAGTCAGTTATCTGAGATGCACAGAGCCCTAGCAAGATCCTGTTACAGTGTTCCATCACCCACCCCCCCACCCCCCGCAGACATTGAGCTCTCCCTTGAGAAAGCCCATGCCATTCAATTTTCTGATGTTTCAAGAGTCAGAGACTTTTGCTAATTCTTCCGCAACCCAGGCATCCTAAATTCAATATCCTTGTCTGGATGTGATGTCCTTCTCCTCTGGATCTAATTTTTGGCTGTTTTTAAAAATGCCTGCATTTCCAAAGTGATAGTGCCTTAATGTAAACGTTTGACAGAAACTAGCAAATCTCCTGTGGCATTGCTCGTGGGTAGTCCGGGACCAGGAGTACACGTTCTGATGTTTATTGCACTCCGGCAGCAACATTAGAACTCCCATCACTGTCAGACTGCATATTTGCTGAAACAATGCATTTCCTGACTGATTTGACTGACTGTATTACACACCTTACTAAGGCTGAAAGATAGAGGCCTCACAAATATAAGATTTGTAATTTTATTTACCTACCACTTTACAAGACTGGCTTAGGATGTAAGCAACTTTATTTGTTTTTTCCCTTACCAAAGTTTACTCAGTAACCTACAGTAGATTTGCAGTATTTGCTTAAAATCCAAATACACTTTTTATTCCTCCCTCCCCCAAATCATCCTCCTTTTTCTCAGTTATACATGTTGAATCATAGAATCATGAAGCTCAGAAGGAGACCATTTGGCCCATCATACCTGTGCCGGCTCTTTGAAAGAGCTATCCAATTAGTTCATCCCCCCCCCACCCCACTTTCCCCATAGCCCTGCAAATTTTACCTTTTCAAGTATTTATCCAATTCCCTTTTGAAAGTTACTATTGAATCTGCTTCCACCGCCCTTTCAGTCAGTGCATTCCAGATCATAACAACTTGTTGCAAAAAAATTTTTTCATCTCCCCTCTGGTTCTTTTGCCAATTACATTAAATCTACATGCTCTGCTTAACGACCCATCCGGCAGTGGAAACAGTTTCTCCTTATTTATTCTATCAAAACTAATCATAATTTTAAAGACCGCTTTAAATCTCCCCTTAAACTCCATCAAAGCACCTCACAAACATCTCGCTCTGCCCCCAATGCAAACAATGTTCTCCTCAGTGACACAAAAAATAAATCCCAAACAACATTTTTTGGCTCGGAATTAGCTGTCTTAAAATGCTGAAGAAAAATCTTTTTACATTTTATATTTATTTACACAACTCGTGTCTTTCAGTTGCTATTTGTAAATTTTCTGCCTTGTTGTCATGGTGCACTATGTGTATTGTAGTTCCACAGGAGCAGGGGGAAAACTATAAATCCCATAATCCTTCTTTTCAACCTCACCCACATCCCTGGAATTAGTCTGTAGTGGCTGGAAATCTCCAGTCGTCAAGGCCCAGCAGAACTTTCCGGTACAAATCCTTGACTTTAGGCAGAAGGGCAGGCCTGTGTGGGGGAAACTTCTTGCAGGCATTTTAAACGTTCAATGATTATGAACATGTTGATTGATTTTTTTTCCACAATTGTTTAATGTATGCACTTGCTACATTAGAAGTCTTATTTCTAACTGTGTACACTTAACTGAGTATGTCACAGAAATAAGGGCCATTTGGCCCATCTTTCCCTAGAAATCTATGATCCCACCTGACAACATCTAACTGCTTCTTGAATGACGCCAGAGTTTTGCTTTCATTACCCTAAACAGAAGAACATTCCAGATATGAATCACTATGTGTATGAAGTGCTTCCTGGCATCAGTGCTGAACTTGTATTTTACTATTTTGTACCTGTGTCCCTTTGTTCTGTTGTCATGGTTTAATTCAGCTGGTGCTGAATGGTACAGAATCAAAGGCAGGGTTATAATTAAAGGTTTCACTTGGTGGAATAGCAATTACATGTAAGGAGATAAATTTCTGATAAGATAACAAAATAAGAGAGTTATACCGATTTCATTAGCCCAACGGAAAAATAGCTCAATAGTAAAGTAATCACCTTAACTGCAGAAATTGTTACGGCATGGGTTTTAATTAGATTCTCCTTTTACTGAGTTGTATTTGAACTTTTGGTATAATCATGTAATGTGAAAACGTGTGAATTGTCACGTTGCAGGGGTAAGATAAAAAGAGCCTGAGAAAGTGGAAAGCAAGATGTTTACATCTTCACCCATGTCATTTATTAGAAGTATTGTAAAATTACCTGTTAGTCACCACTTCACAGTTTAAAGATGTAAAACTATACACATGATCAGGTCTGTGTAGCTTGCCATATATAGATATTTTGATAAGGAACTTGCAGCTCAGAAAGGTATAAAAAGTGGCAGACTGTAATGAGGATTTGGATTCAGAGGATTTAATCAACCTGCATACTGAGCTCAGAACTGTAAAGCTTTCAAGTGCCCAATTATTAGGTGTGGTTGTATGTACTACATTTTACGTGTATGCTTAAGTACTATTGCATGTACTATATACTTAATAAATCAGTGAACGATCGACCTCAACTTTTGAAGAACCTTATTGATTTTGAGGAATAGAGTATCTAATCATAAATAAAAACCATCCTCTAACAACTTATTATCTCAGATGCTTCTATACTATACTTCTTACTCGCTTCCTTTCAAGGGTGAAGAGTCCAGGTTTTTCTAACCTTTCCTCATAACTCAATCAACCTTGGGGTCCTTCTCTGCACTATCTGCAGGGCTTTCTTCTGCCTTGAGGACTATAACTGAATGCAATATTCAAGGTGTAGCCCAACAATGTAGCTTCAGCATGACAGTCTCAGATCCCTGGGCCCTCCACTCAGTACATCTCCCCAGCCTTAACTAATGCCTTTTGCTTCCTTTCTTTCAGCCAATTCCCCATCCACCTCCAAGTTGTACCTGGAGTACCCCCACTGCCTTAAACTTGTGTAGCAGTCTTTCATTTGAAATTTTATTGATGGCTGTTTTGGAGGTCCGGCTACAGTGCATCATGGGGTTTTCCAGCATCCACTTAGGATGTCACTTCCTCAAAAAGGTCAACAAGGGTTGGCAGGTAGCATCTAACCCTTCAGTTATTTTCACATAGATACTGCTCAACTTTGTTTCAAATGATTAATTCCATTATTTTGATAGTTAATGATGCAAGACTACGGGTTCTTTAAGTTAACCAGATCTGTTCCGTTGCCTTTCCTGAAAATAGGTACCACACTCACTTGTTTCCAAACCAGTGGAACCTCCCCGGATTCACTGACTTCCACATGATGACCATTAGCATTTTATGGATTTTATTCCCAGTTCACTGAGAGTTCACTGAGTATTCTCAGGTATACAGTAAGGTAACCTTCATGGAATCCCACACTCACCTGACGAAGGAGAAAGCCTCCGAAAGCTTGTGATTTTCAAATAAAACTGTTGGACTATAACCTGGTGTTGTAAGATTCCTTACATTTGTCCACCCCAGTCCATCACCGGCATCTCCACATCATGCCTGTATTACAACAGTGATGACACTTCATTGTCTGAGAAGGACTTTAGGGATCTTAATAGGACCGAATAATAGGACAAGAACGATTACAGTGCTTTTAACTATTTAGCTTTACAGTTTCAAGTTGACATTACACTAACAAAACTGCACCTGACCTTTGACATATTTTATACTCATGTTTCTTTCAGCGTTAAAGGCTTGAGCTGAAAGCACAAAGCCAGCTGCTCAAGGAGACAGTCATTTCTCTGGACCTGTTGGCAGTCTACTTCATGCTAGTTCCACGATTTTTGTTTTCTACAATTTATGTGCTATAACTTAGAGTGAGTGCATCTGAAGGAACGATGGCCCATACATAGTTTCAATGGCTCAGCAGTGTTTCAGGGAGATGGTTTGTGAGTATAGCCATCTGTTTGCCATTCGCAACAACCAGAGGCAGTCACAAAACATGCACTATGCAATGCATCTATATTTAATGTGGATTTTGTTTTAAATCTGACTTGGGAGGAGCAGACGGGTATCCCTCACTTACAGTGTGTGGGAAGAGCTAAGGGGGTAAATGGAGAGGGATTTGAGGAATCAAATTAACGAGAAAAACAAGAGAGAGGATTAACTAAAGGTGACTAACAAGAGAAATAAAAAGCGCTAACAGTGAAAAAGATATAGGCCAGTTGTTAAAGGGGAGGTTACAACAACATTCTTTAGGTGAGGAATTCTCTGTTGAAGCACAGATCATAAATTCTTTTAAAGGGGAAATAGATGGTTGCAGGAAATGGAGGAATATTAAATTGCTTGGGGAGTGAACAGGAGAGTGGGATTAGATTAGGTGGCTCATGTGGAGAGGAGCACCAGTGAAATTCACACTTAATGGGCCAACTGGCCTGTTTCTGCGCTGGAACATTTTATGATTCTAGTACTGGTTTTGCATCAATATGAAATGGCTTTGGGTGAGCATCAGATCAGAACTGGTGGTATAACTCAGAAGTCAGGTTGGCAATCTAACTTCAGACTGCACTGTGGCAAGAGCCACGAACCCACCTCCAGAGAATCATGTCACACCGGCTGCAATTAGAATTGCAGTCTGATGCAAAGTTAAGTTTAAAAGATTCCTAAGCATCTTTTTAATATTAGGTCTCTGCTAATGTTAAAAATTAACTGGCATTTGGGTGCTGGTGTCCATGCAAGCACTGAGCTCCACTGACCATGGGCAATCAGCAGTATAACTTTGATTTGCCAGCCTGACATCACACCATACTGGTCCCAATCTCGAACTAGCACCTGTAGTATTATATGGCCCCATAGCAACTGAGAGGAGGGAGAGACAACAGATTAAAGGAAAATAAATGGGCAAAAATAAAAGAGAAGAAAGATGCAAGGAATAGAAATGGAGAGTTTAAAGAGCTAGGGATCACAATAAGAAAGGCAGAAAGATGAGGACAATCCACAAGGACTTTATTTTAGGAACAAATTAGATAGATGCCTCTAAAAGATCCTACAGCAGTTCTCAGCTATTTAAATCTGATTCACATATCTAGCCATTGATTAATTACATTAATTGATTATTGCTGGTTACATCACATTCTATCCAATCTTTTTCATCTGTATTTATGATTTAATTGATTTTAATGTCATCTATAAAATGTAAATCATTTAATCTGACTACCTTACTCAGTATGGTTGGATGAGTCACATGATGGAAACATAGTAGCCAAGACGTTAAGGTTAAGTTAGTCACCATCAAATTTGAAGGTTACCGATTTTATAAAGTACTGGGAAAGTTCATCACAGATATGCATTTTATATTAAGTATTTCACCCTGATTTAAGGTGGTAATTGTATTCTAAAATAACACATTGATTTAAAGGCATTCAAATGTGGTGAAGTGAAGAGCAAAAGGCTGCCTTACAAAACCTATAGGCTGGACAACATGGGGCACGATTTTAAAAGGGCGGCGGGATGGCAGCGGGTGGGGGGTGAACGGGCGCGGGGGTAACCCGAGTAATAAAAGCTTACCATTCCCCACGCGATCGCAACTTAATCGGTGGCCATTAACCTTGTTTCCGGGTTTGGCGCCCAAAAGATGCTCAGTGGGTGGACTGCACACCCGCATGACCTAATGTCAGCTGGAGCAACTAGATTTAAAGGGCCATTGCTCCAATGGATTTTGCTGAAGCAAGCAGCAAGGAGACCCAATGGAGCAGCACAGGGGCAAGGCAGCTCCAAGATTCAGTGACGCCTCATTTGAGGTGCTGCTGCCCGGGGTGAGGAGGAGGAGGGAACTATTTTACCCGGCCAACAGGAGGAAGCGCCCTGCCTCTGCCACCAAGAAGGCCTGGCTCGAGGTGGCAGAGGAGGTCACGAGCAGGAGCAACATCTCTCGCAGTTGGGTCCAATGCAGGAAGCGTTTCGATGACCTAACTAAGTCAGCAAAAGTGAGTACACTTTCTGATTCTCCTGCATTCCGTGTTGCACATCACACCCCCGCCCCCACCGCATTCTGCTCTGCTAAGGCTACTCTATCACATCACACCTCACACCCACATAAGGCTCATACTCAAATTACCTTCACTTCCTGAGCACATCCTCACCTCCACATTTGTGACCCCCACCACTACCACTCAACCCAATCCTGATCCATTGTGATGTCTCTGTCTCATATTAACCCTCTGATGCATCTCTTTCACGGTCAGCCTCACGAAAATCAATGCATTCATCGGCTAACCACTTCACCCTCACTTACTCACTTGTCTGTACTTTCTCCCCTTGTAGAAGAGAACACAAAATGCACGCGAGAGGGCGAGGACTGGAGGGGGGCCACAATAAATACTGGTCCTCACAGATGCAGAGCAGGAGGCCCTGCAGATCAGCCGCACCCTCGAGTGCCTGTCCATCGGCGACGCTGAGACTGGCAACCCACAAACGTCTGCTGACACAATTTTAACATTCACCTCACACAACATGAATTGATATTAACAATGCTTGGCATGTTGAACACCTCAGTATGCTCATCGCAACATGACACATTTGTGATGATGCTTAATATTGCCTTCTGTTCACTTACAGGCCGTTCAACGACTGCAGTGACGGGAGAGGGCGATTCCTCAGAGGGGCTCCAGGCCTCTGAGGGTGCACTGTCACATCTTAGTGAGCCATCCACCAGTGCAGATACTCACACCTCGGTGGGTCCTAGTAGTCAGTTAGTTGGGTTGGCACCTGGTGAGTCACCACACACAAGCGAGCACGAGCAGACACTGGTGGCAGGGGCAGCTGTGGAGAGGCCGCGTCGGTGGATGCACTACTCTCCAGGCTCTGCTCAGCTGGATGCAGATGCTGAACCCTGGGGGCCAAAATTTAAAAGGAGAATGGTCGAGGGACAGCAACACATTTGTGAGGTACTGGAACAGGTGCCACGCACACTCTCCACAATAACGCAGAGGAAGGAAGAGTCCAACTCCTGTATTAGTGGAATGGTGGCACAGGTAAGTACGGAAATGTCTGAAATAGTGTCGCAGGTAACTGCGGAAATGTCTGAGTTAGTGTCTACGATGGAGAGAAGGCTAGCCTCCATTGAGCTTCAAGCGTGGCTCACAAATCAGTCCATTCAGGCCCTGATAACGGCCGTTCGGACTCAGGGAGAACTGCCGCCTTAAACAGGCAGGCAGAAATTTTACAACTAGGCTCCCAAGGCATCATACATGTCCTCCAAACTGTTCTCCAGCAGGGTGGTAGAAGTGATGTGTGCCTGGTCAAGGAGAGGGATGATGGTGAAAGGGAACACCACTCAAAGCGCTCCCATGTCTCACCCGTTGCCCCCCTCTCAACCAGTACCCGCAATGCTGCCTCCTCTCCAGGTGGCCGAGTCTGTCCCTGCACAGGTGCAGGTGGAGCAGTCTTTGGCGCGGCCCTCGCGGGCTCCAAAACCCAGAGGGCGTAGGCCGAAAGCATCTAAGCAGTCTGGCCATGAACATGAGCAACCTGCCACTATCTCTGCTGCAGCCAAAGGGGATGCACCACATAGAAGATGTAGGAAGAGCTAAGGATTTGTGATCACAAAGGGGATGCACAAGGGTGTCTGACAGACGGTCATGTTTTTCATTTATATTTGGTTTTTGATAAAGACACATTAAATGTTATCATTCTCACCACTACAGCCGCGTCTTGCCCATTCTTGACTGCCTGTTGTGATAGCGCCCTTTCATGTGCTTCATCTTGAACAGCGAGACTTGATGCCACCCAGTGGGTGCATGTGTAGTTGCAGGAATGTTTTTTGCAGAGGAGGAGATGGTGTTGGTGCTGCTCTTTCCAGGTGGTCTGAGCACTGGACTATTCTAACTGTGTGATCTCCATATGAGAAGCGTTCAATCATCATTGACTCCCTGGCCTCACGAGCAGCCAGGTGAGCCGCTGCTCTACCAGTGGGATCCTCCTCCTCCTCCTCCTCCTGCTGCTGCTCCTCCTCAATGTGGATGGCAGATGCGGATGGTGGATGAGGGCATGGGGCCTCATCAACCGGTACCCCTCTCTGTTGCGCCATGTTGTGCAGGACACAACACACTACTATAACGCGACCCACTCTCGCTGGTGCGTATTGAAGCGTTCCTGGAATGATCCGGAGGTGAAGTAGATGAGGGCAGTGGTCACTTTAACTGCGACGGGTAATGAGATGCCTACAGGCCCAACCGGGAGCAGCTCGGCATGAAGGAGGGTGCAGATGTCTGCGACCACCTGGCGACTCACTCTCAGCCTCCTCAGAGAGGTCCAGGAAGGCGAGCCTCGATCTGTGGACCCTCTGACGAGGGTAGTGCCTCCTGCGACATCGCTTCCTCTGTTGTTCCCCTCTCTGCTCTTGTGCAGCTCCCCTCCTGATTGCCGGGGGCCGTCACCGAGGATCCCGAGCTGCAGCCTCCTGCTGCTGGTTTTCCCTCCCAACCGCTGGCCAGCCTGTCAATGTGCCTGGCTGCCAGTTGGGCAACGGATCAATAAAATGATAATGAGGTCCTGCCATTAAGTGTGGTAGGACCCCCGCATCCCCGGCCTAGCTGGGTTCTTCGGCTGTTTTCGGCCTCCCCCATACCCTCCCCGCCTCTCTGTAAATATTGGGGCAACGATTTCCCTATACGCTCGATTTCTAGCAGATATTTCTGTTCACATAAATAACTGGGCGCTCCAAAATCGGTCATAATGATAGGTTTGAGTACAATGCATGTGTTTGGAGCCTGTTGTTTATTCACTCTATGGAATGTGGGAGCAGTTCATTTTTCACCCCCAGTACACACTAAATACACACCTTAGCTTAACTTTTCAGGACTGGTCATTGCTGCTTCAGTCATCCTTTCAGTTAGTACATTATTTTTTCATTCCATACAAAATTATCTCAAGAATATTGATTATGTGTCAGCTTGACTCAGTTGAAAGTACTTTCACCTCTGAGTCAGAAGGTTCTGGGTTCAAAGCCTGCTTCACGACTTGAGTGCATAATCTAGACTGACACTTCAGTGTATGAGGGAGTGTTACATTACAGGAGATATCATCTGCCTCATTCACGTGGATTTAAAAGATCCCATGGAGCAAGAGGAATGAGTCATCCTCATGTTTTGGCCAACATTGATCCATCAACCACCACCACCATCAAAATGATGAAGTGGTCATTCACGTGCTGAGGGTGAGGCCTTGCTGTGAGAAAATTGGCTGCAGTGTTTGCCTACAAAACAACAGCGTAAAGTAATTCATTGGGCTATCCTGAGAACACAAAAGATGCAATATAAATGCAAGTTCGTTCATTGTTTCATGTAACGGTTCTGTGTACTGCAGTACTCATATCTGGCGTTCTGTGTAGATATTCGTGCATCTCGCAACAGCTAGTCAAAATGATTTTCTCAGACTAGGAGTGTCCGAGCTAGTTGTCTTTATGGGTTACTTAGGTGTGTGCCATGGAGCCTTGGGGGAAGTGCATACAAACATACGAAAATGTTGGACAGTGAAAGACCAGCTGGTCCATCCTTCTTGTCCCACAATGCCTTATGCAGCATGGTTCAGACACTCCCTACCCAGTCATGTATTCTCCTGGGAAAGGCACAAAAAACAGATTAAAAACTCAGGCCAAGTGGGGCGGGGTGGGGGGGGGGGGTGGTGGTGGTGGGAATCGGGGAAATTCCTCACCGGTCCCCTTCAGGTGATTGTAATATGAAAGTGAAACCAATGGTATGATTCAGTCGCATAAATCTCAGGCTGTAGACACTAACTGATCTGGTTGTTTTGATTTAGGATTAATCCACCAGTGAGGCAACAGCGCTATGCTTCCATGAAATTCAAACAGGACAACCTGAGAAATGTAAGTGTATATAAGACTGAGCTGCCCGGGCTTCACGAACTGTGACAGTGCTCCGGGGCCCACAGAATGTGGCTTGGATGCTGGACGTTTAGACCTATCAACATGAAGCTTTATTAACAATGAGTATTTGAGCTCTTACAAGTTGCTGTTCGATTTTTGGATTGTACCTTAAGTCGGACAAATGTATTTCTGATACTGGAAACAATCTGCCTGTGTGTAGTCCTGAATGCATAAGCACACCATTAATCAAAGAAATTTGGAAAACCACATAACAAGTGCGCAATTTGTATGAGATAGCGGATAGGAAAAATAAAGCCCAAATTAACAAAAATATAACTTTTTAAACATTAAATCTGAAACGCACTGGTGAAATCTTGAAGATATATCAACTGCTGTTCCTTGTCATACTGAACCAGATTAGCAGAGACGTGGAAAAACACCCACTCAGGTCTGCTGTCAGTTTTATTAAGGCTTTCTGATGATTACTTCATGTGCTGCAGTACTGTTACCTTATACTTTCAATCTGATTCATTCCCTCTCATGAGGGTGACTTGCCTTGATGAAAAAGAGAAAAAAAGTCTGGGAGAAAAACCTTTACAGTGAGGAGCACTAACTTGATAAAAATGACATTCTCCATCTGCATGGAGATCAGCGGGGTAAGAAGAAAAATCAATGAAATGTGCTGACAGAAAATGCCCATGAAAGGGATATTGCACATTAAAAGCCAAGGCTCAGCTCGAAACATTGTTTCTCATATTACTGGTGATTGACTTCTGTGAAAGCATTTCCACACGGACCTGTAGTAATGAGTAAAACTAATCACTGGTTAAATAAAATTAAGCAATTTCTCCTACATGATAAGGAAACAACCAAGGTTCCACGTGTTCGAGAGGATCCTCAATCAAAATTGGAACAATGACTGGAAGAACCATTGTAAACTACTAAGAAAAATTGTTTCCTCCCAGTTCTTTGTCTGTTAATTGCAAGCCATTAACCTTCACCTAAACAGACCCACACAAGGAATGCAAGCAACTCAGAAGGACAAAAAGTTCTGACAGAAGAGATCATTAGAGATACTCTGTATGACCACCTGGACAGGGAAGGAGTTATGACAGGCTCTCAACATGGCTTCTGGGAAAAGGTCATAACCAACCTGGCTGAATTGTTTGACGAAGTTACGAGGTTGATGGATGTAGGTAGCCCAGTTGATGTTGTATAATTAGATTTTCAAAAATGTTTTAGACAAGGTACCACAGAGTAGGCCATTTGATCAGATGGAGGAGTCCTGTAGGATTGGTGAGCAGGTCTTGGGTAGGATAAGGAATTGGTTGCAGTCGACGTGCGGTGGGAAACAGCGAGACCAGAGCGGGGATATAAACAGAGCGGGGAAAGCAGGAGTTCAGTCGGTGGGAAAGAGCGAGACCAGAGCGGGGATATAAACAGAGTGGGGAAAGGGGGAGTTCAGTCGGTGGGAAAGAGTGAGACCAGAGCGGGGATATAAACAGAGCGGCGAAAGCGGGAGTTCAGTTGGTGGGAAACAGCGAGACCAGAGCGGGGAAATAAACAGAGCGGGGAAAGGGGGAGTTCAGTCGGTGGGAAAGAGCGAGACCAGAGCGGGGATATAAACAGAGTGGAGAAAGGGGGAGTTCAGTCGGTGGGAAAGAGCGAGACCAGAGCGGGGATATAAACAGAGTGGGGAAAGGGGGAGTTCATTCGGTGGGAAAGAGCGAGACCAGAGCGGGGATATAAACAGAGTGGGGAAAGGGGGAGTTCAGTCGGTGGGAAAGAGCGAGACCAGAGCGGGGATATAAACAGAGGGGGGAAAGGGAGAGTTCAATCGGTGGGAAAGAGCGAGACCAGAGCGGGGATATAAACAGAGTGGGGAAAGGGGGAGTTCAGTCGGTGGGAAAGAGCGAGACCAGAGCGGGGATATAAACAGAGTGGGGAAAGGGGGAGTTCAGTCGGTGGGAAAGAGCGAGACCAGAGCGGGGATATAAACAGAGTGGGGAAAGGGGGAGTTCAGTCGGTGGGAAAGAGCGAGACCAGAGCGGGGATATAAACAGAGTGGGGAAAGGGGGAGTTCAGTCGGTGGGAAAGAGCGAGACCAGAGCGGGGATATAAACAGTGCGGGGAAAGGGGGAGTTCAGTCGGTGAGCGGCGGGAAAGAGCGAGACCAGAGCGGGATATAAACAGGGCGGAGAAAGCGGGAGTTCAGTCGGTGGGAAAGAGCGAGACCAGAGCGGGATATAAACAGAGTGGGGAAAGGGGGAGTTCAGTCGGTGGGACAGAGTGAGACCAGAGCGGGATATAAACAGAGTGGGGAAAGGGGGAGTTCAGTCGGTGAGCGGTGGGAAAGAGTGAGACAGAGCGGGGATATAAACAGAGTGGGGAAAGGGGGAGTTCAGTCGGTGGGAAAGAGCGAGACCAGAGCGGGATATAAACAGAGTGGGGAAAGGGGGAGTTTAGTCGGTGGGAAAGAGCGAGACCAGAGCGGGATATAAACAGAGTGGGGAAAGGGGGAGTTCAGTCGGTGGGAAAGAGCGAGACCAGAGCGGGGATATAAACAGAGTGGGGAAAGGGGGAGTTCAGTCGGTGGGAAAGAGTGAGACCAGAGCGGGATATAAACAGAGTGGGGAAAGGGGGAGTTCAGTCGCTGGGAAAGAGCGAGACCAGAGCGGGGATATAAACAGAGTGGGGAAAGGGGGAGTTCAGTCGCTGGGAAAGAGCGAGACCAGAGCGGGGATATAAACAGAGTGGGGAAAGGGGGAGTTCAGTCGGTGGGAAAGAGCGAGACCAGAGCGGGGATATAAACAGAGTGGGGAAAGGGGGAGTTCAGTCGGTGGGAAAGAGTGAGACCAGAGCGGGATATAAACAGAGTGGGGAAAGGGGGAGTTCAGTCGGTGGGAAAGAGCGAGACCAGAGCGGGGATATAAACAGAGTGGGGAAAGGGGGAGTTCAGTCGCTGGGAAAGAGCGAGACCAGAGCGGGGATATAAACAGAGTGGGGAAAGGGGGAGTTCAGTCGCTGGGAAAGAGCGAGACCAGAGAGGGGATATAAACAGAGTGGGGAAAGGGGGAGTTCAGTCGGTGGGAAAGAGCGAGACCAGAGCGGGGATATAAACAGAGTGGGGAAAGGGGGAGTTCAGTCGGTGGGAAAGAGCGAGACCAGAGCGGGGATACAAACAGAGCGGGGAAAGGGGGAGTTCAGTAGGTGGGAAAGAGCAAGACCAGAGCGGGGATATAAACAGAGTGGGGAAAGGGGGAGTTCGGTCGGTGGGAAAGAGCGAGACCAGAGCGGGGATATAAACAGATTGGGGAAAGGGGGAGTTCAGTCGGTGGGAAAGAGCGAGACCAGAGCGGGGATATAAACAGAGTGGGGAAAGGGGGAGTTCAGTCGGTGGGAAAGAGTGAGACCAGAGCGGGATATAAACAGAGTGGGGAAAGGGGGCGTTCAGTCGGTAAGCGGTGGGAAAGAGTGAGACCAGAGCGGGGATATAAAAAGAGTGGGGAAAGGTGGAGTTCAGTCGGTGGGAAAGAGCGAGACCAGAGCGGGGATATAAACAGAGTGGGGAAAGGGGGAGTTCAGTCGGTGAGCGGTGGGAAAGAGTGAGACCAGAGCGGGGATATAAACAGAGTGGGGAAAGGGGGAGTTCAGTCGGTGGGAAAGAGCGAGACCAGAGTGGGGATATAAACAGTGCGGGGAAAGGGGGAGTTCAGTCGGGGGGAAAGAGCGAGACCAGAGTGGGGATATAAACAGAGTGGGGAAAGGGGAGTTCAGTCGGTGGGAAAGAGTGAGACCAGAGCGGGGATATAAACAGAGTGGGGAAAGGGGGAGTTCAGTCGGTGGGAAAGAGCGAGACCAGAGCGGGGATATAAACAGAGTGGGGAAAGGGGGAGTTCAGTCGGTGAGCGGTGGGAAAGAGTGAGACCAGAGCGGGGATATAAACAGAGTGGGGAAAGGGGGAGTTCAGTCGGTGGGAAAGAGCGAGACCAGAGTGGGGATATAAACAGTGCGGGAAAAGGGGGAGTTCAGTCGGGGGGAAAGAGCGAGACCAGAGAGGGGATACAAACAGAGTGGGGAAAGGGGGAGTTCAGTCGGTGGGTAAGAGCGAGACCAGAGCGGGGATATAAACAGAGTGGGGAAAGGGGGAGTTCAGTCGGTGGGAAAGAGCGAGACCAGAGCGGGGATATAAACAGAGTGGGGAAAGGGGGAGTTCAGTCGGTGGGAAAGAGCGAGACCAGAGCGGGGATATAAACAGAGTGGGGAAAGGGGGAGTTCAGTCGGTGGGAAAGAGTGACACCAGAGCGGGGATATAAACAGAGTGGGGAAAGTGGGAGTTCAGTCGCTGGGAAAGAGCGAGACCAGAGCGGGGATATAAACAGAGTGGGGAAAGGGGGAGTTCAGTCGCTGGGAAAGAGCGAGACCAGAGCGGGCATATGAACAGAGTGGGGAAAGTGGGAGTTCAGTCGCTGGGAAAGAGCGAGACCAGAGCGGGGATATAAACAGAGTGGGGAAAGGGAGAGTTCAGTCGGTGGGAAAGAGCGAGACCAGAGCGGGGATATAAACAGAGTGGGGAAAGGGGGAGTTCAGTCGGTGGGAAAGAGCGAGACCAGAGCGGGGATATAAACAGAGTGGGGAAAGGGGGAGTTCAGTCGGTGGGAAAGAGCGAGACCAGAGCGGGGATATAAACAGAGTGGGGAAAGGGGGAGTTCAGTCGGTGGGAAAGAGCGAGACCAGAGCGGGGATATAAACAGAGTGGGGAAAGGGGGAGTTCAGTCGGTGGGAAAGAGCGAGACCAGAGCGGGGATATAAACAGAGTGGGGAAAGGGGGAGTTCAGTCGGTGGGAAAGAGCGAGACCAGCCCGGGGATATGAACAGAGTGGGGAAAGGGGGAGTTCAGTCGGTGGGAAAGAGCGAGACCAGAGTGGGGATATAAACAGTGCGGGGAAAGGGGGAGTTCAGTCGGGGGGAAAGAGCGAGACCAGAGTGGGGATAGAAACAGAGTGGGGAAAGGGGGAGTTCAGTCGGTGGGAAAGAGCGAGACCAGAGCGGGGATATAAACAGAGTGGGGAAAGGGGGAGTTCAGTCGGGGGGAAAGAGCGAGACCAGAGCGGGGATATAAACAGAGTGGGGAAAGTGGGAGTTCAGTCGGTGGGAAAGAGCGAGACCAGAGCGGGGATATAAACAGAGTGGGGAAAGTGGGAGTTCAGTCGGTGGGAAAGAGCGAGACCAGAGCGGGGATATAAACAGAGTGGGGAAAGTGGGAGTTCAGTCGGGGGGAAAGAGCGAGACCAGAGCGGGATGTAAACAGAGTGGGGAAAGGGGGAGTTCAGTCGGTGAGCGGTGGGACAGAGTGAGACCAGAGCGGGGATATAAACAGAGTGGGGAAAGGGGGAGTTCAGTCGGTGGGAAAGAGCGAGACCAGAGCGGGGATATAAACAGAGTGGGGAAAGGGGGAGTTCAGTCGGTGAGCGGTGGGACAGAGTGAGACCAGAGCGGGGATATAAACAGCGTGGGGAAAGGGGGAGTTCAGTCGGTGGGAAAGAGCGAGACCAGAGCGGGGATATAAACAGAGAGGGGAAAGGGGGAGTTCAGTCGGTGGGAAAGAGTGAGACCAGAGCGTGGATATAAACAGAGTGGGGAAAGGGGGAGTTCAGTCGGTGAGCGGTGGGACAGAGTGAGACCAGAGCGGGAATATAAACAGAGTGGGGAAAGGGGGAGTTCAGTCGGTGGGAAAGAGCGAGACCAGAGCGGGGATATAAACAGATTGGGGAAAGGGGGAGTTCAGTCGGTGGGAAAGAGCGAGACCAGAGCGGGGATATAAACAGAGTGGGGAAAGGGGGAGTTCAGTCGGTAAGCGGTGGGAAAGAGTGAGACCAGAGCGGGGATATAAACAGAGTGGGGAAAGGGGGAGTTCAGTCGCTGGGAAAGAGCGAGACCAGAGCGGGGATGTAAACAGAGTGGGGAAAGGGGGAGTTCAGTCGGTGGGAAAGAGTGAGACCAGAGCGGGATATAAACAGAGTGGGGAAAGGGGGAGTTCAGTCGGTGAGCGGTGGGAAAGAGTGAGACCAGAGCGGGGATATAAACAGAGTGGGGAAAGGGGGAGTTCAGTCGGTGGGAAAGAGCGAGACCAGAGTGGGGATATAAACAGTGCGGGGAAAGGGGGAGTTCAGTCGGGGGGAAAGAGCGAGACCAGAGTGGGGATATAAACAGAGTGGGGAAAGGGGGAGTTCAGTCGGTGGGAAAGAGTGAGACCAGAGCGGGGATATAAACAGAGTGGGGAAAGGGGGAGTTCAGTCGGTGGGAAAGAGCGAGACCAGAGCGGGGATATAAACAGAGTGGGGAAAGGGGGAGTTCAGTCGGTGGGAAAGAGTGAGACCAGAGCGGGATATAAACAGAGTGGGGAAAGGGGGAGTTCAGTCGGTGAGCGGTGGGAAAGAGTGAGACCAGAGCGGGGATATAAACAGAGTGGGGAAAGTGGGAGTTCAGTCGGTGGGAAAGAGCGAGACCAGAGCGGGGATACAAACAGAGTGGGGAAAGTGGGAGTTCAGTCGGTGGGAAAGAGCGAGACCAGAGCGGGGATATAAACAGAGTGGGGAAAGGGGGAGTTCAGTCGGGGGGAAAGAGCGAGACCAGAGCGGGATATAAACAGAGTGGGGAAAGGGGGAGTTCAGTCGGTGGGACAGAGTGAGACCAGAGCGGGATATAAACAGAGTGGGGAAAGGGGGAGTTCAGTCGCTGGGAAAGAGCAAGACCAGAGCGGGGATATAAACAGAGTGGGGAAAGTGGGAGTTCAGTCGGTGGGAAAGAGCGAGACCAGAGCGGGATATAAACAGAGTGGGGAAAGGGGGAGTTCAGTCGGTGGGAAAGAGCGAGACCAGAGCGGGATACAAACAGAGTGGGGAAAGGGGGAGTTCAGTCGGTGGGCGGTGGGACAGAGTGAGACCAGAGCGGGGATATAAACAGAGTGGGGAAAGTGGGAGTTCAGTCGGTGGGAAAGAGCGAGACCAGAGCGGGGATATAAACAGAGTGGGGAAAGTGGGAGTTCAGTCGGTGGGAAAGAGCGAGACCAGAGCGGGGATATAAACAGAGTGGGGAAAGGGGGAGTTCAGGCGGTGGGAAAGAGCGAGACCAGAGCGGGATATAAACAGAGTGGGGAAAGGGGGAGTTCAGTCGGTGGGAAAGAGCGAGACCAGAGCGGGGATATAAAAAGAGTGGGGAAAGGGGGAGTTCAGTCGGTGAGCGGTGGGACAGAGTGAGACCAGAGCGGGAATATAAACAGAGTGGGGAAAGGGGGAGTTCAGTCGGTGAGCGGTGGGACAGAGTGAGACCAGAGCGAGATATAAACAGAGTGGGGAAAGTGGGAGTTCAGTCGGTGGGAAAGAGCGAGACCAGAGCGGGGATATAAACAGAGTGGGGAAAGTGGGAGTTCAGTCGGTGGGAAAGAGCGAGACCAGAGCGGGGATATAAACAGAGTGGGGAAAGGGGGAGTTCAGTCGGGGGGAAAGAGCGAGACCAGAGCGGGATATAAACAGAGTGGGGAAAGGGGGAGTTCAGTCGGTGGGAAAGAGTGAGACCAGAGCGGGATATAAACAGAGTGGGGAAAGGGGGAGTTCAGTCGGTGGGAAAGAGCGAGACCAGAGCGGGGATATAAACAGAGTGGGGAAAGGGGGAGTTCAGTCGGTGGGAAAGAGTGAGACCAGAGCGGGATATAAACAGAGTGGGGAAAGGGGGAGTTCAGTCGGTGGGAAAGAGCGAGACCAGAGCGGGGATATAAACAGAGTGGGGAAAGGGGGAGTTCAGTCGGTGGGAAAGAGTGAGACCAGAGCGGGGATATAAACAGAGTGGGGAAAGGGGGAGTTCAGTCGGTGAGCGGTGGGACAGAGTGAGACCAGAGCGGGAATATAAACAGAGTGGGGAAAGGGGGAGTTCAGTCGGTGAGCGGTGGGACAGAGTGAGACCAGAGCGAGATATAAACAGAGTGGGGAAAGTGGGAGTTCAGTCGGTGGGAAAGAGCGAGACCAGAGCGGGGATATAAACAGAGTGGGGAAAGTGGGAGTTCAGTCGGTGGGAAAGAGCGAGACCAGAGCGGGGATATAAACAGAGTGGGGAAAGGGGGAGTTCAGTCGGTGGGAAAGAGCGAGACCAGAGCGGGATATAAACAGAGTGGGGAAAGGGGGAGTTCAGTCGGTGAGCGGTGGGACAGAGTGAGACCAGAGTGGGAATATCAACAGAGTGGGGAAAGGGGGAGTTCAGTCGGTGGGAAAGAGCGAGACCAGAGCGGGGATATAAACAGAGTGGGGAAAGGGGGAGTTCAGTCGGTGGGAAAGAGTGAGACCAGAGCGGGGATATAAACAGAGTGGGGAAAGGGGGTGTTCAGTCCGTGAGGGTTGGGACAGAGTGAGACCAGAGCGGGAATATAAAC
Source organism: Heptranchias perlo (assembly GCF_035084215.1). Taxonomy (NCBI): domain Eukaryota; kingdom Metazoa; phylum Chordata; class Chondrichthyes; order Hexanchiformes; family Hexanchidae; genus Heptranchias; species Heptranchias perlo. The sequence continues at coordinate 9,125,142 of NC_090339.1, forward strand.
AGAGTGGGGAAAGGGGGAGTTCAGTCGGTGAGCGGTGGGACAGAGTGAGACCAGAGCGGGGATATGAACAGAGTGGGGAAAGGGGGAGTTCAGTCGGTGGGAAAGAGCGAGACCAGAGCGGGGATATAAACAGAGTGGGGAAAGGGGGAGTTCAGTCGGTGGGAAAGAGTGAGACCAGAGCGGGATATAAACAGAGTGGGGAAAGGGGGAGTTCAGTCGGTGGGAAAGAGCGAGACCAGAGCGGGGATATAAACAGAGTGGGGAAAGGGGGAGTTCAGTCGGTGGGAAAGAGTGAGACCAGAGCGGGGATATAAACAGAGTGGGGAAAGGGGGAGTTCAGTCGGTGAGCGGTGGGACAGAGTGAGACCAGAGCGGGAATATAAACAGAGTGGGGAAAGGGGGAGTTCAGTCGGTGAGAAAGAGCGAGACCAGAGCGGGAATATAAACAGAGTGGGGAAAGGGGGAGTTCAATCGGTGGGAAAGAGTGAGACCAGAGCGGGGATATAAACAGAGTGGGGAAAGGGGGAGTTCAGTCGGTGGGAAAGAGTGAGACCAGAGCGGGGATATAAACAGAGTGGGGAAAGGGGGAGTTCAGTCGGTGGGAAAGAGTGAGACCAGAGCGGGGATATAAACAGAGTGGGGAAAGGGGGAGTTCAGTCGGTGAGCGGTGGGACAGAGTGAGACCAGAGCGGGAATATAAACAGAGTGGGGAAAGGGGGAGTTCAGTCGGTGAGCGGTGGGACAGAGTGAGACCAGAGCGGGGATATAAACAGAGTGGGGTAAGGGGGAGTTCAGTCGGTGGGAAAGAGCGAGACCAGAGCGGGGATATAAACAGAGTGGGGAAAGGGGGAGTTAAGTCGGTGGGAAAGAGTGAGACCAGAGCGGGATATAAACAGAGTGGGGAAAGGGGGAGTTCAGTCGGTGGGAAAGAGCGAGACCAGAGCGGGGATATAAACAGAGTGGGGAAAGGGGGAGTTCAGTCGGTGGGAAAGAGTGAGACCAGAGCGGGGATATAAACAGAGTGGGGAAAGGGGGAGTTCAGTCGGTGAGCGGTGGGACAGAGTGAGACCAGAGCGGGAATATAAACAGAGTGGGGAAAGGGGGAGTTCAGTCGGTGAGCGGTGGGACAGAGTGAGACCAGAGCGAGATATAAACAGAGTGGGGAAAGGGGGAGTTCAGTCGGTGGGAAAGAGCGAGACCAGAGCGGGGATATAAACAGTGCGGGAAAAGGGGGAGTTCAGTCGGTGGGAAAGAGCGAGACCAGAGCGGGGATATAAACAGAGTGGGGAAAGGGGGAGTTCAGTCGGGGGGAAAGAGCGAGACCAGAGCGGGATATAAACAGAGTGGGGAAAGGGGGAGTTCAGTCGGTGGGAAAGAGCGAGACCAGAGCGGGGATATAAACAGAGTGGGGAAAGGGGGAGTTCAGTCGGTGGGAAAGAGCGAGACCAGAGCGGGGATATAAACAGAGTGGGGAAAGGGGGAGTTCAGTCGGTGGGAAAGAGCGAGACCAGAGCGGGATATAAACAGAGTGGGGAAAGGGGGAGTTCAGTCGGTGGGAAAGAGCGAGACCAGAGCGGGGATATAAACAGAGTGGGGAAAGGGGGAGTTCAGTCGCTGGGAAAGAGCGAGACCAGAGCGGGGATATAAACAGAGTGGGGAAAGTGGGAGTTCAGTCGCTGGGAAAGAGCGAGACCAGAGCGGGGATAGAAACAGAGTGGGGAAAGGGGGAGTTCAGTCGGTGGGAAAGAGCGAGACCAGAGCGGGGATATAAACAGAGTGGGGAAAGGGGGAGTTCAGTCGGTGGGAAAGAGCGAGACCAGAGCGGGGATATAAACAGAGTGGGGAAAGGGGGAGTTCAGTCGGTGGGAAAGAGCGAGACCAGAGCGGGGATATAAACAGAGTGGGGAAAGGGGGAGTTCAGTCGGTGGGAAAGAGCGAGACCAGAGCGGGGATATAAACAGAGTGGGGAAAGGGGGAGTTCAGTCGGTGGGAAAGAGCGAGACCAGAGCGGGAATATAAACAGAGTGGGGAAAGGGGGAGTTCAGTCGGTGGGAAAGAGCGAGACCAGAGCGGGGATATAAACAGAGTGGGGAAAGGGGGAGTTCAGTCGGTGGGAAAGAGCGAGACCAGAGCGGGGATATAAACAGAGTGGGGAAAGGGGGAGTTCAGTCGGTGGGAAAGAGCGAGACCAGAGCGGGGATATAAACAGAGTGGGGAAAGGGGGAGTTCAGTCGGTGGGAAAGAGCGAGACCAGAGCGGGGATATAAACAGAGTGGGGAAAGGGGGAGTTCAGTTGGTGGGAAAGAGCGAGACCAGAGTGGGGATATAAACAGTGCGGGGAAAGGGGGAGTTCAGTCGGGGGGAAAGAGCGAGACCAGAGTGGGGATAGAAACAGAGTGGGGAAAGGGGGAGTTCAGTCGGTGGGAAAGAGCGAGACCAGAGCGGGGATATAAACAGAGTGGGGAAAGGGGGAGTTCAGTCGGTGGGAAAGAGCGAGACCAGAGCGGGGATATAAACAGAGTGGGGAAAGTGGGAGTTCAGTCGGTGGGAAAGAGCGAGACCAGAGCGGGGATATAAACAGAGTGGGGAAAGTGGGAGTTCAGTCGGTGGGAAAGAGCGAGACCAGAGCGGCGATATAAACAGAGTGGGGAAAGGGGGAGTTCAGTCGGGGGGAAAGAGCGAGACCAGAGCGGGATGTAAACAGAGTGGGGAAAGGGGGAGTTCAGTCGGTGAGCGGTGGGACAGAGTGAGACCAGAGCGGGGATATAAACAGAGTGGGGAAAGGGGGAGTTCAGTCGGTGAGCGGTGGGACAGAGTGAGACCAGAGCGGGGATATAAACAGAGTGGGGAAAGGGGGAGTTCAGTCGGTGGGAAAGAGCGAGACCAGAGCGGGGATATAAACAGAGTGGGGAAAGGGGGAGTTCAGTCGGTGAGCGGTGGGACAGAGTGAGACCAGAGCGGGGATATAAACAGAGTGGGGAAAGGGGGAGTTCAGTCGCTGGGAAAGAGCGAGACCAGAGCGGGGATATAAACAGAGTGGGGAAAGGGGGAGTTCAGTCGGTGAGAAAGAGCGAGACCAGAGCGGGGATATAAACAGAGTGGGGAAAGGGGGAGTTCAGTCGGTGGGAAAGAGCGAGACCAGAGCGGGGATATAAACAGAGTGGGGAAAGGGGGAGTTCAGTCGGTGGGAAAGAGCGAGACCAGAGCGGGGATATAAACAGAGTGGGGAAAGGGGGAGTTCAGTCGGTGAGCGGTGGGACAGAGTGAGACCAGAGCGGGGATATAAACAGAGTGGGGAAAGGGGGAGTTCAGTCGGTGGGAAAGAGCGAGACCAGAGCGGGGATATAAACAGAGTGGGGAAAGGGGGAGTTCAGTCGGTGGGAAAGAGCGAGACCAGAGCGGGGATATAAACAGAGTGGGGAAAGGGGGAGTTCAGTCGGTGGGAAAGAGCGAGACCAGAGCGGGGATATAAACAGAGTGGGGAAAGTGGGAGTTCAGTTGGTGGGAAAGAGCGAGACCAGAGCGGGGATATAAACAGAGTGGGGAAAGGGGAAGTTCAGTCGGGGGGAAAGAGCGACACCAGAGCGGGGATATAAACAGAGTGGGGAAAGGGGGAGTTCAGTCGCTGGGAAAGAGCGAGACCAGAGCGGGGATATAAACAGAGTGGGGAAAGGGGGAGTTCAGTCGGTGGGAAAGAGTGAGACCAGAGCGGGGATATAAACAGAGTGGGGAAAGGGGGAGTTCAGTCGCTGGGAAAGAGCGAGACCAGAGCGGGGATATAAACAGAGTGGGGAAAGGGGGAGTTCAGTCGGTGGGAAAGAGTGAGACCAGAGCGGGGATATAAACAGAGTGGGGAAAGGGGGAGTTCAGTCGGGGGGAAAGAGCGAGACCAGAGCGGGGATATAAACAGAGTGGGGAAAGGGGGAGTTCAGTCGGTGGGAAAGAGCGAGACGAGAGCGGGATACAAACAGAGTGGGGAAAGGGGGAGTTCAGTCGGTGGGAAAGAGAAAGACCAGAGCGGGGATATAAACAGAGTGGGGAAAGGGGGAGTTCAGTCGGTGGGAAAGAGTGAGACCAGAGCGGGGATATAAACAGAGTGGGGAAAGGGGGAGTTCAGTCGGTGAGCGGTGGGACAGAGTGAGACCAGAGTGGGAATATAAACAGAGTGGGGAAAGGGGGAGTTCAGTCGGTGAGCGGTGGGACAGAGTGAGACCAGAGTGGGAATATAAACAGAGTGGGGAAAGGGGGAGTTCAGTCGGTGGGACAGAGTGAGACCAGAGCGGGATATAAACAGAGTGGGGAAAGGGGGAGTTCAGTCGGTGGGAAAGAGTGAGACCAGAGCGGGGTTACAAACAGAGTGGGGAAAGGGGGAGTTCAGTCGGTGAGCGGTGGGACAGAGTGAGACCAGAGCGGGAATATAAACAGAGTGGGGAAAGGGGGAGTTCAGTCGGTGAGCGGTGGGACAGAGTGAGACCAGAGCGGGATATAAACAGAGTGGGGAAAGGGGGAGTTCAGTCGGTGAGCGGTGGGACAGAGTGAGACCAGAGCGGGGATATAAACAGAGTGGGGAAAGGGGGAGTTCAGTCGGTGGGAAAGAGCGAGACCAGAGCGGGGATATAAACAGAGTGGGGAAAGGGGGAGTTCAGTCGGTGGGAAAGAGCGAGACCAGAGCGGGGATATAAATAGAGTTGGGAAAGGGGGAGTTCAGTCGGGGGGAAAGAGCGAGACCAGAGCGGGATGTAAACAGAGTGGGGAAAGGGGGAGTTCAGTCGGTGAGCGGTGGGACAGAGTGAGACCAGAGCGGGGATATCAACAGAGTGGGGAAAGGGGGAGTTCAGTCGGTGGGAAAGAGCGAGACCAGAGCGGGGATATAAACAGAGTGGGGAAAGGGGGAGTTCAGTCGGTGAGCGGTGGGACAGAGTGAGACCAGAGCGGGGATATAAACAGAGTGGGGAAAGGGGGAGTTCAGTCGGTGGGAAAGAGCGAGACCAGAGCGGGATGTAAACAGAGTGGGGAAAGGGGGAGTTCAGTCGGTGAGCGGTGGGACAGAGTGAGACCAGAGCGGGGATATAAACAGAGTGGGGAAAGGGGGAGTTCAGTCGGTGAGCGGTGGGACAGAGTGAGACCAGAGCGGGGATATAAACAGAGTGGGGAAAGGGGGAGTTCAGTCGCTGGGAAAGAGCGAGACCAGAGCGGGGATATAAACAGAGTGGGGAAAGGGGGAGTTCAGTCGGTGGGAAAGAGTGAGACCAGAGCGGGATATAAACAGAGTGGGGAAAGGGGGAGTTCAGTCGGTGGGAAAGAGCGAGACCAGAGCGGGGATATAAACAGAGTGGGGAAAGGGGGAGTTCAGTCGGTGAGCGGTGGGACAGAGTGAGACCAGAGCGGGGATATAAACAGAGTGGGGAAAGGGGGAGTTCAGTCGCTGGGAAAGAGCGAGACCAGAGCGGGGATATAAACAGAGTGGGGAAAGGGGGAGTTCAGTCGGTGAGAAAGAGCGAGACCAGAGCGGGGATATAAACAGAGTGGGGAAAGGGGGAGTTCAGTCGGGGGGAAAGAGCGAGACCAGAGCGGGGATATAAACAGAGTGGGGAAAGGGGGAGTTCAGTCGGTGGGAAAGAGCGAGACGAGAGCGGGATACAAACAGAGTGGGGAAAGGGGGAGTTCAGTCGGTGGGAAAGAGAAAGACCAGAGCGGGGATATAAACAGAGTGGGGAAAGGGGGAGTTCAGTCGGTGGGAAAGAGTGAGACCAGAGCGGGGATATAAACAGAGTGGGGAAAGGGGGAGTTCAGTCGGTGAGCGGTGGGACAGAGTGAGACCAGAGTGGGAATATAAACAGAGTGGGGAAAGGGGGAGTTCAGTCGGTGAGCGGTGGGACAGAGTGAGACCAGAGTGGGAATATAAACAGAGTGGGGAAAGGGGGAGTTCAGTCGGTGGGACAGAGTGAGACCAGAGCGGGATATAAACAGAGTGGGGAAAGGGGGAGTTCAGTCGGTGGGAAAGAGTGAGACCAGAGCGGGGTTACAAACAGAGTGGGGAAAGGGGGAGTTCAGTCGGTGAGCGGTGGGACAGAGTGAGACCAGAGCGGGAATATAAACAGAGTGGGGAAAGGGGGAGTTCAGTCGGTGAGCGGTGGGACAGAGTGAGACCAGAGCGGGATATAAACAGAGTGGGGAAAGGGGGAGTTCAGTCGGTGAGCGGTGGGACAGAGTGAGACCAGAGCGGGGATATAAACAGAGTGGGGAAAGGGGGAGTTCAGTCGGTGGGAAAGAGCGAGACCAGAGCGGGGATATAAACAGAGTGGGGAAAGGGGGAGTTCAGTCGGTGGGAAAGAGCGAGACCAGAGCGGGGATATAAATAGAGTTGGGAAAGGGGGAGTTCAGTCGGGGGGAAAGAGCGAGACCAGAGCGGGATGTAAACAGAGTGGGGAAAGGGGGAGTTCAGTCGGTGAGCGGTGGGACAGAGTGAGACCAGAGCGGGGATATCAACAGAGTGGGGAAAGGGGGAGTTCAGTCGGTGGGAAAGAGCGAGACCAGAGCGGGGATATAAACAGAGTGGGGAAAGGGGGAGTTCAGTCGGTGAGCGGTGGGACAGAGTGAGACCAGAGCGGGGATATAAACAGAGTGGGGAAAGGGGGAGTTCAGTCGGTGGGAAAGAGCGAGACCAGAGCGGGATGTAAACAGAGTGGGGAAAGGGGGAGTTCAGTCGGTGAGCGGTGGGACAGAGTGAGACCAGAGCGGGGATATAAACAGAGTGGGGAAAGGGGGAGTTCAGTCGGTGAGCGGTGGGACAGAGTGAGACCAGAGCGGGGATATAAACAGAGTGGGGAAAGGGGGAGTTCAGTCGCTGGGAAAGAGCGAGACCAGAGCGGGGATATAAACAGAGTGGGGAAAGGGGGAGTTCAGTCGGTGGGAAAGAGTGAGACCAGAGCGGGATATAAACAGAGTGGGGAAAGGGGGAGTTCAGTCGGTGGGAAAGAGCGAGACCAGAGCGGGGATATAAACAGAGTGGGGAAAGGGGGAGTTCAGTCGGTGAGCGGTGGGACAGAGTGAGACCAGAGCGGGGATATAAACAGAGTGGGGAAAGGGGGAGTTCAGTCGCTGGGAAAGAGCGAGACCAGAGCGGGGATATAAACAGAGTGGGGAAAGGGGGAGTTCAGTCGGTGAGAAAGAGCGAGACCAGAGCGGGGATATAAACAGAGTGGGGAAAGGGGGAGTTCAGTCGGTGGGAAAGAGCGAGACCAGAGCGGGGATATAAACAGAGTGGGGAAAGGGGGAGTTCAGTCGGTGGGAAAGAGCGAGACCAGAGCGGGGATATAAACAGAGTGGGGAAAGGGGGAGTTCAGTCGGTGAGAGGTGGGACAGAGTGAGACCAGAGCGGGGATATAAACAGAGTGGGGAAAGGGGGAGTTCAGTCGGTGGGAAAGAGCGAGACCAGAGCGGGGATATAAACAGAGTGGGGAAAGGGGGAGTTCAGTCGGTGGGAAAGAGCGAGACCAGAGCGGGGATATAAACAGAGTGGGGAAAGGGGGAGTTCAGTCGGTGGGAAAGAGCGAGACCAGAGCGGGGATATAAACAGAGTGGGGAAAGTGGGAGTTCAGTTGGTGGGAAAGAGCGAGACCAGAGCGGGGATATAAACAGAGTGGGGAAAGGGGGAGTTCAGTCGGGGGGAAAGAGCGAGACCAGAGCGGGATATAAACAGAGTGGGGAAAGGGGGAGTTCAGTCGCTGGGAAAGAGCGAGACCAGAGCGGGGATATAAACAGAGTGGGGAAAGGGGGAGTTCAGTCGGTGGGAAAGAGTGAGACCAGAGCGGGGATATAAACAGAGTGGGGAAAGGGGGAGTTCAGTCGGGGGGAAAGAGCGAGACCAGAGCGGGGATATAAACAGAGTGGGGAAAGGGGGAGTTCAGTCGGTGGGAAAGAGCGAGACGAGAGCGGGATACAAACAGAGTGGGGAAAGGGGGAGTTCAGTCGGTGGGAAAGAGAAAGACCAGAGCGGGGATATAAACAGAGTGGGGAAAGGGGGAGTTCAGTCGGTGGGAAAGAGTGAGACCAGAGCGGGGATATAAACAGAGTGGGGAAAGGGGGAGTTCAGTCGGTGAGCGGTGGGACAGAGTGAGACCAGAGTGGGAATATAAACAGAGTGGGGAAAGGGGGAGTTCAGTCGGTGAGCGGTGGGACAGAGTGAGACCAGAGTGGGAATATAAACAGAGTGGGGAAAGGGGGAGTTCAGTCGGTGGGACAGAGTGAGACCAGAGCGGGATATAAACAGAGTGGGGAAAGGGGGAGTTCAGTCGGTGGGAAAGAGTGAGACCAGAGCGGGGTTATAAACAGAGTGGGGAAAGGGGGAGTTCAGTCGGTGAGCGGTGGGACAGAGTGAGACCAGAGCGGGAATATAAACAGAGTGGGGAAAGGGGGAGTTCAGTCGGTGAGCGGTGGGACAGAGTGAGACCAGAGCGGGATATAAACAGAGTGGGGAAAGGGGGAGTTCAGTCGGTGAGCGGTGGGACAGAGTGAGACCAGAGCGGGGATATAAACAGAGTGGGGAAAGGGGGAGTTCAGTCGGTGGGAAAGAGCGAGACCAGAGCGGGGATATAAATAGAGTTGGGAAAGGGGGAGTTCAGTCGGTGGGAAAGAGCGAGACGAGAGCGGGATACAAACAGAGTGGGGAAAGGGGGAGTTCAGTCGGTGGGAAAGAGAAAGACCAGAGCGGGGATATAAACAGAGTGGGGAAAGGGGGAGTTCAGTCGGTGGGAAAGAGTTAGACCAGAGCGGGGATATAAACAGAGTGGGGAAAGGGGGAGTTAAGTCGGTGGGAAAGAGTGAGACCAGGGCGGGATATAAACAGAGTGGGGAAAGGGGGAGTTCAGTCGGTGGGAAAGAGCGAGACCAGAGCGGGGATATAAACAGAGTGGGGAAAGGGGGAGTTCAGTCGGTGGGAAAGAGTGAGACCAGAGCGGGGATATAAACAGAGTGGGGAAAGGGGGAGTTCAGTCGGTGAGCGGTGGGACAGAGTGAGACCAGAGCGGGAATATAAACAGAGTGGGGAAAGGGGGAGTTCAGTCGGTGAGCGGTGGGACAGAGTGAGACCAGAGCGAGATATAAACAGAGTGGGGAAAGGGGGAGTTCAGTCGGTGGGAAAGAGTGAGACCAGAGCGGGGATATAAACAGTGCGGGAAAAGGGGGAGTTCAGTCGGTGGGAAAGAGCGAGACCAGAGCGGGGATATAAACAGAGTGGGGAAAGGGGGAGTTCAGTCGGGGGGAAAGAGCGAGACCAGAGCGGGATATAAACAGAGTGGGGAAAGGGGGAGTTCAGTCGGTGGGAAAGAGCGAGACCAGAGCGGGGATATAAACAGAGTGGGGAAAGGGGGAGTTCAGTCGGTGGGAAAGAGCGAGACCAGAGCGGGGATATAAACAGAGTGGGGAAAGGGGGAGTTCAGTCGGTGGGAAAGAGCGAGACCAGAGCGGGATATAAACAGAGTGGGGAAAGGGGGAGTTCAGTCGGTGGGAAAGAGCGAGACCAGAGCGGGGATATAAACAGAGTGGGGAAAGGGGGAGTTCAGTCGGTGGGAAAGAGCGAGACCAGAGCGGGGATATAAACAGAGTGGGGAAAGGGGGAGTTCAGTCGGTGGGAAAGAGCGAGACCAGAGCGGGGATATAAACAGAGTGGGGAAAGGGAGAGTTCAGTCGGTGGGAAAGAGCGAGACCAGAGCGGGGATATAAACAGAGTGGGGAAAGGGGGAGTTCAGTCGGTGGGAAAGAGCGAGACCAGAGCGGGGATATAAACAGAGTGGGGAAAGGGGGAGTTCAGTCGGTGGGAAAGAGCGAGACCAGAGCGGGGATATAAACAGAGTGGGGAAAGGGGGAGTTCAGTCGGTGGGAAAGAGCGAGACCAGAGCGGGGATATAAACAGAGTGGGGAAAGGGGGAGTTCAGTTGGTGGGAAAGAGCGAGACCAGAGTGGGGATATAAACAGTGCGGGGAAAGGGGGAGTTCAGTCGGGGGGAAAGAGCGAGACCAGAGTGGGGATAGAAACAGAGTGGGTAAAGGGGGAGTTCAGTCGGTGGGAAAGAGCGAGACCAGAGCGGGGATATAAACAGAGTGGGGAAAGGGGGAGTTCAGTCGGTGGGAAAGAGCGAGACCAGAGTGGGAATATAAACAGAGTGGGGAAAGTGGGAGTTCAGTCGGTGGGAAAGAGCGAGACCAGAGCGGGGATATAAACAGAGTGGGGAAAGTGGGAGTTCAGTCGGTGGGAAAGAGCGAGACCAGAGCGGCGATATAAACAGAGTGGGGAAAGGGGGAGTTCAGTCGGGGGGAAAGAGCGAGACCAGAGCGGGATGTAAACAGAGTGGGGAAAGGGGGAGTTCAGTCGGTGAGCGGTGGGACAGAGTGAGACCAGAGCGGGGATATAAACAGAGTGGGGAAAGGGGGAGTTCAGTCGGTGGGAAAGAGCGAGACCAGAGCGGGGATATAAACAGAGTGGGGAAAGGGGGAGTTCAGTCGGTGAGCGGTGGGACAGAGTGAGACCAGAGCGGGGATATAAACAGAGTGGGGAAAGGGGGAGTTCAGTCGGTGGGAAAGAGCGAGACCAGAGCGGGGATATAAACAGAGTGGGGAAAGGGGGAGTTCAGTCGGTGAGCGGTGGGACAGAGTGAGACCAGAGCGGGGATATAAACAGAGTGGGGAAAGGGGGAGTTCAGTCGCTGGGAAAGAGCGAGACCAGAGCGGGGATATAAACAGAGTGGGGAAAGGGGGAGTTCAGTCGGTGAGAAAGAGCGAGACCAGAGCGGGGATATAAACAGAGTGGGGAAAGGGGGAGTTCAGTCGGTGGGAAAGAGCGAGACCAGAGCGGGGATATAAACAGAGTGGGGAAAGGGGGAGTTCAGTCGGTGGGAAAGAGCGAGACCAGAGCGGGGATATAAACAGAGTGGGGAAAGGGGGAGTTCAGTCGGTGAGCGGTGGGACAGAGTGAGACCAGAGCGGGGATATAAACAGAGTGGGGAAAGGGGGAGTTCAGTCGGTGGGAAAGAGCGAGACCAGAGCGGGGATATAAACAGAGTGGGGAAAGGGGGAGTTCAGTCGGTGGGAAAGAGCGAGACCAGAGCGGGGATATAAACAGAGTGGGGAAAGGGGGAGTTCAGTCGGTGGGAAAGAGCGAGACCAGAGCGGGGATATAAACAGAGTGGGGAAAGTGGGAGTTCAGTTGGTGGGAAAGAGCGAGACCAGAGCGGGGATATAAACAGAGTGGGGAAAGGGGAAGTTCAGTCGGGGGGAAAGAGCGAGACCAGAGCGGGATATAAACAGAGTGGGGAAAGGGGGAGTTCAGTCGCTGGGAAAGAGCGAGACCAGAGCGGGGATATAAACAGAGTGGGGAAAGGGGGAGTTCAGTCGGTGGGAAAGAGTGAGACCAGAGCGGGGATATAAACAGAGTGGGGAAAGGGGGAGTTCAGTCGGGGGGAAAGAGCGAGACCAGAGCGGGGATATAAACAGAGTGGGGAAAGGGGGAGTTCAGTCGGTGGGAAAGAGCGAGACGAGAGCGGGATACAAACAGAGTGGGGAAAGGGGGAGTTCAGTCGGTGGGAAAGAGAAAGACCAGAGCGGGGATATAAACAGAGTGGGGAAAGGGGGAGTTCAGTCGGTGGGAAAGAGTGAGACCAGAGCGGGGATATAAACAGAGTGGGGAAAGGGGGAGTTCAGTCGGTGAGCGGTGGGACAGAGTGAGACCAGAGTGGGAATATAAACAGAGTGGGGAAAGGGGGAGTTCAGTCGGTGAGCGGTGGGACAGAGTGAGACCAGAGTGGGAATATAAACAGAGTGGGGAAAGGGGGAGTTCAGTCGGTGGGACAGAGTGAGACCAGAGCGGGATATAAACAGAGTGGGGAAAGGGGGAGTTCAGTCGGTGGGAAAGAGCGAGACCAGAGCGGGGATATAAATAGAGTTGGGAAAGGGGGAGTTCAGTCGGTGGGAAAGAGCGAGACGAGAGCGGGATACAAACAGAGTGGGGAAAGGGGGAGTTCAGTCGGTGGGAAAGAGAAAGACCAGAGCGGGGATATAAACAGAGTGGGGAAAGGGGGAGTTCAGTCGGTGGGAAAGAGTTAGACCAGAGCGGGGATATAAACAGAGTGGGGAAAGGGGGAGTTCAGTCGGTGAGCGGTGGGACAGAGTGAGACCAGAGTGGGAATATAAACAGAGTGGGGAAAGGGGGAGTTCAGTCGGTGAGCGGTGGGACAGAGTGAGACCAGAGTGGGAATATCAACAGAGTGGGGAAAGGGGGAGTTCAGTCGGTCGGACAGAGTGAGGCCAGAGCGGGATATAAACAGAGTGGGGAAAGGGGGAGTTCAGTCGGTGGGAAAGTGCGAGACCAGAGCGGGGATATAAACAGAGTGGGGAAAGGGGGAGTTCAGTCGGTGGGAAAGAGCGAGACCAGAGCGGGGATATAAACAGAGTGGGGAAAGGGGGAGTTCAGTCGGTGGGAAAGAGCGAGAGCAGAGCGGGGATATAAACAGAGTGGGGAAAGTGGGAGTTCAGTCGGTGGGAAAGAGCGAGACCAGAGCGGGGATATAAACAGAGTGGGGAAAGTAGGAGTTCAGTCGGTGGGAAAGAGCGAGACCAGAGCGGGGATATAAACAGAGTGGGGAAAGTGGGAGTTCAGTCGGTGGGAAAGAGCGAGACCAGAGCGGGGATATAAACAGAGTGGGGAAAGGGGGAGTTCAGTCGGTGGGAAAGAGCGAGACCAGAGCGGGGATATAAACAGAGTGGGGAAAGTGGGAGTTCAGTCGGTGGGAAAGAGCGAGACCAGAGCGGGGATATAAACAGAGTGGGGAAAGGGGGAGTTCAGTCGGTGGGAAAGAGTGAGACCAGAGCGGGGATATAAACAGAGTGGGGAAAGGGGGAGTTCAGTCGGGGGGAAAGAGCGAGACCAGAGCGGGGATATAAACAGAGTGGGGAAAGGGGGAGTTCAGTCGGTGGGAAAGAGCGAGACCAGAGCGGGGATATAAACAGAGTGGGGAAAGGGGGAGTTCAGTCGGTGGGAAAGAGTGAGACCAGAGCGGGGTTATAAACAGAGTGGGGAAAGGGGGAGTTCAGTCGGTGAGCGGTGGGACAGAGTGAGACCAGAGTGGGAATATAAACAGAGTGGGGAAAGGGGGAGTTCAGTCGGTGGGACAGAGTGAGACCAGAGCGGGATATAAACAGAGTGGGGAAAGGGGGAGTTCAGTCGGTGGGAAAGAGTGAGACCAGAGCGGGGTTATAAACAGAGTGGGGAAAGGGGGAGTTCAGTCGGTGAGCGGTGGGACAGAGTGAGACCAGAGCGGGAATATAAACAGAGTGGGGAAAGGGGGAGTTCAGTCGGTGAGCGGTGGGACAGAGTGAGACCAGAGCGGGATATAAACAGAGTGGGGAAAGGGGGAGTTCAGTCGGTGAGCGGTGGGACAGAGTGAGACCAGAGCGGGGATATAAACAGAGTGGGGAAAGGGGGAGTTCAGTCGGTGGGAAAGAGCGAGACCAGAGCGGGGATATAAATAGAGTTGGGAAAGGGGGAGTTCAGTCGGTGGGAAAGAGCGAGACGAGAGCGGGATACAAACAGAGTGGGGAAAGGGGGAGTTCAGTCGGTGGGAAAGAGAAAGACCAGAGCGGGGATATAAACAGAGTGGGGAAAGGGGGAGTTCAGTCAGTGGGAAAGAGTTAGACCAGAGCGGGGATATAAACAGAGTGGGGAAAGGGGGAGTTCAGTCGGTGAGCGGTGGGACAGAGTGAGACCAGAGTGGGAATATAAACAGAGTGGGGAAAGGGGGAGTTCAGTCGGTGAGCGGTGGGACAGAGTGAGACCAGAGTGGGAATATCAACAGAGTGGGGAAAGGGGGAGTTCAGTCGGTCGGACAGAGTGAGACCAGAGCGGGATATAAACAGAGTGGGGAAAGGGGGAGTTCAGTCGGTGGGAAAGTGCGAGACCAGAGCGGGGATATAAACAGAGTGGGGAAAGGGGGAGTTCAGTCGGTGGGAAAGAGCGAGACCAGAGCGGGGATATAAACAGAGTGGGGAAAGGGGGAGTTCAGTCGGTGGGAAAGAGCGAGACCAGAGCGGGGATATAAACAGAGTGGGGAAAGTAGGAGTTCAGTCGGTGGGAAAGAGCGAGACCAGAGCGGGGATATAAACAGAGTGGGGAAAGTGGGAGTTCAGTCGGTGGGAAAGAGCGAGACCAGAGCGGGGATATAAACAGAGTGGGGAAAGTGGGAGTTCAGTCGGTGGGAAAGAGCGAGACCAGAGCGGGGATATAAACAGAGTGGGGAAAGGGGGAGTTCAGTCGGTGAGAAAGAGTGAGACCAGAGCGGGGATATAAACAGAGTGGGGAAAGTGGGAGTTCAGTCGGTGGGAAAGAGCGAGACCAGAGCGGGGATATAAACAGAGTGGGGAAAGGGGGAGTTCAGTCGGTGAGAAAGAGTGAGACCAGAGCGGGGATATAAACAGAGTGGGGAAAGGGGGAGTTCAGTCGGTGGGAAAGAGCGAGACCAGAGCGGGGATATAAACAGAGTGGGGAAAGTGGGAGTTCAGTCGGTGGGAAAGAGCGAGACCAGAGCGGGGATATAAACAGAGTGGGGAAAGGGGGAGTTCAGTCGGTGGGAAAGAGTGAGACCAGAGCGGGGATATAAACAGAGTGGGGAAAGGGGGAGTTCAGTCGGGGGGAAAGAGCGAGACCAGAGCGGGGATATAAACAGAGTGGGGAAAGGGGGAGTTCAGTCGGTGGGAAAGAGCGAGACCAGAGCGGGGATATAAACAGAGTGGGGAAAGGGGGAGTTCAGTCGGTGGGAAAGAGTGAGACCAGAGCGGGGTTATAAACAGAGTGGGGAAAGGGGGAGTTCAGTCGGTGAGCGGTGGGACAGAGTGAGACCAGAGCGGCAATATAAACAGAGTGGGGAAAGGGGGAGTTCAGTCGGTGGGACAGAGTGAGACCAGAGCGGGATATAAACAGAGTGGGGAAAGGGGGAGTTCAGTCGGTGGGAAAGAGCGAGACCAGAGCGGGGATATAAACAGAGTGGGGAAAGTGGGAGTTCAGTCGGTGGGAAAGAGCGAGACCAGAGCGGGGATATAAACAGAGTGGGGAAAGGGGTAGTTCAGTCGGTCGGACAGAGTGAGACCAGAGCGGGATATAAACAGAGTGGGGAAAGGGGGAGTTCAGTCGGTGGGAAAGTGCGAGACCAGAGCGGGGATATAAACAGAGTGGGGAAAGGGGGAGTTCAGTCGGTGGGAAAGAGCGAGACCAGAGCGGGGACATAAACAGAGTGGGGAAAGGGGGAGTTCAGTCGGTGGGAAAGAGCGAGAGCAGAGCGGGGATATAAACAGAGTGGGGAAAGTGGGAGTTCAGTCGGTGGGAAAGAGCGAGACCAGAGCGGGGATATAAACAGAGTGGGGAAAGTAGGAGTTCAGTCGGTGGGAAAGAGCGAGACCAGAGCGGGGATATAAACAGAGTGGGGAAAGTGGGAGTTCAGTCGGTGGGAAAGAGCGAGACCAGAGCGGGGATATAAACAGAGTGGGGAAAGTGGGAGTTCAGTCGGTGGGAAAGAGCGAGACCAGAGCGGGGATATAAACAGAGTGGGGAAAGGGGGAGTTCAGTCGGTGAGAAAGAGTGAGACCAGAGCGGGGATATAAACAGAGTGGGGAAAGGGGGAGTTCAGTCGGTGGGAAAGAGCGAGACCAGAGCGGGGATATAAACAGAGTGGGGAAAGTGGGAGTTCAGTCGGTGGGAAAGAGCGAGACCAGAGCGGGGATATAAACAGAGTGGGGAAAGGGGGAGTTCAGTCGGTGGGAAAGAGTGAGACCAGAGCGGGGATATAAACAGAGTGGGGAAAGGGGGAGTTCAGTCGGGGGGAAAGAGCGAGACCAGAGCGGGGATATAAACAGAGTGGGGAAAGGGGGAGTTCAGTCGGTGGGAAAGAGCGAGACCAGAGCGGGGATATAAACAGAGTGGGGAAAGGGGGAGTTCAGTCGGTGGGAAAGAGTGAGACCAGAGCGGGGTTATAAACAGAGTGGGGAAAGGGGGAGTTCAGTCGGTGAGCGGTGGGACAGAGTGAGACCAGAGCGGGAATATAAACAGAGTGGGGAAAGGGGGAGTTCAGTCGGTGGGACAGAGTGAGACCAGAGCGGGATATAAACAGAGTGGGGAAAGGGGGAGTTCAGTCGGTGGGAAAGAGCGAGACCAGAGCGGGGATATAAACAGAGTGGGGAAAGGGGGAGTTCAGTCGGGGGGAAGGAGCGAGACCAGAGCGGGGATATAAACAGAGTGGGGAAAGGGGGAGTTCAGTCGGTGGGAAAGAGTGAGACCAGAGCGGGATATAAACAGAGTGGGGAAAGGGGGAGTTCAGTCGGTGGGAAAGAGTGAGACCAGAGCGGGGATATAAACAGAGTGGGGAAAGGGGGAGTTCAGTCGGTGAGCGGTGGGACAGAGTGAGACCAGAGCGGGATATAAACAGAGTGGGGAAAGGGGGAGTTCAGTCGGTGAGCGGTGGGACAGAGTGAGACCAGAGCGGGGATATAAACAGAGTGGGGAAAGGGGGAGTTCAGTCGGTGGGAAAGAGCGAGACCAGAGCGGGGATATAAATAGAGTGGGGAAAGGGGGAGTTCAGTCGGTGAGCGGTGGGACAGAGTGAGACCAGAGCGGGGATATAAACAGAGTGGGGAAAGGGGGAGTTCAGTCGGTGAGCGGTGGGACAGAGTGAGTCCAGAGCGGGGATATAAACAGAGTGGGGAAAGGGGGAGTTCAGTCGCTGAGTGGTGGGACAGAGTGAGTCCAGAGCGGGGATATAAACAGAGTGGGGAAAGGGGGAGTTCAGTCGGTGGGAAAGAGCGAGACCAGAGCGGGGATATAAACAGAGTGGGGAAAGGGGGAGTTCAGTCGGTGGGAAAGAGCGAGACCAGAGCGGGGATATAAACAGAGTGGGGAAAGGGGGAGTTCAGTCGGTGAGCGGTGGGACAGAGTGAGACCAGAGCGGGGATATAAACAGAGTGGGGAAAGGGGGAGTTCAGTCGGTGAGCGGTGGGACAGAGTGAGACCAGTGCGGGGATATAAACAGAGTGGGGAAAGGGGGAGTTCAGTCGGTGGGAAAGAGCGAGACCAGAGCGGGGATATAAATAGAGTTGGGAAAGGGGGAGTTCAGTCGGTGGGAAAGAGCGAGACGAGAGCGGGATACAAACAGAGTGGGGAAAGGGGGAGTTCAGTCGGTGGGAAAGAGAAAGACCAGAGCGGGGATATAAACAGAGTGGGGAAAGGGGGAGTTCAGTCGGTGGGAAAGAGTGAGACCAGAGCGGGGATATAAACAGAGTGGGGAAAGGGGGAGTTCAGTCGGTGAGCGGTGGGACAGAGTGAGACCAGAGTGGGAATATAAACAGAGTGGGGAAAGGGGGAGTTCAGTCGGTGAGCGGTGGGACAGAGTGAGACCAGAGTGGGAATATAAACAGAGTGGGGAAAGGGGGAGTTCAGTCGGTGGGACAGAGTGAGACCAGAGCGGGATATAAACAGAGTGGGGAAAGGGGGAGTTCAGTCGGTGGGAAAGAGCGAGACCAGAGCGGGGATATAAACAGAGTGGGGAAAGGGGGAGTTCAGTCGGTGGGAAAGAGCGAGAGCAGAGTGGGGATATAAACAGAGTGGGGAAAGTGGGAGTTCAGTCGGTGGGAAAGAGCGAGACCAGAGCGGGGATATAAACAGAGTGGGGAAAGGGGGAGTTCAGTCGGTGGGAAAGAGCGAGACCAGAGCGGGGATATAAACAGAGTGGGGAAAGGGGGAGTTCAGTCGGGGGGAAAGAGCGAGACCAGAGCGGGGATATAAACAGAGTGGGGAAAGGGGGAGTTCAGTCGGTGAGCGGTGGGACAGAGTGAGACCAGAGCGGGAATATAAACAGAGTGGGGAAAGGGGGAGTTCAGTCGGTGGGACAGAGTGAGACCAGAGCGGGATATAAACAGAGTGGGGAAAGGGGGAGTTCAGTCGGTGGGAAAGAGCGAGACCAGAGCGGGGATATAAACAGAGTGGGGAAAGTGGGAGTTTAGTCGGTGGGAAAGAGCGAGACCAGAGCGGGGATATAAACAGAGTGGGGAAAGGGGGAGTTCAGTCGGGGGGAAGGAGCGAGACCAGAGCGGGGATATAAACAGAGTGGGGAAAGGGGGAGTTCAGTCGGTGGGAAAGAGTGAGACCAGAGCGGGATATAAACAGAGTGGGGAAAGGGGGAGTTCAGTCGGTGGGAAAGAGTGAGACCAGAGCGGGGATATAAACAGAGTGGGGAAAGGGGGAGTTCAGTCGGTGGGAAAGAGTGAGACCAGAGCGGGGATATAAACAGAGTGGGGAAAGGGGGAGTTCAGTCGGTGAGCGGTGGGACAGAGTGAGACCAGAGCGGGAATATAAACAGAGTGGGGAAAGGGGGAGTTCAGTCGGTGAGCGGTGGGACAGAGTGAGACCAGAGCGGGATATAAACAGAGTGGGGAAAGGGGGAGTTCAGTCGGTGAGCGGTGGGACAGAGTGAGACCAGAGCGGGGATATAAACAGAGTGGGGAAAGGGGGAGTTCAGTCGGTGGGAAAGAGCGAGACCAGAGCGGGGATATAAACAGAGTGGGGAAAGGGGGAGTTCAGTCGGTGAGCGGTGGGACAGAGTGAGTCCAGAGCGGGGATATAAACAGAGTGGGGAAAGGGGGAGTTCAGTCGGTGAGCGGTGGGACAGAGTGAGACCAGAGCGGGGATATAAACAGAGTGGGGAAAGGGGGAGTTCAGTCGGTGAGCGGTGGGACAGAGTGAGACCAGAGCGGGGATATAAACAGAGTGGGGAAAGTGGGAGTTCAGTCGGTGGGAAAGAGCGAGACCAGAGCGGGGATATAAACAGAGTGGGGAAAGGGGGAGTTCAGTCGGTGGGAAAGAGCGAGACCAGAGCGGGGATATAAACAGAGTGGGGAAAGGGGGAGTTCAGTCGGTGAGCGGTGGGACAGAGTGAGACCAGAGCGGGGATATAAACAGAGTGGGGAAAGGGGGAGTTCAGTCGGTGAGCGGTGGGACAGAGTGAGACCAGAGCGGGGATATAAACAGAGTGGGGAAAGGGGGAGTTCAGTCGGTGAGCGGTGGGACAGAGTGAGACCAGAGCGGGGATATAAACAGAGTGGGGAAAGGGGGAGTTCAGTCGGTGAGCGGTGGGACAGAGTGAGACCAGAGCGGGGATATAAACAGAGTGGGGAAAGGGGGAGTTCAGTCGGTGAGCGGTGGGACAGAGTGAGACCAGAGCGGGGATATAAACAGAGTGGGGAAAGGGGGAGTTCAGTCGGTGAGCGGTGGGACAGAGTGAGACCAGAGCGGGGATATAAACAGAGTGGGGAAAGGGGGAGTTCAGTCGGTGAGCGGTGGGACAGAGTGAGACCAGAGCGGGGATATAAACAGAGTGGGGAAAGGGGGAGTTCAGTCGGTGAGCGGTGGGACAGAGTGAGACCAGAGCGGGGATATAAACAGAGTGGGGAAAGGGGGAGTTCAGTCGGTGAGCGGTGGGACAGAGTGAGACCAGAGCGGGGATATAAACAGAGTGGGGAAAGGGGGAGTTCAGGTCTGAATCCACCCACCACGTTCTGAGAAAAATGCAAGTGTGATGTCACAGGGAAACATGCAAGTGATTGGTTGGTGAGTATTTGACTTGTTTAACTTTCAAAATTAGTGTAACTTAGTAATTGTAAGGTTTTAGTCGAAGTAGAAGGTTTACTAGCAGATGTAAAGCTTATTGGGAGTAGTAGGGTTTATAAATTATAAATGTAATTTAGAAAAATAATAAATTCATCAACACATAATAAAGTTGGCAGGGCAGGTGATGTGCAGTGAGTGCAGAATGTGGGAGCTCCTGGACGCCAGTGTGATCCAGGGCAAACACGTCTGCAGTAAGTGTTTGCGGCTTTGGCTCAGAGTCATTGAACTGGAGGTCGAGCTGCAGACACTGTGACACATCAGGGAGGGGGAAAAATACCTGGACACTCGGTTCCAGGAGGTGGTCACAACACTTAGGATAAGGTCGTCTGAACTGGTCAGTGACCAGGGACAGGAGGGTGTGAGTGCGAGTGAGGCAAGTAAGGGGATCAAGAAGGTAGATGTGGAGGAGCCTCAGCCTTTGCAATTTGTCCAACAGGTTTGAGGTGCTTGCAGCCTGTATGGATGAAAGCGGGGGCTGCAGGGTGGATGAGCAAACTGACTGTGGCACCATGGGACAGGAAGCCATTCAAGCGAGGGGAGTTAGTAGGAATGTAGTGGTAGTAGGGGACAGTATAGTCAGGGGGATAGACACAGTTCTCTACACCCGGGAACGAGAGTCCAGAAGGCTGTATTGCCTGCCCGGTGCCAGGGTTCGGAACATCTACTCTGGGCTGGAGAGGAACTTGCAGTGGGAGGGGGAGAATCCAGTTGTTGTGGTCCACGTAGGTACCAATGACATTGGTAGGATGAGGGAAGAGGTTCTGCTTCGGGAGTATGAGCAGCGAGAGGCTAAATTAAAAAGCAAAACCTCAAAGGTAATAATCTCTGGATTATTACCTGAGCCACGAGCAAATTGGCATAGGGTAAATAAAATTAGAGAGTTAAATTTGTGGCTCAAAGATTGATGTGGGAGAAGTGGGTTTCGATTCACCAGTACTGGGGAAAGTGGGAGCTGTACTGTTGGGACCGGCTTCATCTGAACCATGCTGGGGCCAGTGTTCTGGCGAATCGTATAACTAGGGAAGTAGAGAAGGCTTTAAACTAAATAGTGGGGGCGAGGTATCAAGTAAGGGAAGATGTGATAAATTAAAGAAAGAAGACAAGGCAAGAAAGCAAGGTAGCAATAAGGGAAATGATAATCAGAGAGTGGCAGGAAGGGACAGAGCACGTAAACTTAAGAGTGCGCCAGCAGATAAGGCTAGAGATTGCAAAAATAGTAAAAAGACAGCACTAAAGGCTTTGTATCTGAATGCGCGTAGCATTCGTAACAAAATGGATGAAATGACATCTCAAATAGAAATAAATATGTACGATCTGATAGCCATTACAAAGACATGGCTACAAGACGCCAAAGGCTGGAACCTGAATATTCAAGGGTACTTGACATTTCGGACGGACAGGAAGCTAGGAAAAGGTGGAGGGGTAGCTCTGTTAATTAATGATGACATGAGTATAATGGAGAGAAATAACCTTAGTTCTAAAGACTAAGATGTAGAATCCGTTTGGGTAGAGATAAGAAATAGTAAAGGCAAGAAATCACTTGTGGGAGTAGTTTATAGGCCCTCTAACAGTAACCACACTGTAGGACAGGATACACAGGAAGAAATAATGGGGGCTTGTGAGAAAGGAACAGCGATAATCATGGGTGATCCATATAGATTGGAAAAATCTGACTGGTAACAGTAGCCTGGAAGATGAGTTTATAGAGTGCTTTTGGGACAGGTTCTCAGAGCAGCACATTCTAGAACCAACCAGAGAGCAGGCTATTCTGGATCTGGTAATGTGTAATGAGACGGGATTAATTAATGACCTCATTGTAAAGGAGCCTCTAGGTAGAAGTGATGACAATATGATTGAATTTCGCAATCAGTTTGAGGGAGAGAAGAGCAGGTCTAAGACTAGTGTTTTAAACTTAAATAAGGGCAATTATGAGGGCATGAAGACAGATCTGGCTAAAGTGAACTGGGAAATCAGGTTAAGGGATAGATCAGTACAGATGCAGTGGCAGACATTTAATGAGATATTTCATAACACTCAGCAAAGATACATTCCAGTGAGAAAGACTCTAGGGGAAGGATGTACCATCCGTGGCTAACTAAAGAAGTTAAAGATAGTATCAAATTGAAAGAAAAAGCATACAATTCTGCGAAGATTAGCAGCAGATCAGAAGACTGGACAGAATATAAAAATCGGCAAAGAATGACTAAAAGAATAATAAGGAGGGAGAAATTAGAGTATGAGAGAAAGCTGGCTAGAAATATTAAAACAGATAGTAAGAGTTTCTCGTTATTTAAGAAGGAAAAGAGTAAGTAAAGTGAGCGTTGGTCCTCCAGAGAGTGAGTCTGGGGAATTAATAATGGAGAACAAGGAAATGGCGGGTGAATTGAACACATATTTTGCATCCGTCTTCACTGTAGAGGATACAAATAACATGCCAGAAATAATTGTGAATCAAGAGGTGAAAGGGAGGGAGGAACTTAAAACATTTACAATCACCAGGGAAAGGGTTCTGAAAAAATTATTAGAACTAAAAGCTGACAAGTCCCCAGGTCCTGACGGACTTCATCCTAGGGTTTTAAAAGAAGTGACTGCAGGGATAGTAGATGCATTGGTATTAATTTTCCAAAACTCCCTAGATTCTGGAAGGGTCCCTTCAGATTGGAAAATAGCGAATGTAACTCCTCTATTCAAAAAAAGGAGGGAGACAGAAAGCAGGAAACTACAGGCCAGTTAGTTTAACATCTGTCATAGGGAAAATGCTAGAATCTATTATTAAGGAGGTTATAGCAGGGCACTTCGAAAATCTCAATGCAATCAGGCAGAGTCAACACGGCTTTGTGAAAGAGAAATCATGCTTGACTAATTTACTTGAGTTCTTTGAGGAAGTAACAAGCAACCGTGGATAAAGGGGATCTTGTGGATGTGGTGTACTTGGATTTTGAGAAGGCATTTGACAAGGTGCTACATCAAAGGCTACTACACAAAATAAGAGCTCACGGTGTAAGGGGTAACACATTAGCATGGATAAAGGATTGGTTAGCTAACAGGAAGCAGAGAGTAGGCATAAATGGGTCATTTTCAGGTTGGCAAGATGTAATGAGTGGAGTACCACAGGGATCAGTGCTGGGGCCTCAACTATTTACAATCTACATCAATGACTTGGATGAAGGGACTGAATGTATGGATGCTAAATTTGCTGATGACACAAAAGTAGGTAGGAAGGTAAGTTGTGAAGAGGACATAAGGAGTCTGCAAAGGGATATAGATAGGTTAAGTGAGTGGGCAAAAATTTGGCAGATGGAGTATAATGTGGGAAAATGTGAACTTGTCCACTTTGGCAGGAGGAACAGAAAAGCAGTATATTATTTCAATGGAGAGAGATTGCAGAACTCTGAGGTACGGAGGGATCTGGGTGTCCTAGTACATGAATCATTAAAAGTTAGTGTGCAGGTACAGCAGGTGATTAGGAAGGCAAATGGAATGTTGTCATTTATTGCAAAGGGAATGGAATATAAAAGTAAAGATGTTTTGCTGCAGTTGTACAGGGCATTAGTGAGACCACATCTAGAATACTGTGTACAGTTTTGGTCTCCTTATTTAAGAAAGGAAATAATTGCTTTGGAGGTGGTTCAGAGAAGGTTCACTTGACTGATTCCTGGGATGAGGGGGTTATCTTATGAGGAAAGGTTGGACAAGTTGGGCCTGTTTACATTGGAGTTTAGAAGAATGAGAGGTGATCTTATTGAAACATATAATATCCTGAGGGGACTTGAAGGGGTAGATGCTGAGAGGATGTTTCCCCTTGTGGGAGAGACTAGCACGAGGGGCCACAAGTTAAAAATAAGGGGTCTCCCATTTAAGACGGAGATGAGGAGAAATTTTTTCTCTCAGAGGGTCGTGAGTCTGTGGAACTCCCTTCCCCAGAGAGCGGCAGAGGCAGGGTCATTGAATATTTTTAAGGCTGAGTTAGATAGATTCCTGATTAACAAGGGAGTCAAAGGTTATAGTAGGTAGATGGGAAAGTAGGGTTGAGGTCACAATCAGATCACAATCTTAACAAATGGCAGAGCAGGCTCGAGAGGCTGAATGGCCGACTCCTGCTCTTAATTCGTATGCTCGTACGTATGTTTTGTTCCCGTTGGCAAAAGGTTGTTAATAATGATAGAGGTTCTGTGTGGGGACTGGTTACTAGTTGGGTCCCACAGAAATCAATGTTAAAACCTTTGCTCCTCAGAATCTTTGTTAATGATGGTGTTGGGTGGCCCGTGTGCAATTTCACAGATGACATAAAAATTTGTACGATCATTAGAGCATTAGATGAGAAAAAATGTCAACGATTGGATCCAGATGCGATAAAGGAACAGGCCTCGTGTCTGGTCGATGTCATTAAATATAGATAAAGTTAATGTTATGCATGTGGGTAGGACTAACACCAAGCATGTGTGCACCATGCAGGGTTCTGTACTAAAGATTGTTCAGCAGGAATAAGAGCTAGGTGTGATAGTCCATGAATTTCTAAAGGTCCACGACCAGTGCCGTGAAGCAACAGCAAAGGTTATCACAATTCAGTTAGATTTAGCATAGTTATGGAAAAGGGCAAAGATAGAACAGGAGTAAAAGTTCTAAATTGGGGAAAGGCATATTTTACTAAGCTGAGAAGTGATTTAGCCAAAGTGGACTGGAAACAGCAACTTGAAGGTAAATCAGTGTCAGAGCAGTGGGAGGCATTCAAGGGGGAAGATAGTGAGGGTGCAGAGCAAATATGTTCCCACGAAGAAAAAGGGTCGGACTGCCAAATCTGGAGACCCCTGGATGTCAAAAAAGAGAAGCTTATGTCAGATACTGAGAGCTCAATACTGCAGAAAGCCTAGAGGAGTGTAGAAAGTGCAGGGGTGAAATTAAAAAGGAAATTAGGAAAGCAAAAGAGAGGGCACGAAAAAGTACTGACAAGTAAAATCAAGGAAAACTCAAAGATGTTTTATAAATACTTAAAGAGCAAGAGGATAGCTAAGGAAAGAGACGGGCCTATCAGAGACCAAAAAAGTAACCTATGTGTGGAGGCGGAAGATGTGGGTATGGTTCTTAATGAATACTTTGCATCTGTCTTCACAAAAGAGGGGGACGATGCAGAGATTGTACTTAAGGAGGAGGAGTGTGAAATATTGGATGGGATAAACATAGTGAGAGAGGAAGTATTTAACATCTGGGATTTAACATCTTTGAAAGTAGGTAAATCGCCAGGCCCGGATGAAATGTACCCCAGGCTGTTAAGTGAAGCAAGAGAGGAAATAGCGGAGGCTCTGACCATCATTTTCCAATCCTCCCTGGCTACAGGCGTGGTGCCGGAGGATTGGAGGTCTGCTAACATTGTACCGTTGTTTAAAAAGGGAGAAAGGGGTAGGCTGAGTAATTACAGGCCAATCAGCCTAACCTCAGTGGCAGGCAAATTATTGGAAACAATTCTGACAGACAGTATTAATCGTTATTTGGAAAGGCACAGATTAATCAAGAACAGTCACCATGGATTTGTTAAGGGAAGATCGTATCTGACTAAATTGATTGAATTTTTTGAGGAGGTAACAAGGAGGGTAGATGAGGGTAGCGTGTTTGATTTAGTCTACATGGATTTTAGCAAGGCTTTTGACAAAGTCCCACATAGCACACTGGTCAAAAATGTAAAAGCCCATGGAATCCAAGGGAAAGTGGCAAGTTGGATCCAAAACTGGCTCAGTGGCAGGAAGCATAAGGTAATGGTCGACGTGTGTTTTTGTGACTGGAAGGCTGTTTCCAGTGGGGTTCCGCAGGGCTCAGTACTGGGTCCTTTGCTTCTTGTGGTATAAATTAATGATTTAGGCTTAAATGTAGGGGGCATGATCAAGAAGTTTGCAGATGATACAAAAATTGGCCGTGTGGTTGATAGTGAGGAAGAAAGCTGTAGACTGCAGGAAGATATCAATGGACTGGCCAGGTGTGCAGAAAAGTGGCAAATGGAATTCAATCTGAAGAAGTGTGAGGTAATACATTTGGGGAGGGCGAACAAGGCAAGGGAATGCACAATAAATGGGAGGATACTGAGAAGCATAGAAGAGCAGAGGGACCTTAGAGTGCAGATCCCTGAAGGTAGCAGGACAGGTAGATAAGGTGGTTAAGAAGGCATACACGATACTTTCCTTTATTAGCCGAAGCATAGAATATAAGAACAGGGAGGTTATGCTAGAACTGTATTAAACACTAGTTAGGCCACAGCTTGAGTACTGCGTACAGTTCTGATCATCACATTACAGGAAAGATATGATTGCACTAGACAAGGTACAGAGGAGATTTACGAGGATGTTGCCAGGAGTGGAGAATTTTAGCTATGGGGAAAGATTGGATAGGCTGGGGTTGTTTTCTTTGGAACAAAAGAGGCTGAGGGGTGATTTAATTGAGGTTTATAAAATTATGAGGGGCCTCGATAGAGTGGATCGGAGGGACCTATTTCCCTTAGCAGAGAGGTCAATGACCAGGGGACATAGATTTAAAGTGATTGGTAGAAGGATTAGAGGGGAACTGAGGAGAATTTTTTCCAGCCAGAGGGTGGTGGGGGTCTGGAACCCACTGCCTGAAAGGGTGGTAGAGGCAGAAACCCTCATCACATTTAAAAGTTACATGGAGATGCATTTGAAGTACCATAATCTACAAGGCTACGGACCAAATGCTGGAAAGTGAGATTAGGCACGTCAACTCTTTTCTGGCCGGCATAGACACGATGGGCCGAATGGCCTCCTTCTGTTCCATAAATTTCTATAATTCTATGCAAAGCAAAAAAAGTATTAAAATGTATTGCAGGACATTGCAATACAAAAATAAAAGAATAAACCGTCCTTGTATAAGACCTCGGTTCGGACCGGTTCTGGAATAATGTGACCAGTTTTGGTCCCCTCACATTGCGATTGATATAGGGATTCTGGAAAAAGTTCAGATTACTGGAAAAAATTCTGAGGGACAGTATTAATCATCGTTTAGAAAGGCATGGATTAATCAAGGACAGTTAGCATGGATTTGTTACGGGAAGGACGTGTCTGACTAACTTGATTGAATTTTTTGAGATAACAAAGAGGGTTGATGAGGGTAGCACTTTTGATGTAGTGTACATGGATTTTAGCAAGGCATTTGACAAGGTCCCACATGACAAGACTAATCAAAAAAGTAAAAGACCATGGGATCCAAGGGAAAGTGGCTAGTTGGATCCAAAATTGGTAGTGGTTGGAAGCAAAGGGTAATGGTCGACGGGTGTTTTAATGACTGGAAAGCTGTTTCCAGTGGAGTTCCACAGGGCTTAGTACTGGGACCCTTGCTTTTTGTGGCATATATTAATGATTTAGACTTAAAAGGACGGGGCATGATTAAGAAGTTTGCAGATGATACAAAAATTGGCCGTGTGTTGATAGTGAGAAGGAAAGCTGTAGACTACAGGAAGATATCAATGGATTGGTCAGGTAGGCAGAAAAGTGGCAAATGGAATTCAATCTGGAGAAGAGTGAGATAATGCATTTGGGGAGGGCAAACAAAGCAAGAGAGTACACAATAAATGGTAAGATATTGAGAGGTGTAGAGGAAGTGAGGGACTTTAGAGTGCATGTTCACAGATCCCTGAAGATAGCAGGGCAGGTAGATAAGGTGGTTAAGAAGGCATACGGAAAACTTTCCTGTATTAGTCAAGGCACAGAATATAAGAGCAGGTAGGTTTTGCTAGAACTGTATAAAAACACAAGTTAGGCCACAGCTTGAGTACTGCGTACAGTTTTGGTCACCATATTACAGGAAAGAAGCAATTACACTAGAGAGGGTACAGAGGAGATTTACGAATTTTAACCATGAGGATGGATTGGATAGGCTCGGGTAGTTTTCTTTGCAACAGAGGAGGCTGAGGGGAGATTTAATTGAGGTGTATAAAATTATGAGGGGCCTAGATAGAGCGAATAGAAAGGACCTATTTCCCTTAGCAGCGAGGTCAATAACCAGGGAGCATAGATTTAAAGTGATTGGTAGAAGGATTAGAGGGGAGTTGAGGAGAAATGTTTTCACCCAGAGGGTGGTGGGGGTCTGGAACTCACTGCCAGAAAGCATGGTCGAGGCAGAAACCCTCATAGCATTTAAAGGGTACTTGGATGTGCACTTGAGGTGCCGTAACATACAAGGCTACGGACCAAGAGCTGGAAAGTGGGATTAGGCTGGCCAAATGGCCTCATTCTGTGCCTCTGTCTATAAATTTCTATGATTCAGAAGATGGGAATTAAATTGATACCAAGCTTAAAGCCTTTCGTTCATATGATATGCTTAGGTAGTTGCGCCGTTTTACTATCGAAAAGCATAGATTTCGGGGCAATTTGACCAAGGTCTTTAAATAATGAAAGGACTAAACTCTGTCCAAGCGGATCAACTATAAATTTAGCCCTTCACAGATCAAAGCTGATCAGCATCTCAACTCCATTTACCCACCTTTGTAGGTTGTAACTAGTGGGGTGCCACAAGGATCGGTGCTTGGGCCTCAGCTGTTTACAATCTATATCAATGACTTAGATGAGGAGACCAAGTGCAATGTATCCAAGTCTGCTGACGAAGCAATACTAGGTGGGAAAGTAAGCTGTGAGGAGGCTGCAAAGGGATATAGACAGATTAAGTGAGTGGGTGAGAAGGAGGCAGATGGAGTATAATGTGAGGAAATGTTATATTATCCACTTTGGTAGGAAGAATGGAAAAACAGAATATTTTTTAAAAGGCGGAAGACGAATTTGGGTGTCCTTGTACGTGAATCACAGAAAGTTAACATGCAGGTAGAGCAAGCAATTAGGAAGGCAAATGGTATGTTAGTCTTTAATGCAAGGTGGTTGAAGTATAAGAGTAAGGAGGTCTTGCTGCAATTATATAAGACTCTGGTGAGACCACACCTGCAGAACTGTGTACAGTTTTGATCTCCTTACCTAAGGAAGGATATACTTGCCTTAGAGGCAGTGCAACAAAGGTTCATTAGATTGATTCCTGGGATGAGAGGGTTGTCCAATGAGGATAGATTGAGTAGAATGGGCCTATACTCTCTGGAGTTTAGAAGAATGAGAGGTGATCTCATTGAAACATATGAGGGGGCTTGACAGGGTAGATGCTGAGAGGCTGTTTCCCCTAGCTGGAGAGTCTAGAACTAGGGGTCAAAGTCTCAAGATAAGGGGTCGGCCATTTAGGACAGCAATGAGGAAAATTTTCTTCACTCAGAGGGTTGCGAATCCTTGGAATTTTCTCCCCAGTGGGCTGCGGATGTTCAGTCGTTGAGTATATTTAAGACTGAGATCGATTGATTTTAGACACTAAGGGAATCAAGGGATATGGGGATAGGGTGGGAAAGTGGAGTTGAGGTTGAAGGTCAGCCATGATCTTACTGATTGGCTCGAGGGGCCATGTGGCCTACTCCTGCTCCTATTTCTTATGTTCTTATGTTCTTTGATCCACATCCCTTGATATCCTTACCTAACAAAATCCACTGATAACAAAATTCAACATAGCTTCTTTCTGTGCCCCCACTTCAAAATCACTCAAAGGTTTTTAGCCTATTTTACAAGTACTGGCTAAAGCACAGAGTCCAGAAACAGTAGTTGTTATGTATAAGGGATAATTCAGTGATCCCACAATCCTGGTGGGGAAGGTGCACTCAGAGCAAGCGTGGGTTGGAGAATCAGAGATACAGTGTTGTAGCCCCAAGTCTGATCGTTGCTTCTTTTGAGTGTGGTTTCCTTGTTGGGAGTGCAGAACCGCAGAATGTTTCGTATTGGGAGTAATCTTCAGGGACCACTTCCAGATCGACATTTGCACTTAATTTTATTCCTCTGAGCATCATGAGCCCAGCAATTATATTGGGTGAATGGCTTGTTTGCAGGTCTCTCTCGGATAGGGGTGGCCAAGCCCTTGGTCTTTATGAACCACAGCAATGCAAATCATGGACCCTCAGCGGCTACATTTAAAGTTGAAATCCAGATTTCCAATAATTTGCATATAACTCACGTTATTGACGTTAACAGTCCTTCATGTTCTGATTTAGGATTTAACAGTTGGACAACAGCCCTCTCCAAATCTCCAGGCCCACAAAAATCAAACGGGGCAAATTAGCAAATAAGATAATTAAGTGCAAATAGGAGTGAGTTGTCTGGATTTCATGGGCCAAATTGCTAGGGCTTTGAAGCCACCTGGGGCCCACAGGCACCAGTTTGGATACTCGCACTCTCGGAGGTTTACACATAGTTGGGTGCCTCCTTCAGAAGGATCAGGGGACACGGTATATTCCATGACAGGGCAAATTGTCAAAGCTCTGTGGAGCTGAATGGCTTGATGGGCCGAATGGGCTTTTCATTTACTTCTTGTGTTGTTATGCAGCTTATGTTCCAGTCCTTTACATATGACTGACTTGAGTGAAAACAATTGCCTATAATGCCTGTGGTAATGAATAAAGGTAGTTAACAATCAATAAAGTAAACATTATTGGTTCTTTAAGATGTATTAGTAGAGGGGACTATGTGGTAAACATTATTGGTCCTATCAACTCTAGAAAGTGGGTGTGTATCCAGCCAGTCTTGGATACGTGTAAGGGAAATAAGTAAAATGACAGTTCTCACTCATTAAAAGTAATCGGGATATTTTTATATTAATGAACAAAACCCTCAGCACTTTAAAATAATTCACCTTGTTCAAGCCACTGGCTGTCCTGACTATTTAAGCTCCTCCTCCTATTACTGTGTTGACCTGAACTCCTCCATACCTTTACCACTGTAGCTATAACTGTTTGAGATGAAAGATCACAAACTGGGTGTCCATTAAATCCTTTTATCTGTTCTCTATTCATTTAAAGCGAATGTCCTTGCAGCTCACTGCTCCAGGAAAAGTCACGGTCGATAATTCAAGACTGGTCATTTTAATTTGTTTTGACATGTTGTAGCGTATCTAAATATGTGAAATAAACAGAATATTGGTAATACCTTATATACCTGGGTGGACAGTATCACAGCAGATCAGCTTCTTATGGTGCATTCACACTACAAGTTTAGCATGGGTGCAAAGTAGTTTCACCTTCCACCGATACTAAAGCATTACTGAAGTGTAGAATTCAGAGTCAGGGCCCGATCTGACATAGCAAAGTGGAGTGAAACTCCCTGGAGGAGGAGACAGTCACACTTCATTCACCGTGTCAGTCCAGGCCCTGACATTCAATTTACAGCACACAAGTTTAACTTAAGTATAAAGCCGAAATGGCCTTGTACCAAAGTTAAACTTGTAGTGTGAACACACCTTAAGTGAGTTCAACACCACTAAATGGCTTAGGCTATTCTAAACATTGTACAAATCCCTAAATGGCTGATAGGATGCCACATAGCCATTAATAAACACCTAATTACTTCAGTAATCACCCAAATTACTGTTTGTAAAATTTTTACTTACGTTAACATGTAATTAATCTTACTAGGCTTTCTATTTTTATCTGTCGAGCTGCAGGCATGCCAAAACTTGTAAAGTGGAATCACTTCACTTCAAATCTAAGTGAATACTTTGCATCTGTCTTCACAAAAGAGGAGGACGATGCAGAGATTGTAGTTAAGGAAGAGGAGTGTGAAATATTGGATGGGATAAACTTAGTGAGAGAGGAAGTATTAAGGGGACTAGCATCTTTGAAAGTCGATAAATCACCAGGGCCGGATGAAATGTATCCCAGGCTGTTAAGAGAAGCAAGGGAGGAAATAGAGGAGCCTCTGACCATCTTTTCCAATCGTCACCGGATACAAGCATGGTGCCGGAGGATTGGAGGACTGCTAACGTTGTATCACTGTTTAAAAATGGAGCGAAGGATAGACCGAGTAATTACAGGCCAGTCAATCTAACCTCGGTGGTGGGCAACTTATTGGAATTAATTCTGAGGCACAGGATAAACCATCACTTAGAAAGGCACGGAGTAATCAAGGACAGTCAGCATGGATTTGTTAAGGGAAGGTCATGTCTGACTAACTTGATTTAATTTTTTGAGGAGGTAACAAGGAGGGTCGATGAGGGTAGTGCATTTAATGTAGTCTACGTGGATTTTAGCAAGGCTTTTGACAAGGTCCCAGATCAGACTGGTCAAAAAAGTACAGGCCCATGGGATCCAAGGGAGAGTGGCAAGTTGAATCCAAAATTGGCTCAGTAGCAGGAAGCAAAGCGTAATGGTCAACGGGTGTTTTTGTGACTGGAAGGCTGTTTCCAGCGGGGTTCCGCAGGGCTCAATACTAGGTCCCTTGCTTTTTGTGATATATATTAATGATTTGGACTTAAATGTAGGGGGCATGATTAAGAAGTTTGTAGATGATACAAAAATTGGCCGTGTGGTTGATAGTGAGGAGGAAAGCTGTAGACTGCAGGAAGATATCAATAGACTGGTCAGGTGGGCAGAAAAGTGGCAAATGGAGTTCAATCCGGAGAAGTGTGAGGTAATGCATTTGGGGAGGGCAAATAAGGCAAGGGAGTACACAATAAATGGGAGGATACTGAAAGATGTAGAGGAAGTGAGGGACCTTGGAGTGCATGTCCACAGATCCCTGAAGGTAGTAGGACAGGTAGATAAGGTGGTTAAGAAGGCATACTTTCCTTTATTAGCCGAGGCACAGAATATAAGTGCAGGGAGGTTATGCTGGAACTGTATAAAGCACTGGTTAGGCCACAGCTTGAGAACTGTTTACAGTTCTGGTCACCACATTACAGGAAGGATGTAATTGCACTGGAGAGGGTACAGAGAAGATTTACGAGGATGTTGTCAGGAGTGGAGAATTTTAGATATGAGGAAAGATTGGATAGGCTGGGGTTTTTCTCTTTGGAACAGAGGAGGCTGAGGGGTGATTTAGTCGAGGTGTACAAAATTATAAGGGGCCTGGATAGAGTGGATAGGAAGGACCTATTTCCCTTAGTAGAGAGGTCAATAACCAGGGGGCATAGATTTAAAGTGATTGGTAGAGGATTAGAGGGGAGCTGAGGAAAAATCTTTTCACCCAGAGGGTGGTCAGGGTCTGGAACTCATTGCCTGAAAGGGTGGTAGAGGCAGAAACCCTCAACTCATTTAAAAAGTACCTGGATATGCACCTGAAGTGCCGTAACCTACAAGGCTACGGACCAAGTGCTGGAAAGTGGGATTAGGCTGGGTGGCTCATTTTTGGCCGGCGCAGGCACAATGGGCCGAATGGCCTCCTTCTGTGCCATAAATTCTCTATGATTCTATGATTCTAATATGATAGCTGCAGAATTTGCACCAAACATATTGCACCATTGCTAGACACAAAAAGTGTACCTAAAGAAAGATGGTAGATTTTGTTCAGCATTCAGTACTCATCTCTTTCTTTTTGGGTCTCCCTTCAGCATTCCTGAACTGAAAGAATATGCAGCTGTTCTTCTCCCAAATCTCTGTTAATACTAGATGAGTTAGACCCTAGAAAGTGTGAGAGAACAACCCTGGATGATTCAGTCTTCCATTTTTTTTCTTCCTTCCTATGTTTGAAGCTGAGACCTTCCACTCTGCAACTCTTCCTAATGATAGGATAAAGATCTGTAACTTGGCCTCGTATGGAATCAGTAGAAGCATGCTTTTTACTCCAAATTGAAGCTACAGTTTGTACTTTCTGGGATTAAACAAGTGATCAGCAAATTGGTCTTGGTAAGAATTTTGGTTTGATTCTGACTATAGATAAACAAACAAATCAACTGTCACCAAGTTGCCTGGTCATCAAAGTTGTCCATTCATAGTAAACACTACCAATACACAAGAAATCCCAAATGCTGACCTCGCTTTGTCACTGTGCCTGTCTATACGCAACTCAGCGTATCCATTGGGAGACCTTTCTGGCTCTGAAGCAGCCCAGAAGAATAGCCAAGAATCACATACCAGGTGGTCAAAACCATGGTGCTACTTGATTGAGTTTCCCTTTAGATGACAATAAAGTCTAAGTCCTTCAAATTACTATCATGCTTCTTAGTGGCAGGTCCAACCATCAGCTCATTTAACTCAAAGCTCATTGAACCCAAACATGGAAATCAGCGGCAAAATAAACAGGAAAAGTGAAAACTTGATTTAGCTCCAAGTTTTTCAGTATCTCAGTTTGGCTTTTTTTTGTTGAAAAAACATTCAAATCTATCTTTTAGAAAAACAAACTAAAATGGAGCTGATTGATTCAAAATGTCTGAATTATTTTATATTTATCTTTTGACTCAATATTGTGCTCACTACAATATTGAGTCAAAAGATGAATATAAGCTGATACTGCACCACTACAAAATGGCTTGAGGCACACCATCCTGGAATTATACTCTGATCTCTGGTTGGTCCTTACTAGCATTTGATTTTCCAAAGTTTCAAGTTTCCTACCAATTTGAAATAGGCAACAAGAGAAAGATTGCAGCTAATGGCAGTGCCAAACTTTTTAACGTGATATATAACCAGATCAATGCAGTTACGCTGCTGAGTCATGGCCAGGAACATTCTACTTCTGTCCAAACTGAATACATTCTATCAAGCAAAATGTTTAAATGATTAAAGCAATGAAATTCTTTTCTACTTATCTGCACCTGTGTTGTTACAATTATGTGTGTTTACTTGTTACAGCAAATAACCTTAATCAACTCGAGGCTGAAAGGTATCACATCACAAACAATAAAATTACTTTCTGTAAGCTGAAAGTGAGGAACAGAAGTTTTTGGCACAAAGGAACAAAACCTGATAATAATTAACACAAAGCTAGAATTACAATTACAGCCCAATTAGTTTCTTCTCAGGGAAGCAGTTTACGTTTTAATTTACTTTTCATTGAAATGAACTGATTAAATAGCTAGTCATTACACAGGAGACAAAAATAGGATAACCATCAAAATACTAACTCCAGTTGGAACTAATGTTTGACTTATAAGGTCATGTACTTTTAAGTTCAACTTCGTAGAATGTAAAATACAACAAGAGCAGCTATAACATAGGTATTTCTTAATTACATCGAATTTACAGCACAGAAAAAGGCCATTCGGCCCAACTGGTCTATGCCAGTGTATGTGCTCCACACACACCTCTTCCCACCCTACTTAATCTCACCCTATCAATATATCCTGCTATTCCTTGTTCCTTCATGTACTTATCAAGCTTCCCCTTAAATGCATCTACGCTAGTTGCCTCAACCACTCCATTTGGTAGCAAGTTCCACATTCTAACCACTCTCTGGATAAAAAGGTTTCTTCAGAATTCTTTATTGGATTTATTAGTGACCATCTTATATTTATGGCCCCTAGTTTTGGGTTCCCCCATGTGGAAAAATTTTTGTTAGGCCAATTATGTTTTTGCAAACCAATTGTAATGTTGTATTTTCAACTGGGATTGAACTAATTTTTGCACCTATCACACCTACAACGTATAAATACAACTCTTGATTCTGTCCGTCACTTCACACTCCTGTGCCATTCGGCCCACGTCATATTTTCGGCATCACGTCTGTATCTATGCAAATCTCTTGTAGCTGATTGTTCA
The DNA here is from genome assembly GCF_035084215.1 of Heptranchias perlo. NCBI lineage: Eukaryota > Metazoa > Chordata > Chondrichthyes > Hexanchiformes > Hexanchidae > Heptranchias > Heptranchias perlo. Next base: position 9,160,384 of record NC_090339.1, read on the forward strand.
AATCTCACATTTGTAAATGAGCAACAAATCACAACAGAAGAGCTAAGAACATGTAAATCAATGCAGAAGAAATGTACAGAAAAGCAACCCATGAAAACGACTGAGGACATATGAAAATAATGAATCAAGCACGAGCAATCAGCAATTTCCCCAATAAAAGGAGAAGGGGCAGCAATCAAATTGCTCCTCATATTTTTTTGAAAACCCTTTCAGCTACCATCTTGGTTTCTCTACTAAACTAATGACTTACTACTGGAAATAAGGAGTGTAACATGCTGAAGAAAAATAAATAAGAAAATAATTAAAAATTAATGATATAATAACATTTTCACGGGGTGAAATTGGTCATCACCAGTAGCACGAAACGCGCTCTTTGCAAATCAGCAGCCTGTTTTACACCATACTAGACTTTCCATTCCAAAATCGAGCGCCATGTAATAGGGGCTGCTGATTGATAATGAATGCGTTTTGTGCTGGTGGTGAAGACCAATTAGTGCTTAAAATGTGTCTAACAATGGTTTCTATCAGTGACTCGTGCCTCCCTGAGAATCCCAGGGGTTGTGTTCAAGGAGATTCCCAGAGAGGTCACTGTTAGCTGAAGAGGCTTAACAAGGTTGCAGGCTACAATTCCCAGCAAGTAGCTGTGCCTACAACTGACAGAATCTTCTTGTTAGCCTTCAATAGCAAGGCTGGTCATTCACAGAGCCTACCCCGCGGGGCTGTTAGAAACTCTCATCCACTCCTGTGTCTGCTGGGAAACCATTTTCAGGAACCGTGAAAGTAATCATAATTTGATTTTTGTTTGTATAAAACATCAAAACAAGGGAAAGCATAAACTCCAACTTTTTGTGATAACTTTCATTGTTAAAGTATAGAATTATCAAGGCCAGTGGGATCTCCGGGACTAGTTTCGATTGCCTATGGTGTGGGGGGGGGGGGGGGGCGGGGGGGAGCGGTTGGAGAGGAATTTCCAAGATTTTTTTCCCCTAAATTGGCCTGGATTTTTAATCTGATTTTTCACCTCTCCCAGGCGATCACATGGTTTTGGGTGGGGTGGGGAGTGTATATATTGTGATGCACAAGGTATCACAATAGCGTGGGACAGGCTGGATGGACCAGAAGGTCTTTTCCTGTCCGTCATTGTTCGAATGTTCGTATGTAAGGTACTTTATATTCCTGGGGTGGGTGAAGAAAACACCATCTATTTATTTTCCACGCATCAATTAAAAAATGCTCATAACACGGGAGGTCTGTGGACCAGTCAAGAGAACCTACCAATAAAAGAATAAAGAAAGAACACACACTGAAACAATTTCCTGCCATTTTTCTCCCTCAGTAACTCAAACCTCTTCATCCAAAGTTGTAAAAAAATAATCAACATTTTCCAATAACATGATTCAATTTACTCATTGAATTACCTTTTGTGTCTTTTAATACCTTTGTTAAAGTTTCAACCTGAAGATCTTAGCCCCTCCCAAAAGCCCTTGATACCTTTGCCCAGAGCTATGTCTCGAACAGCTAAAGGCAGATCCTGCAGTCTGAACGTGCATACTCTGCACAATTTCCCAGGATGCATCATTAGCACATTGTTATCACAACTGTTACTAGTTTCTCTGTAATGTTTCTCTTCATTGTAACAATATTCTTTTTTAAATTATTTGAATAAAAGTTACAGAACAAATTCCAAAAGCTTTATCCAGGTAAAGTTTACTGGAATCCTTTTTACAAAATGTGGATGCTGAGAGGGATAGAACAGTGATCCATTTGAAACATGACAGACTGTGCTAATTACACACCGATTGTAGCTTTAGTTGTTACTTGAAATTTAAATATTTTATAAACAGAGACAGAGACTAAGAGATTGAGTGACAGAGAGAGCTGGATGGAGTGAAAGAGAGAGAGACAGATAGACACAGAATCCAAGACAGAGAGATAGTATATTCTAATCTCTTTTGTCTTGACATGTGTTTTGTCCATCATGCTTCCTGCATTGGATTTTGTCATCACATGGTGTAACTCAAATTCTTGTGTCTCACTTATACTTGATTGGCTGAAATTTCATATTCATAAGTACAACGACTAGTCACAATTGAACAAATAAGGAATGTATCAACCATAAACGGTCGAAGCGGCTACTCAAAATGTGAAGTATCATTGCTTGGATCTTGGGCCTCTGTCCGTCCTGCTTCCCTCACCCTTCCTTCTTCAGTGGACTGAGCTTGTTCTTCACCATTATCATCACTAGACTCCCACCATCACCTTCACATTTCTTCACTGGCCAATCTATGCACTGCCATGGTATTAGTCTCAGCCCTCGAGATGTCCCATTTCAATTCCAACCTCAACACTCTACCCTCATTTTCTTTCTTCATCCATTTGCATGCTTCCCACTTTCATTAGTGCAACTGGCAATTTTTTCTTTGAATTGCTTAGAGTGCTATATAGTAAATATGTTCTATTGAGAGCACTATATTCTATTTTGATCTCTACATTCCACATAGAGTACTACATCATATTTCGAGCTCTAAATTCTATTTAAAGCACTATATTCTATTTAGAGCATTATATTCTATTTAGAGCAAGATATTCTATTCAGAGCAAGATATTCTCTTTAGGGCATTATATTCTATTTAGAGCATTATATTCTATTCAGAGCAAGATATTCTATTTAGAGCATTATATTCTATTGAGAGAACGATATTCTATTGAGAGAACAATATGCTATTTAGAGCACTATATTCTATTGAGGGAACGATATTCCATTTAGAGCATTATATTCGATTAAGAGAACGATATTCTATTGAGAGCACAATATTCTATTGAGAGCACGATATTCTATGGAGAGCACGATATTCTATTGAGAGCACTATATTCCATTTTGAGCATTATATTCTATTTAGAGCACTATATTCTATTTTGAGCACGATATTCTATTGAGAGCATTATATTCTATTCAGAGCACTATATTCTATTTAGAGCATTATATTCTATTTTGAGCACGATATTCTATTGAGAGCATTATATTCTATTCAGAGCACTATATTCTATTTGGAGCATTATATTCTATTTAGAGCATTATATTCTATTTAGGGCATTATATTCTATTGAGAGAACGATATTCTATTTAGGGAATGATATTCCATTTAGAGCATTATATTCTATTGAGAGAACGATATTCTATTTAGGGAATGATATTCTGTTGAGAGCACTATATTCTATTTAGAACATGATATTCCATTGAGAGAATGATATTCTATTGAGAGCACTATATTCTATTTAGAACATGATATTCCATTGAGAGAATGATATTCTATTTAGAGCACTATATTCTATTGAGAGAACGATATTCTATAGGGAGCACGATACTCTATTGAAAGCACGATATTCTATTGAGAGCATTATACTCTATTTAGACCACTATGTTCCATTTTGAGCATTATATTCTATTGAGAGCATTATACTCTATTTAGACCACTATGTTCCATTTTGAGCATTATATTCTATTTAAAGCATTATATTCTATTTACAGCACTATATTCTATTTAAAGCACTATATTCTATTTAAAGCACTATATTCTTATTTAGAGCACTATATTCTGTTTAGAGCTCTATATTCCATTTTGAGCATTTTACTCTATTTAAAGCACTATATTCCATTTTGAGCACTATATTCTATTTAGAGCATTATATTCTTATTTAGAGCAGTTTATTCCATTTTAGCACGATATTCTATTCAGAGCACAATATTCAATTTTGAGCACGATATTCTATTTGGAGCACTATATTATATTTAGAGCACTATATTCCATTTAGAGCATTATATTCCATTTTGAGCACTATATTCTATTCAGAGCACTATATTCCATTTTGAGCACTATATTCTATTTAGAGTGTGGAGATGCTGGTGATGGACTGGGGTTGACAATTGTAAACAATTTTTCACAATTTTTCAAAAATTGTAAACAATTTTTCACATCGTTCACCTGACGAAGGAGGTAGCCTCCGAAAGCTTGCGAATTTAAAATAAAATTGCTGGACTATAACTTGGTGTTGTAAAATTGTTTACAATTCTATTTAGAGCACTATATTCCATTTAGAGCATTATATTCCATTTTGAGCATTATATTCTATTCATAGCACTATATTCCATTTTGAGCACTATATTCTATTTAGAGTATTATATTCTTATTTAGAGCACTATATTCTATTTAGAGTATTATATTCTTATTTAGAGCACTATATTCCATTTTAGCACTATATTCTATTTAGAGCACTATATTCTATTTAGAGCACTATGTTCAATTTTGAGCACTATAGTCCATTTTGAGCATTATATTCTATTTAGAGTATTATATTCTTATTTAGAGCACCATATTCTATTTAGAGTATCATATTCTTATTTAGAGCACTATATTCCATTTTAGCACTATATTCTATTTAGAGCACTATATTCCATTTTGAGCACTATATTCTATTTAGAGTATTATATTCTTATTTAGAGCACTATATTCTATTTAGAGTATTATATTCTTATTTAGAGCAACATATTCTATTTAGAGTATTATATTCTTATTTAGAGCACCATATTCTATTTAGAGTATTATATTCTTATTTAGAGCACTATATTCCATTTTAGCACTATATTCTATTTCGAGCACTATATTCTATTTAGAGCACTATATTCCATTTTGAGCACTATATTCTATTTAGAGTATTATATTCTTATTTAGAGCACTATATTCTATTTAGAGTATTATATTCTTATTTAGAGCACCATATTCTATTTAGAGTATTATATTCTTATTTAGAGCACTATATTCCATTTTAGCACTATATTCTATTTAGAGCAATATATTCCATTTTGAGCACTATATTCTATTTAGAGTATTATATTCTTATTTAGAGCACTATATTCCATTTTAGCACTATATTCTATTTACAGCACTATATTCTATTTACAGCACTATATTCTTATTTAGAGCACTACATTCTGTTTAGAGCTCTATATTCCATTTTGAGCATTTTACTCCATTTTGAGCACTATATTCTATTTAGAGCATTATATTCTTATTTAGAGCAGTTTATTCCATTTTAGCACTATATTCTTATTTAGAGCACTATATTCCATTTTAGCACTATATTCTTATTTGGAGCACTATATTCAATTTTGAGCATTATACTCTATTTGGAGCACTATATTATATTTAGAGCACTCTATTCCATTTTTAGCACTATATTTTATTTAGAGCACTATATTCTATTTAGAGCACTATATTCTATTTAGAGCACTATGTTCAATTTTGAGCACTATAGTCCATTTTGAGCACTATATTCTATTTAGAGTATTATATTCTTATTTAGAGCACTATATTCCATTTTAGCACTATATTCTTATTTGGAGCACTATATTCAATTTTGAGCATTATACTCTATTTGGAGCACTATATTATATTTAGAGCACTCTATTCCATTTTTAGCACTATATTTTATTTAGAGCACTATATTCTATTTAGAGCACTCTATTCCATTTTTAGCACTATATTTTATTTAGAGCACTATATTCTATTTAGAGCACTATATTCTATTTAGAGCACTATATTCTATTTAGAGCACTATAGTCCATTTTGAGCACTATATTCTATTTAGAGTATTATATTCTTATTTAGAGCACTATATTCCATTTTAGCACTATATTCTATTTAGAGCAATATATTCTATTTACAGCACTATATTCTATTTAGAGCATTATATTCTATTCAGAGCACTATATTCTATTTAGAGCACTATATTCCATTTTGAGCACGATACTCTATTTTGAGCACTATATTCCATTTTGAGCACTAAATTCCATTTTGAGCACTATATTCTATTTAGAGCATTATATTCTATTTAGAGCACTATGTTCTATTTAGAGCACTATATTCCATTTTTAGCACTATTTACCATTTTGAGCACGATACTCTATTTAGAGCACTATATTCCATTTAGAGCACTATATTCTATTTAGAGCACTATATTCCATATAGAGTACTATATTCTGTTTAGAGCACTATATTCCATTTTTAGCACTATATACCATTTAGAGCACTATACTCTATTTAGAGCACTTTATTCTATTTACAGCACTATATTCTATTCATAGCACTATGTTATATTTAGAGCACTATATTCCATTTTGAGCACTATATTCAATTTAGAGCACTATATTCATTTAGAGCACTATATTCCATTTTGAGCACTATATTCAATTTAGAGCACTATATTCATTTTGAGCACTATATTCAATTTAGAGCACTATATTCATTTAGAGCACTATATTCTATTTAGAGCACTATATTCTTATTTACAGCATTATATTCTATTTAGAGCACTATATTCAATTTTGAGCAATATACTCTATTTGGAGCACTATATTTTATTTAGAGCACTATATTCTATTTAGAGCACTATATTCCATTTGAGCAATATACTCTATTTGGAGCACTATATTCTATTCAGAGCTCTATATTCCATTTAGAGCACTATATTCTATTAAGAGCACTATATTCAATTTTGAGCACTATATGCTATTTAGAGCATTATATTCTTTTCATAGCACTATATTATATTTAGTGCACTATATTCCATTTTGAGCACTATATTCTATTTAGAGCATTATATTCCATTTTGAGCACTATATTCAATTTTGAGCTCTATACTCTATTTGGAGCACTATATTCAATTTTGAGCACTATATTCTATTTAGAGCACGATATTCTATTTAGAGCACTATATTCAATTTTGAGCTCTATACTCTATTTAGAGCACTATATTCCATTTTGAGCACTATATTCTACTTAGAGCCTTATATTCTATTTAGAGCACTATATTCTGCAGAGAGCACGACATTCTATTTCGAGCTCTACAATTAATTTCATGCACCATGTTCTATTTCGAGCTCTATGTTCTATTTTGTGCTCTATGTTCTATTTCGAGCTCTATGTTGTATTTCGAGCTCTATGTTGTATTTCGAGCTCTATGTTGTATTTCGAGCTCTATGTTGTATTTCGAGCTCTATGTTCTATTTCAAACACTATATTCTATTTCAAGCTCTACAATCTATTTCGAACTCTACTTTCTATTTCAAACTCTACGTTCTATTTCGAGCACTCCGTTCTATTTCGAGAGCTCCGTTCTATTTCGTGCTCTACTTTCTATTTCGAGCTCTACTTTCTATTTCGAGTATTATATTCTATTTCGAGCACTCCGTTCTATTTCGAGAACTCGGTTTTATTTCGAGCACTCCGTTCTATTTCATGCTCTACTTTCTAATTTGAGCACTACGTTCTATTTCATGCACTACGTTCTATTTTGAGCTCTACTTTCTATTTCGAGTACTATATTCTATTTCGAGCATTCCATTCTATTTCGAGCTCTACTTTCTATTTCGAGCACTCCGTTCTATTTCGAGCACTCCGTTCTATTTCGAGCACTCCGTTCTATTTCGAGCACTCCGTTCTATTTCGAGCACTCCGTTCTATTTCGAGCTGTACAATCTATTTTGAGCACTATGTACCATTTCGAGCGCTCTCTCTATTTCAAGCTCTGCATTCTATTTTGTGCTCCACATTATATTTTGAGCTCTACAACTGTCCATTTATAGTGCTTTTTATTACGTATAGCACTATATTCTATTTACATCACCATACTCTATTGAGAACATTATACTGAACTTAGAGTACTTTATTATATTTAGAGCACTATATTTCATTGAGAGCTCTATATTCTATTTCGAGCTCTACATTATATTTCGAGCTCAACTTTCTATTTCGAGCTCAACTTTCTATTTCGAGCTCTACATTATATTTCGAGCTCTACAATCTATTTCGAGCTCAACATTCTATTTCGAACACTACGTTCTATTTCGAGCTCTACTTTCTATTTAAAGCACTATTTCGATTTTGGGTTCAACATTCTATTTCGAGCACTATGTTCTATTTCGAGCTCTACATTCTATTTCGAGCTCCACATTCTATTTTGTGCACTATGTTCCATTTCAAGCTCTACTTTCTATTTCGAGCACTCCGTTCTATTTCGAACTCTACTTTCCATTTCAAGCTCTACTTTCTATTTCGAACTCTACTTTCTATTTCGAGCACGACATTCTATTTCGAGCTCCACGTTCTATTTTGAACTCTACTTTCCATTTCGAATACCACATTCTATTTCGAGCTCTACATTCTATTTTGTGCACTATGCTCTACTTCGAACTCTACTTTCTATTTCGAGCTCTACATTCAATTTCGAGCTCGACATTCTATTTCGAGCTCGACATTCTATTTCGAGCTCTACATTCTATTTCGTGCTCTACATTCTATTTCGAGCACTATGTTCGATTTCAAGCTCCACAACCTATTTCAATCTCTACTTTCCATTTCGAGCTCCACATTCTATTTCAAGATCTATATTCTATTTCAAGCACTATGCTCTACTTCGAGCTCTACTTTCCATTTCGAGCTCTACATTCTATTTCGTGCTCTACATTCTATTTCGAGCACTATGTTCTATTTCAAGCTCTACAATCTATTTCAATCTCTACTTTCCATTTCGAATACAACATTCCATTTCGTGCACAATGCTCTACTTCGAGCTCCACTTTCTATTTCGAGCACTCTGTTCTATTTCAAGCACAAGGTTCTATTCCGAGCACTATGTTCTATTCCGAGCACGAGGTTCTATTTCGAGCACGAGGTTCTATTTCGAGCACTATGTTCTATTTCAAACTCTACTTTCCATTTCGAATACTACATTCTATTTCGAGCACTATGTTCTATTTCGAGCACTATGTTCTATTTCAAACTCTACTTTCCATTTCGAATACTACATTCTATTTCGAGCACTATGTTCTATTTCGAGCACGATGTTCTATTCAAGCTCTACAATCTATTTCAATCTCTACTTTCCATTTCGAATACTACATTCTATTTCGAGCTCTACATTCTATTTCGAGATCTGCAATCTATTTCGAGCACCATGTTCTATTTCGAGCTCTACTTTCCATTTCGAGCACTCCGTTCTATTTCGAGCTCTACGTTCTATTTCGAGCTCTACATTCTATTTCGAGATCTGTAATCTATTTGGAGCACTATGTTCTATTTTGGGCTCTACAATCTATTTCAACGACTACTTTCTATTTCGAGCACTCCGTTCTATTTCGAGCACTCCATTCTATTTCGAGCACTCCGTTCTATTTCGAGCTCTAATTTCTATTTCGTGCACTATGTTCTATTTCGTGCACTATGTTCTATTTCAAACTCTACTTTCCATTTCGAATACTACATTCTATTTCGAGATCTATATTCTATTTCGAGCTCTAATTTCTATTTCGAGCTGTACATTCTATTTCGAGCTGTACATTCTATTTCGTGCACTATGCTCTACTTTGAGCTCTACATTCTATTTCGAGTTCTACATTCTATTTCGCGATCTGCAATCTATTTCGAGCACTACGTTCTATTCCGAGCACTATGTTCTATTTTGGGCTCTACAATCTACTTCAATGATTACATTCCATTTCGAGCACTCCGTTCTATTTCGCGCACTCCGTTCTATTTCGCGCACTCCGTTCTATTTTGGGCTCTACAATCTATTTCAACGACTACATTCTATTTCGAGCTCTACTTTCTATTTTGAGCACTCTGTTCTATTTCGAGCTCTACAATCTATTTCAAGCTCTACATTCTATTTCGACCACTCTGTTCTATCTCGAGCTCTACATTATATTTCGAGCTGTACGTTCTGTTCTGAGCACTCCGTTCTATTTCGATCTCCACGTTCTATTTCGAGCACTATGCTCTACTTCGAGCTCTACATTCTATTTCGAGCACTATGTTCTATTTCAAGCTCGACAATCTATTTCAATCTCTACTTTCCATTTCGAATACTACATTCTATTTCGAGCACTATGTTCTATTTCAAGCTCAACAATCTATTTCAATCTCTACTTTCCATTTCGAATACTACATTCTATTTCGAGCTCTCCGTTCTATTTCGAGCACTATGTTCTATTTAAAGCTCTACATTCCATTTAGAGCTCTACATTCCATTTCGAGCTCTACATTCTATTTCGAGCTCTATAGCCTATTTCAAGCACTATGCTCTACTTCGAGTTCTACGTTCTATTTTGTGCACTGCGTTCTATTTCGAGCACTCCGTTCTATTTCGAGCACTCCGTTCTATTTCGAGCTCTACTTTCTATTTCGAGCACTATATTCTATTTCGAGCACTACGTTCTATTTCGAGATCTAATTTCTATTTCGTGCATCATGCTCTATTTCGAGCTATACGTTCCATTTCGAGCACTATGCTCCACTTCGAGCTCTACTTTCTATTTCGAGCTCTACATTCTATTTCGAGCTGTACCTTCTATTTTGAGAACTATGCTCTACTTTGAGCTCTACATTCTATTTCAAGCACTATGTTCTATTTCAAGCTCTACAATCAATTTCAATCTCGACTTTCCATTTCAAATACTACATTCTATTTCGAGCTCTACGTTCTATTTCAAGCACGATGCTCTACTTCGAGCTCTACTTTCGATTTCGAGCTCCACATTCTATTTCGAGCTCTACATTCTATTTCGTGCACTACATTCTATTTTGAGCACTATGTTCTATTTCGTGCACTACATTCCCTTTCGATCTCTACATTCTATTTCGAGCACTACGTTCTATTTCAAGCTCTACAATCTATTTCAATCTCTACTTTCCATTTCGAATACTACATTCTATTTCGATCTCTACATTCTATTTTGAGCACTATGTTCTATTTCAAGCTCGACAATATATTTCAATCTCTACTTTCTATTTTGAATACGACATTCTATTTCGTGCACTATGCTCTAATTCGAGCTCTACTTTCTATTTCGAGCTCTACATTCTATTTCGTGCACTATGCTCTAATTCGAGCTCTACTTTCTATTTCGACCTCTACGTTCTATTTCGAGCATAATGTTCTATCTCGAGCTCTTCTTTCTATTTCGAGCACTCCGTTCTATTTTGAGCACTCCGTTCTATTTTGAGCTCTCCTTTCTATTTCGAGCGCTGCGTTCTATTTCGAGCTCTACTTTCTATTTCGGGCTCTAAGTTCTATTTTGTGCACTGTATTCTATTTCGAGCACTACGTTCTATTTCAAGCTCTACTTTCTATTTCCAGCTCTATTTTCTATCTCGAGCTGTACAATCTATTTCGAGCTCTACATTCTATTTCGAGTGTTACATTCCATTTTGTGCTCTACATTCTATTTCGAGCTCTGCATTCTATTTCGAGCACTATGTCTATTTCAAGCACTATGTTTTCTTTTGAGCTCTACATTCTACTTCAAGTACCACATTCTATTTCGAGCTCTACTTTCTATTTCGAGCACTCTGTTCTATTTCAAGCACAAGGTTCTATTCCGAGCACTATGTTCTATTCCGAGCACTATGTTCTATTCCGAGCACTATGTTCTATTCCGAGCACTATGTTCTATTCCGAGCACGAGGTTCTATTTCGAGCACGAGGTTCTATTTCGAGCACTACATTCTATTTCGAGCACTATGTTCTATTTCGAGCACTATGTTCTATTTCAAACTCTACTTTCCATTTCGAATACTACATTCTATTTCGAGCACTATGTTCTATTTCGAGCACGATGTTCTATTCAAGCTCTACAATCTATTTCAATCTCTACTTTCCATTTCGAATACTACATTCTATTTCGAGCTCTACATTCTATTTCGAGATCTGCAATCTATTTCGAGCACCATGTTCTATTTCGAGCTCTACTTTCCATTTCGAGCACTCCGTTCTATTTCGAGCTCTACGTTCTATTTCGAGCTCTACATTCTATTTCGAGATCTGTAATCTATTTGGAGCACTATGTTCTATTTTGGGCTCTACAATCTATTTCAACGACTACTTTCTATTTCGAGCACTCCGTTCTATTTCGAGCACTCCATTCTATTTCGAGCACTCCGTTCTATTTCGAGCTCTAATTTCTATTTCGTGCACTATGTTCTATTTCGTGCACTATGTTCTATTTCAAACTCTACTTTCCATTTCGAATACTACATTCTATTTCGAGATCTATATTCTATTTCGAGCTCTAATTTCTATTTCGAGCTGTACATTCTATTTCGAGCTGTACATTCTATTTCGTGCACTATGCTCTACTTTGAGCTCTACATTCTATTTCGAGTTCTACATTCTATTTCGCGATCTGCAATCTATTTCGAGCACTACGTTCTATTCCGAGCACTATGTTCTATTTTGGGCTCTACAATCTACTTCAATGATTACATTCCATTTCGAGCACTCCGTTCTATTTCGCGCACTCCGTTCTATTTCGCGCACTCCGTTCTATTTTGGGCTCTACAATCTATTTCAACGACTACATTCTATTTCAAGCTCTACATTCTATTTCGACCACTCTGTTCTATCTCGAGCTCTACATTATATTTCGAGCTGTACGTTCTGTTCTGAGCACTCCGTTCTATTTCGATCTCCACGTTCTATTTCGAGCACTATGCTCTACTTCGAGCTCTACATTCTATTTCGAGCACTATGTTCTATTTCAAGCTCGACAATCTATTTCAATCTCTACTTTCCATTTCGAATACTACATTCTATTTCGAGCACTATGTTCTATTTCAAGCTCAACAATCTATTTCAATCTCTACTTTCCATTTCGAATACTACATTCTATTTCGAGCTCTCCGTTCTATTTCGAGCACTATGTTCTATTTAAAGCTCTACATTCCATTTAGAGCTCTACATTCCATTTCGAGCTCTACATTCTATTTCGAGCTCTATAGCCTATTTCAAGCACTATGCTCTACTTCGAGTTCTACGTTCTATTTTGTGCACTGCGTTCTATTTCGAGCACTCCGTTCTATTTCGAGCACTCCGTTCTATTTCGAGCTCTACTTTCTATTTCGAGCACTATATTCTATTTCGAGCACTACGTTCTATTTCGAGATCTAATTTCTATTTCGTGCATCATGCTCTATTTCGAGCTATACGTTCCATTTCGAGCACTATGCTCCACTTCGAGCTCTACTTTCTATTTCGAGCTCTACATTCTATTTCGAGCTGTACCTTCTATTTTGAGAACTATGCTCTACTTTGAGCTCTACATTCTATTTCAAGCACTATGTTCTATTTCAAGCTCTACAATCAATTTCAATCTCGACTTTCCATTTCAAATACTACATTCTATTTCGAGCTCTACGTTCTATTTCAAGCACGATGCTCTACTTCGAGCTCTACTTTCGATTTCGAGCTCCACATTCTATTTCGAGCTCTACATTCTATTTCGTGCACTACATTCTATTTTGAGCACTATGTTCTATTTCGTGCACTACATTCCCTTTCGATCTCTACATTCTATTTCGAGCACTACGTTCTATTTCAAGCTCTACAATCTATTTCAATCTCTACTTTCCATTTCGAATACTACATTCTATTTCGATCTCTACATTCTATTTTGAGCACTATGTTCTATTTCAAGCTCGACAATATATTTCAATCTCTACTTTCTATTTTGAATACGACATTCTATTTCGTGCACTATGCTCTAATTCGAGCTCTACTTTCTATTTCGAGCTCTACATTCTATTTCGTGCACTATGCTCTAATTCGAGCTCTACTTTCTATTTCGACCTCTACGTTCTATTTCGAGCATAATGTTCTATCTCGAGCTCTTCTTTCTATTTCGAGCACTCCGTTCTATTTTGAGCACTCCGTTCTATTTTGAGCTCTCCTTTCTATTTCGAGCGCTGCGTTCTATTTCGAGCTCTACTTTCTATTTCGGGCTCTAAGTTCTATTTTGTGCACTGTATTCTATTTCGAGCACTACGTTCTATTTCAAGCTCTACTTTCTATTTCCAGCTCTATTTTCTATCTCGAGCTGTACAATCTATTTCGAGCTCTACATTCTATTTCGAGTGTTACATTCCATTTTGTGCTCTACATTCTATTTCGAGCTCTGCATTCTATTTCGAGCACTATGTCTATTTCAAGCACTATGTTTTCTTTTGAGCTCTACATTCTACTTCAAGTACCACATTCTATTTCGAGCTCTACTTTCTATTTCGAGCACTCTGTTCTATTTCAAGCACAAGGTTCTATTCCGAGCACTATGTTCTATTCCGAGCACTATGTTCTATTCCGAGCACTATGTTCTATTCCGAGCACGAGGTTCTATTCCGAGCACGAGGTTCTATTTCGAGCACTACATTCTATTTCGAGCACTATGTTCTATTTCGAGCACTATGTTCTATTTCAAACTCTACTTTCCATTTCGAATACTACATTCTATTTCGAGCACTATGTTCTATTTCGAGCACTATGTTCTATTTCAAACTCTACTTTCCATTTCGAATACTACATTCTATTTCGAGCACTATGTTCTATTTCGAGCACGATGTTCTATTCAAGCTCTACAATCTATTTCAATCTCTACTTTCCATTTCGAATACTACATTCTATTTCGAGCTCTACATTCTATTTCGAGATCTGCAATCTATTTCGAGCACCATGTTCTATTTCGAGCTCTACTTTCCATTTCGAGCACTCCGTTCTATTTCGAGCTCTACGTTCTATTTCGAGATCTGTAATCTATTTGGAGCACTATGTTCTATTTTGGGCTCTACAATCTATTTCAACGACTACTTTCTATTTCGAGCACTCCGTTCTATTTCGAGCACTCCGTTCTATTTCGAGCTCTAATTTCTATTTCGTGCACTATGTTCTATTTCAAACTCTACTTTCCATTTCGAATACTACATTCTATTTCGAGATCTATATTCTATTTCGAGCTCTAATTTCTATTTCGAGCTGTACATTCTATTTCGAGCTGTACATTCTATTTCGTGCACTATGCTCTACTTTGAGCTCTACATTCTATTTCGAGCACTATATTCTATTTCGAGCACTACGTTCTATTTCGAGATCTAATTTCTATTTCGTGCATCATGCTCTATTTCGAGCTATACGTTCCATTTCGAGCACTATGCTCCACTTCGAGCTCTACTTTCTATTTCGAGCTCTACATTCTATTTCGAGCTGTACCTTCTATTTTGAGAACTATGCTCTACTTTGAGCTCTACATTCTATTTCAAGCACTATGTTCTATTTCAAGCTCTACAATCAATTTCAATCTCGACTTTCCATTTCAAATACTACATTCTATTTCGAGCTCTACGTTCTATTTCAAGCACGATGCTCTACTTCGAGCTCTACTTTCGATTTCGAGCTCCACATTCTATTTCGAGCTCTACATTCTATTTCGTGCACTACATTCTATTTTGAGCACTATGTTCTATTTCGTGCACTACATTCCCTTTCGATCTCTACATTCTATTTCGAGCACTACGTTCTATTTCAAGCTCTACAATCTATTTCAATCTCTACTTTCCATTTCGAATACTACATTCTATTTCGATCTCTACATTCTATTTTGAGCACTATGTTCTATTTCAAGCTCGACAATATATTTCAATCTCTACTTTCTATTTTGAATACGACATTCTATTTCGTGCACTATGCTCTAATTCGAGCTCTACTTTCTATTTCGAGCTCTACATTCTATTTCGTGCACTATGCTCTAATTCGAGCTCTACTTTCTATTTCGACCTCTACGTTCTATTTCGAGCATAATGTTCTATCTCGAGCTCTTCTTTCTATTTCGAGCACTCCGTTCTATTTTGAGCACTCCGTTCTATTTTGAGCTCTCCTTTCTATTTCGAGCGCTGCGTTCTATTTCGAGCTCTACTTTCTATTTCGGGCTCTAAGTTCTATTTTGTGCACTGTATTCTATTTCGAGCACTACGTTCTATTTCAAGCTCTACTTTCTATTTCCAGCTCTATTTTCTATCTCGAGCTGTACAATCTATTTCGAGCTCTACATTCTATTTCGAGTGTTACATTCCATTTTGTGCTCTACATTCTATTTCGAGCTCTGCATTCTATTTCGAGCACTATGTCTATTTCAAGCACTATGTTTTCTTTTGAGCTCTACATTCTACTTCAAGTACCACATTCTATTTCGAGCTCTACTTTCTATTTCGAGCACTCTGTTCTATTTCAAGCACTATGTTCTATTCCGAGCACTATGTTCTATTCCGAGCACTATGTTCTATTCCGAGCACGAGGTTCTATTCCGAGCACGAGGTTCTATTTCGAGCACGAGGTTCTATTTCGAGCACTACATTCTATTTCGAGCACTATGTTCTATTTCGAGCACTATGTTCTATTTCAAACTCTACTTTCCATTTCGAATACTACATTCTATTTCGAGCACTATGTTCTATTTCGAGCACGATGTTCTATTCAAGCTCTACAATCTATTTCAATCTCTACTTTCCATTTCGAATACTACATTCTATTTCGAGCTCTACATTCTATTTCGAGATCTGCAATCTATTTCGAGCACCATGTTCTATTTCGAGCTCTACTTTCCATTTCGAGCACTCCGTTCTATTTCGAGCTCTACGTTCTATTTCGAGATCTGTAATCTATTTGGAGCACTATGTTCTATTTTGGGCTCTACAATCTATTTCAACGACTACTTTCTATTTCGAGCACTCCGTTCTATTTCGAGCACTCCGTTCTATTTCGAGCTCTAATTTCTATTTCGTGCACTATGTTCTATTTCAAACTCTACTTTCCATTTCGAATACTACATTCTATTTCGAGATCTATATTCTATTTCGAGCTCTAATTTCTATTTCGAGCTGTACATTCTATTTCGAGCTGTACATTCTATTTCGTGCACTATGCTCTACTTTGAGCTCTACATTCTATTTCGAGTTCTACATTCTATTTCGCGATCTGCAATCTATTTCGAGCACTACGTTCTATTCCGAGCACTATGTTCTATTTTGGGCTCTACAATCTACTTCAATGATTACATTCCATTTCGAGCACTCCGTTCTATTTCGCGCACTCCGTTCTATTTTGGGCTCTACAATCTATTTCAACGACTACATTCTATTTCGAGCTCTACTTTCTATTTCGAGCTCTACTTTCTATTTCGAGCACTCTGTTCTATTTCGAGCTCTACAATCTATTTCAAGCTCTACATTCTATTTCGACCACTCTGTTCTATCTCGAGCTCTACATTATATTTCGAGCTGTACGTTCTGTTCTGAGCACTCCGTTCTATTTCGATCTCTACTTTCTATTTTGAGTACTACATTCTATTTCGAGCACTCCGTTCTATTTCGAGCACTCCGTTCTATTTCGAGCACTCCGTTCTATTTCGAGCACTCCGTTCTATTTCGAGCACTCCGTTCTATTTCGAGCACTCCGTTCTATTTCGAGCACTCCGTTCTATTTCGAGCTCTACATTCTGTTTCGAGCACTACGTTCTATTTCAAGCTCTACAATCTATTTCAATCTCTACTTTCCATTTCGAATACTACATTCTATTTCATGCACTATGCTCTACTTCAAGCTCTACTTTCTATATTGAGCTCTACATTCTATTTCGAGATCTACATTCTATTTCGAGCACTATGTTCTATTTCAATCTCTACTTTCCATTTTGAATACTAGATTCTATTTAGACCTCTACATTCTATTTCGAGCACTCCGTTCTATTTCGAGCTCTACTTTCTATTTCGAGCTCTACTTTCTATTTCAACCTCTACGTTCTATTTCAACCTCTACGTTCTATTTCGAGCTCTACATTCTATTTCGAGCACTCCGTTCTATTTCGAGCTCTACTTTCTATTTCAACCTCTACGTTCTATTTCAACCTCTACGTTCTATTTCGAGCTCTATGTTCTATTTCGTGCACTACGTTCTATTTTGAGCACTACGTTCTTTTTCGAGCTCTACATTCTACTTCGAGTACTACATTCTATTCCCAGCTCTATTTCCTATCTCGAGCTGCACAATCTATTTCGAGCTCTTCATTCTATTTCGAGCACTCCATTCTATTTCGAGCTCTACGTTCTATTTCAAGCTCTACGTTCTGTTTTGAGCTCTACTTTCTATTTCGAGTACTACAATCTATTTCAACCACTACATTCTATTTCGAGCTCTTCATTCTATTTCGAGCACTCCGTTCTATTTCGAGCTCTACATTCTCTTTCGATCTCTACATTCTATTTCGAGCACTACAATCTATCTCAATCTCTACTTTCCATTTCGAGCTCTACATCCTATTTCGAGCTCTACTTGCTATTTTGAGCTCTACATTCTAGTTCATGCACAATGTTCTATTTCGAGCACTACATTCCATTTCGAGCTCTACATTGTAGTTCATGCACTATGTTTTATTTCGAGCTCTACTTTCTATTTCGAGCACTCCGTTCTATTTCGAACTCTACATTCTATTTTGAGCACTACGTTCTATTCCTAGCTCTGCGTTCTATTTCGAGCTCTACCTGTATTTCAAGCACAATGTTCTATTTTGAGCACTATGTTCTATTTCGAACTCTACATTCTATTTCGAGCACTACTTTCTATTTCGAGCTCTACATTTTATTTGAAGCACTACATTCTATTTCATGCTCTGCAATCTATTTCGATCTCTACTTACTATTTTAAGCTCTACGTTCTATTTTGAGCTCTACCTTCTGTTTCGAGCTGTAAGTTCGATTTCGAGCTCTACCTTCTATTTTGTGCTCTACGTTCTATTTCGAGCACTCCGTTCTATTTCGAGCACTCCGTTCTATTTTGAGCTCTACATTCTATTTCGAATACCACATTCTATTTCGAGCTCTATGTTCTATTTCGAGCTCTACGTTCTATTTCGAGCTCTACCTTCTATTTCGAGCTGTAAGTTCTATTTCGAGCACTATGTTCTATTTCGAGCTCTACCTTCTATTTCGAGCTCTATGTTCTATTTCGAGCTCTACATTCTACTTCGAGTACTACATTCTATTTTCGAGCTCTACAATCTATTTCGAGTACTACAATCTATTTCAAGATCTAATTACTATTTCCAGCACGATGTTCTATTTCAAGCTCTACATTCTATTTTGAACTCTACTTTCTATTTCTAGGTCCACGTTCTATTTTGAGCTCAACTTTCTATTTCGAGCTCTGCACTCTATTTCTACGTCCACGTTCTATTTCGAGCTCTACGTTCTATTTCGAGCTATATATTTTATTTATACCACAACTGTCCATTAATAGTGCTCTTTATTACGTAAAGCACTATATTCTATTTACAGCATTATATTCTATTGAGAGCACTATATACCATTGAGAGCACTATATTCCATTGAGAGCTCAATAGTCTGTGTCGAGCTCTATTTCGAGCTGTACATTTTATTTCAAGGACTATATTCTATTTCGAGGGCAATATTCTATTTTGAGCTGCACATTCTATTTAGAGCATTATTTCTATTGAGAGCACTATATTCCGTTTAGAACAACATATTCTACAGTATTTCGAGCACATGTTCTATTTATACTACAATTGTCAATTTATAGTGTTTTATTATTTATGGCACTATATTCTATTGAGAGCACTATATTCTGTTTCGAGCTCTACGTTGTATTTCGAGCACTATATTCTATTTAGAACATTATATTCTATTGAGAGCAATATATTCCGGTTGGAACTGTCCATTTATAGTGTAATTTATTATTTATGGCACTATATTCTATTGAGAGCACTATATTCTGTTTTGAGCTCTACATTCTATTTCAAGCTATTTAGAGCAATATATTCCATTGACAGCACTATATTCTATTTCAAACACTATATTTTCTATTTCAGTCACTATATAGTGACGCATTTCAAGCTTGATGTAGTGGTTCATTTTGAAAGGAAGAATATGGAGAGGCAATATGAACAAAATGGTACAATTTTAAAGAGGGTGCAGGAACAGAGAGGCCTGAAGTTTCACATACACAAATCTTTGAATGTGGCAGGATGTTGATAAGGCTGTTAAAAAAAAACAAACGGGATCCTGGGCCTTATAAATAGAGGCATAGGGGTCGATTTTGCAATGATGGCGGGTCGGCAGCGGGGGGGCGGGGGGGGAAGGGGGTGAAGGTGCCCACGGCAAACCCGCATGAACAAAATTTATCGTTTCCGACGCGATCGCATGCTGGTTGCTGATGATTAACGTCCTCTCCGTGTTTCGCGCCCGGCAGCCAGCCTGGTTGACAGGCTAGCTGCCGTCAGGAGCTGCAACACGAGGGGTGGGGGCGGAGAGAGAGAGAGCGAGACATCATCCGGCGCTGGAATGGAAGATCGGGGGGGGGGGAGGAGAGGGGAAGATCGGGGGTGGGGAGAGGGGAAGATCGGGGGTGGGAAGAGGGGAAGATCGGAGGGAGGGGGGACATCGGGGGGAAAGGGGAAGATCAGTGGGGGGAGAGGGGAAGATCGGGGGGGGAGGGGAAGATCGGGGGTGGGGAGAGGGGAAGATCGAGGGTGGGGAGAGGGGAAGATCGGGGTTGAAGAGGGGGACATCGGGGGGAGAGAGAGGGGAAGATCGGGAGGGGAAGAGGGGAAGATCGGGGGGAGAGGGAAAGATCGGAGGGAGGGGGGACATCGGGGGGAAAGGGGAAGATCAGTGGGGGGAGAGGGGTAGATCGGGGGAAGAGGGGAAGATCGGTGGGGGGAGATCGGGGGAGAGAGGAAGATTGGGGGGAGAGGGGATAAATCGGGGAGAGAGAGGAAGATCGGTGGGGGGATAGGGGGAGATCGGGGGGAGAGGGGAAGATCGGGGGGAGAGGGGAAGATTGGGGGTGGAGAGGAGAAGATCAGGGGTGAAGAGGGGACATTGGGAGGACATTGGGGGGGTGAAGAGGGGGACATCGCGGGGTGAAGGGGGGAAGATTGGAGAGGGAGACATCGGACATCGGAGCAGGGTGCAAAGGTTTTTTGTGTTTTTGGGTTTCACCAGGTGTGAATCAGAAGCGGTGGGCAAGCCACCAAGGGAGGTTAAAAATCATTACAATCACTTCCTCTGTCACAGGTGAAGTGCCTGTAGTACCTCAATGAAGTACATTTGGCTCTTTAATTGTCGCTGGCTTTAATTGCAATTTCCACAATTTTCAGAGCACCCCCACCCCCAAAGCACCTGCAATTTCCCCCTAAAATTGAGCCCATAGAGTACAAAAGCAAATAAGTTATGCTAAACCTTTATAAATCACTGGTTAGGCCTCAGCTGAAGTATTGTGTCCAATTCGAGGAACCACATTATAGGAACAATGTGAAAGCCTCGGAAAGGGTGCAGTGGAGATTTAATAGAATGTTACCAGGGATGAGGGACTTCAGTTATGTGGAGAGACTGGAGAAGCTGGGATTGTTCTCCTTGGAGCAGAGAAGGTTATGGGGAGATTTAATAGAGTTGTTCAAAATTATGAAGGGTTTTGATAAAGCAGGTAGAGAGAAACTGTTACCAATGACAAGAGGGTCGATAACCAGAGGACACGGATTTAAGATAATTGGCAAAAGAACCAAAGTGGAGATGAGATTTTTTTTTCGCTGCGAGTTGCTCTGATCTGAAATGCACTGACTGAAAGGATGGTGGAAGCAGATTCGATGGTAACTTTCAAAAGGGAATTAGAATCATAAAATCATAGAAAGGTTACAGCACTGAAAGAGGCCATTTGGCCCATCGAGTCCACTCTGGCTCTATGCAAGAGCAATCCAGCTAGTCCCACGACCCTGCCCTTTCCCCGTAG
Source organism: Heptranchias perlo (assembly GCF_035084215.1). Lineage (NCBI taxonomy): Eukaryota > Metazoa > Chordata > Chondrichthyes > Hexanchiformes > Hexanchidae > Heptranchias > Heptranchias perlo. The sequence continues at coordinate 9,182,059 of NC_090339.1, forward strand.
CCCTTCAAATTTTTTCCTTTCAAGTACTTATCCAGTTCCCTTTTGAAGGCCATGATTGACTCTGCCTCCACCACCCTCTCGGGCAGTGCATTCCAGATCCTAACCACTCACTGTGTAAAAAAGTTTTTCTTCATATCACCTTTGGCTCTTTTGCGAATCACCTTAAATCTATGACCTCTGGTTCTTGACCCTTCCACCAATGGGAACAGTTTCTCTCTATCTATTCTGTCGAGACCCTTCATGATTTTGAATACCTCTATCAAATCTCCTCGCAACCGTCTCTGTTCTAAGGAGAACAACCCCAGCTTCTCCAGTCTATCCATGTAACTAAAGTCCCTCATCTATGGAATCATTCTAGTAAATCTCTTCTGCACCGTCTCTAAGGCCTTCACATCTTTCCTAAAGTGCAGTGCCCAACAATACTCTCGTTGTGGCCGAACCAGTGTTTTATAAAGGTTCATCATGACTTCCATACTTTTGTACTCTATGTCTTTATTTATAAAGCCCAAGATCCCGGATGCTTTTTTAACCACTTTCTTAACCTGCCCTGCCACCTTCAACGATTTGTGCACATATAACCCCCGATCTCTCTGTTCCTGTACTTGAAAAGAAAAAGGAAAAAACTGCAGGGCTATGGGGAAAGAGCAGGGTTGCAAGACTAATTGGATACCTCTGCACAGGCATGGTGGGCCGAATGGCCTACTTCAGTGCTATAAGATTCTATGATTCTATGATTCACTAAATTCCATTTCGAGCACTATAATCTATGAGAGCATATTAGATTTGGAGCATTATATTCTTTTATTGTTATTTTTGGGGACCTTGCTGTGCACAAATTGGCTGCTATTTTTGACTAGATAAGTAAATCATTGCCTCTAAAGGGCTTTGGGCCAGCCTGAGGAAGTGAAAGGCACTATATTAATGCAAGTGCTTTCTTCCTTTCTTCAATGCCCTCTGGAATGGCCTCACAATTGCCACTCAAGAAGGTCCACCCCCACCTTCTCAGGGCAACTAGGAATGGGCAATAGATGTTGCCTTTCCAGCATTCTGTTGCCACATCCGGTCTTTTGGCTGAGATCTTAAATTGAGCCGCTGTCTGCTTACTGCAGTGGTTCCAATTGATGTTGAAGATCCCACAGTGCTCCCTGAAGAACAGCCAAGAGTTCTCCTAGTGTCTTGGCCAATATTCCTCCCTTAATTAACACCACCAAAAAAAGTTGGTCATTCATCTGAATGCTATTTGTGGGACCTTGTTATGTGCAAAATGGCTGCCCCATTTTCCTGCAAAAGAACAATTCAGAATAATTCATTCCATGTGAAATTCGTTGGGTCGCTTCTGAGAGATGTGATAAGGTGCTACACAAAAGCAAGTTTTTTTTTTGTTCTTATTGCCACCTGAAATGGCCTGACCAAAGGGATGCCGAAGGAATCCCTCAGTAAAATTTTCTTCTGCTGACTGAATATAATTCCAGCCCATACCCTTTGAACAATTCTACAAGATGAAACATATAACTATTTTTCTAAAGATATAAAACTAAAAGATTGTGTTTCTTCCCCTAATTACATCAACAGTGAAAAAGAAACATTATATATTCTGATCATAACCTCCTTGTTTAAAGCTGCTGGTTTAAATTTTCTACAGCTGTTCCAGTACAGCTACAACACTGGCATCTACCCGACAATGTGGAAAATTGCCCAGATATGTCCTGTCTACAAAAAGCAGGACAAATCCAATCTGGCCAATTACCGCCTCATCAGTCTACTCTCAATCATCAGGAAAGTGATGGAAGGTGTCGTCGACAGTGCTATCAAGCGGCACTTACTCAACAATAACCTGCTCGCCGAAGCTCAGTTTGGGTTCCGCCAGGACCACTCGGCTCCAGACCTCATTACAGCCTTGGTCCAAACATGGACAAAAGAGCTGAATTCCAGAGGTGAGGTGAAAGTGACTGCACTTGACATTAAGGCAGCATTTGACCGAGTGTGGCACCAAGGAGCCCTAATAAAATTGAAGTCAATGGGAATGAGGGGGAAAGCTCTCAAGTGGCTGGAATCATAGCTAGCACAAAGGAAGATGGTAGTGGTTGTTGGAGGCCAATCATCTCAGACCCAGGACATCGCTGCAGGAGTTCCTCAGGGCAGTGTCCTAGGCCCAACCATCTTCAGCTGCTTCATCAATGATCTTCCCTCCATCATAAGGTCAGAAATGGGGATGTTCGCTGATGACTGCACAGTGTTCAGTTCCATTCGCAACCCCTCAGATAATGAAGCAGTCCGAGCCTGCATGCAGCAAGACCTGGACAACATCCAGGCTTGGGCTGATAAGTGGCAAGTAAAATTTGCGCTAGACAAGTGCCAGGCAATGACCATCTCCAACAAGAGAGAGTCTAACCACCTCCCCTTGACATTCAACGGCATTACCATCGCCGAATCCCCCACCATCAACATTCTGGGGGTCACCATTGACCAGAAACTTAACTGGACCAGCCATATAAATACTGTGGCTACGAGAGCAGGTCAGAGGCTGGGTATTCTGCGGCGAGTGACTCACCTCCTGACTCCCCAAAGCCTTTCCACCATCTACAAGGCACAAGTCAGGAGTGCTATGGAATACTCTCCACTTGCCTGGATGAGTGCAGCTCCAACAACACTCAAGAAGCTTGACACCATCCAGGACAAAGCAGCTCACTTGATTGGCACCCCATCCACCACCCTAAACATTCACTACCTTCACCACCGGCGCACAGTGGCTGTAGTGTGTACCATCCACAGGGTGCACTGCATCAACTCGCCAAGGCTTCTTCGACAGCACCTCCCAAACCTGCGACCTCTACCAACTAGAAGGACAAGGGCAGTGGGCACATGGGAACAACACCACCTGCACATTCCCCTCCAAGTCACACACCATCCCGACTTGGAAATATATCGCCGTTACTTCATCGTCGCTGGGTCAAAATCCTCGAACTCCCTTCCTAACAGCACTGTGGGAGAATCTTCACCACATGGACTGTAATGGTTCAAAAACGCGGCTCACCACCACCTTCTCAAGGGCAAATAGGCATGGGCAATAAATGCTGGCCTTGCCAGTGATGCCCACATCTCATGAACGAATAATATAAAAAAAATTGTTTGTATCTTTCTTAAAATATTTCTTTTTCAAAATTTTACTAAATATAATTAATCCTCTGATATTTGTCAGGAAAATTTATGGCTTAAGGGATCAAGAGGGAACCTTTCTATGATCCAGTCGTTAGTGGCATCTGTTGCAAAATTTTATTTTTAATGATTCTGTCAATTTCCGTCACAATGAAATTATTGCCTACTTCAAGAGGCACAAATGATGGGGAAGCTTTCAGTGGGTTTTGCACATTTATATTTCAACCAAAACAACAACTATAGCAACATTACCAAAAAACTCCCTGCACATTCTAGTTATTAAGTGGATCAGCAGAGACACCAAGTGGGATTCAGGACAGACACCAGGTGGGATTCAGGACAGACACCAGGTGGGATTCAGGACAAACACCAGGTGGGATTCAGGACAAACACCAGGTGGGATTCAGGACAAACACTAAGTGGGATTCAGGACAAACACCAAGTGGGATTCAGGACAAACACCAGGTGGGATTCAGGACAAACACCAGGTGGGATTCAGGACAAACACCAAGTGGGATTCAGGACAAACACCAAGTGGGATTCAGGACAAACACCAGGTGGGATTCAGGACAAACACCAGGTGGGATTCAGGACAGACACCAAGTGGGATTCAGGACAGACACCAGGTGGGATTCAGGACAGACACCAAGTGGGATTCAGGACAAACACCAAGTGGGATTCAGGACAAACACCAAGTGGGATTCAGGACAAACACCAGGTGGGATTCAGGACAAACACCAAGTGGGATTCAGGACAGACACCAAGTGGGATTCAGGACAAACACCAAGTGGGATTCAGGACAAACACCAAGTGGGATTCAGGACAGACACCAGGTGGGATTCAGGACAGACACCAAGTGGGATTCAGGACAAACACCAAGTGGGATTCAGGACAAACACCAAGTGGGATTCAGGACAAACACCAGGTGGGATTCAGGACAAACACCAAGTGGGATTCAGGACAGACACCAAGTGGGATTCAGGACAAACACCAAGTGGGATTCAGGACAAACACCAAGTGGGATTCAGGACAAACACCAGGTGGGATTCAGGACAAACACCAAGGGCATGATTTTTATTTGGAGCCGGGAACAGGGGTGTGCGGCGGAGGGAGGGGTAGATTTTCGCGTGGGAAACCCGGAAGTGAAGTGAGCGCGTTGGAATCTGTGATTGCAACTTAATTGAAGGCAATTATTTTTGCTTCCAGGTTTCGTGTCTCCAAGCTGCGCAACGGACGTACTGCGCACTCACATGACGTGATCTGAAGTCCACTATTTAAAGGGCCGATGCAAAAATGGATTTTTGGAGGAGAAAGGAGGAAATAAATCTATGGATTCAAAGAGAGCAAAGATAGCACCCAGGTTCACGGATGCTTCACTTGGAGTACTGCTGGGTGCAGTGAGAATGAGGAGAGAGATAATTTACCCAAGTGATGGGAGGAAGAAACCTGGTTCTGCCACCAAGAAGGCATGACTGGAAGTGGCTGAAGAGATGAGCAGCAGGAACACGGTGCCTAGGTCTGGACTGCAGTGCAGGAAACGGTTTAATGACCTAACCAGGTCAAGAAAAGTGAGTACATTTTCTGATTTACCACATCCTGTGGTGTACATTACCCCACCTTTCACTCTGTCTTGCCAAGCCGACTCCACCACATCAGTCCTCACACCCACTTAAGTTTCAGCGGTAACCATCCATTTTCTATGTACTTCCTCACCTCCCATTTATCCATCCACCACTGCCACTCACCCCAATCCTTATATAATGTGATTTATATGTCTCATAGTCACCCTCACCCAATGCACTGCATCCATCGGATCAATATGTGACCTTCAGACATTCACAGGTCTGTTCTTTCACCCATTGTAAAAGAGAGCCCAAAACACTTTAGTGGTGACCCACTAAAATTGCCAGCTGACTGATGCAGAGGAGGAGGCCATGTAGATAAGTGGGACATCTGCATCCCTCTCCGTGGTGGAGAGACTGGGAATCCGCTTATGCCTGGTGACAGAACATAAACATCTTTCACACATGTGATGATGTTATTTCATCAATGACTGAACTATGAGATACCCAAGTGTGGTGACCGGTAAGATTGTTACCTTGCCATGACTAATTCATATCGCTTTCTGTTGTCTTCCAGGGCCTTCATGCATAGAAGAAGAATGTGTGGAGATGGATGACATCAATTCCTCAGAGCATCTCATTCCTTCTGAGGGTACACCGTCACATGACATACAGCCATGCACCAGCACAGATACTGGCACTTTGGTGGGTCTTGTTAGATAGATAGTTGGGTGCTTCACAACTCACAAGTGTGCATGAGCAGACACTGGTGGCAGGGGCAGCTTTAGAGAGTCCGCGCCAGAGGGCGCACTCCTTTCCAAGCCCTGCTCAGCTGGACACAGATGCTGAACCCCGGGGGTCATTGTTGAGAAAGAGAATGATAGAGGTACAGTTGCACCTTTGTGAGGTAATTGAAAATGTGCCACACACACTCTCCACAATAGCGGAGAGGATGGAGGAGTCCAACACCAACGTCAGCGGATTGATTTTGCAAGTAATTGTGAGAGCGTCTGCCGTGGAGAGAGTGGCTGCCTCCATGGAGCTTCAAACACGACTCTCAAATGAGTCGATGCAGGCCACGGCCACACGTACTTTGGAAGCCAGCATGTTTGCGACCTTAAACAGGATGACAGATACCTTATCTGTGGTCTTACAATGTGTCACAGATTTGCAATAAGCTGCTCTCCAGCAGGGTAGTAAGAGTGATGTTGAGCTGGCCCAGGAGAGGGATGATGGCGAAAGGGAACATGGAAGTGGGAACGCCACTCAGAGCACTCCCACATCTCACCCATTGCCCCCTCCCCCCCCCCCACCAGTACCCAACATGCTGCCTCCTCTCCCGATGGCCGAGTGTGCCCCTGCACAGGTGCAGGTGGAGCAGTCTTTGGTGAGGCCCCCAAGGGTTCCAAAACCCAGAGATTGTAGGCTGAGAGCATCTCAGCTGTCAGGGTAGAGATCTGAGCAGCCTGTCTCTACCTCTACTGAAGCCACAGGGGATGCACCGTGTAGAAGTGGTAGGAAGCGCAGGTTCAAGCAATTGTAGTTCACCAAGGGTATGCACACGGGTGTTTGAAGAAATGTTATGTTGTCAACTTTCTTTTTTTTAGATTGGCATGTTAAAAGAGTAGTAAGCCTGAGGATTGGGAGGGTTTTAGAAATCCACAAAGGATGACCAAGAAATTGATAAAGAGGGAGAAAATAGAATATGAGAGTAATATAAAAACAGATTATAAGAACTTCTATAATTGTGTAAAAAGGTTGAGATTAGCAAAAGTAAACATGGCTCCCTTAGAGGCAGAGACAGGAGAAATTATAATGGGGAATAAGGAAATGGCAGAGACGTTAAACAAATATTTTGCATCTGTCTTCACAGTAGAAGGCACAAAAAACATACCAGAAATAGTGGAGAGTCAAGGGTCTAATGAGAGTGAGAAACTTAAAGTAATTAAGATTAGTAAAGAAAAGGTTCTGGAGAAATAATGGGACTAAAAGCCGACAAATCCCCTGGACCTGATGGCCTACATCCTCGGGTTCTAAATGAGGTGGCTGCAGAGATAGTGGATGCATTGGTTTTGATCTACCAGAATTCCCTAGATTCTAGAACGGTCCCCATGGATTGGAAGGCAAATGTAACCCCACTATTCAAGAAAGGCGGGAGAGAGAAAACAGGGAACTACAGGCCAGTTAGACTGACATCAGTAGTAAGGAAAATGCTAGAATCTATTATTAAGGACATAGCAACAGGGCACTTAGAAAATCATAATATGATAAGGCAGAATCAACATTGTTTTATGAAAGGAAAATCTATTAGAGTTTTTTGAGGGTAGAGAAGGGGGAACCAGTGGATGTAGCATACTTGGATTTTCAAAAGGCATTCGATAAGGTGGCACACAAGAGGTTGTTACACAAGATTAGGGCTCATGAGATTGGGGGTAATATATTAGCATGGATTGAGGATTGGTTAACGGGCAGAAAACAGAGAGTATGAATGAACGGGTCATTTTTAGGTTGGCAGGCTGTAACTAGTGGATTGCCGCAAAGATCAGTGCTTGGGCCTCAGCTGTTTACAATATATATCAATGATTTAGATGAGGGGACCGAGTGTAATGTATCCAAGTTTGCTGACTGTACAAAGCTAGTTGGGAAAGTAAGCCGCGAGGAGGATGCAAAGAGGCTGCAAAGGGATATAGACAGGTTAATTGAGTGGGCGAGAAGGTGGCAGATGGAGTATAATGTGGGGAAATGTGAAGTTATTCACTTTGGTAGGAAGAATAGAAAACAGAATATTTTTTAAAGGGTGAGAGACTAAGAAATGTTGGTATTCAGAGGGATTTGGGTGTCCTTGTACACGAATCACAGAAAGTTAACATGCAGGTACAGCAAGCAATTAAGAAGGCAAATGATATGTTAGCCTTTATTGCAAGGGGGTTGGAGTATAAGAGTAAGGAGACCTTGCTGCAATTACATAGGGCTCTGGTGAGACCATACCTGGAGTACTGTGTACAGTTTTGGTCTCCTTACCTAAGGAAAGATATACTTGCCTTAGAGGCGGTGCAACGGAGGTTCACGAGATTGATTCCTGGGATGAGAGGGTTGTTCTATGACGAGATTGATTAGAATGGGCCTACATTCTCTGGAGTTTAGAAGAATGAGAGGTGATCTTATTGAAACATATGAAATTCTTAGAGGGCTTGACAAGGTAGATGCTGAGAGGTTGTTTCCCCTGGATGGAGAGTCTAGGACTATGGGTCAAAGTCTCAAGATAAAGGGTTGGCCATTTAGGACTGAGATGAGGGGAAATTTCTTCACTCAGAGGGTTGTGAATCTTTGGAATTCTCTGTGAATGCTTAGTCATTGAGTATATTCATAGAATGGTAACAACACAGAAGGAGACCATTAGGCCCATCGAGCCTGTGATAGGGCCGTAAAGTGGAACTGAGGTAGAAGATCAACCATAATCTGATTGAATGGCGGACCAGGCTCAAGGGGCCATATGGCCTGCTTCTGCTCCTATTTCTTATGTTTTTATTAACACCGCTTCCACGTCATGGCCATTATTGCATCCTGAATGTTAAGTTGCCTTTTCATTTGCTTCATAATGAATGCCAATACATGATAGTGCCAATTGGGCGGATGTGCAGTGGGTCTATGCATGGTTGAAGGACTGTTTTGTGCAAAGATTGGCGGGGGTGGGGGGATTGGGGGTGGTAGGAGCCAGCCTGAGTATCTCAATGTCTCTCTTTTGCCACTGTTATTAAGAGAACCTGAGAGGTGAGGGCATCGCTGGCATCTTGGGCAGCAATGTGCGTGACTGGTCTGGCAATGGGTGCCACATCTTAATATTCCTCCTTGTCCTCCTCATCCTCTTCTTCAATGTTGTCCCTATCAGAGGATGGTTGATGAGCGCCAACATCCTCCTCCACCTCCAAATCTCTGTTGCGTTATGTTGTGCAGGGCGCACACACCATGATTATTCTGGAGAATCTCACTGGCGAGTACTTAAGGGCATCTCCAGACCTAGCGAGGCACCTGATGCGCATCTTCAACATTCCTGTGGCTTGTTCAATGACACACCTGGTGGTCATGTGGCTCTGGTTGTAACGCTCTTGTGCCTTGTTGGTGGTGTTCCTCACAAGTGTCATGAGCCAAGTTTGCAGGGGGTATCCCTTGCCTCCAACGAACCAGCCCTTAAGTCTGCCTTCATTTGGAAGAGGTCTGGAATGTTGGACTGATACAGTATGAACGCATCATGGTAGCATAATGGTTATGTTACTGGACGAGTAGTCCTAAAGGCCTAAACTACTAATCCGGAGTCATGAGTTCAAATCCCACCATGGCAGCTGGGGAATTTAAATTCAATTAATTAAATAAAATCTGGGGAAAAAAAAACTAGTATCAGTAATGGTGGCCATGAAACTACAAGATTGTCGTAAAAACTCATCTGGTTCACTAATGCACTTTAGGGATGGAAACCTGCTGTCCTATATGGGACAGTCTGGCCTATATGGGACTCCAGACCCACAGCAATGTGGTTGATTCTTAATCATGGACTGCAGCGATTCAAGAAGGCGGCTCACCACCACCTTCTCAAGGGCAATTAGGGATGGGCAACAAATGCTGACCTTGCCAACAACACCCACGTCCCATGAACAAATTTTAAAAAAAGCTGCCAGGGAATCTGGCACACATCTGTATAAATCACTTCTTGTGGTTGCACACCAGCTCTGCATTCACCTCCCCCATGTTCTTGGGGGTTAAAATTCCCCCCAAGTGAGATTCAGGGCAGAAAATGTAAACCTTAAACACAAATCAGCAGTCAAGAGAGAGGAAAGGAAGCAATGAGTAACAGCAGGGGTTAGACTGAGCAGAAAAGTGCCTTACCAATGCCTGAAGTGGTCAGAGGCAATGAGCTGCTGGCCTTAATCTAAATAAAATTATTGACTAGTTATTTCAAACTGATGAAAAAAGAATGAAATAACTTTCTAACATTTACAGATTTGAACGTAAATCCTGTAAAGGATAATTCATGGAGGGGCATAACTTAAGGATTTATTTTCAGTCAATGCAAAAAAAAAATTAAAAGTAATTCTTATAATTGAGATGTGAGGGCGCGAGAGGCCTTTGAGCAGCAGAGGGTGTGTGAATGCTACTGAATCACTGTGCGGACAGAGTTTTTTTTTAAGTGGAGAAGCTGAGTATTGAAGGAGACACTGCAGAAAGAGATGACAAGGCAATGGAAGAGTCATCCAATCAAAGCTAAACTTGAGAAGAGAACAGGGTAGCAGGGAATGTCATTAAATTCAGAATTAGAAGCAATACACGAAAAGGGGGGAAAATGTCATTTGTTGTTTTTATTCAAATGTTCCAGGAGATAAATGGCCTGTGAAAATAAGGGAGCATTATGCAGGTATTAATTTTTCATGTTCAATCATTACTGGCAGGTCTGCTGACCATATTGATTCACGAAGTGAAATCACAAGAGGCTCGCTGTGCCTTATGGGAGTGTATTTTCTAACCATCATTGTTCTGATAAGAACTTATGGCAATCTTACTAAATTCCCCTGTATATTATTTTAAAATCACAGACCTTAGCCCATTCAAAGTAAATAGTTTAATGTCTGCACTTAGAAAAAAGGGTGCACAATATCTACATTTGTTTTGAGGTGTCCATTAACCTCATAGATCAAAAAATTACCAACCGTCGTAGCTCATGTCATATCCAGGGAAGGTCTGATTTTTTATTTCCACTGGTATTCCTATATAACTTAAGAAAGAAAGAACTTGCATTTATATCGCACCTTTCATGGTCTCAGGATGTCCCAAAGCACTTTACAGCCAATGAAGTACTTTTGAAATGTAGTCACTGTTGTAATGTCGGAAACACGGCAGCCAATTTGTGCACAGCAAGGTCCCACCAACAGCAATGTGATAATGACCAGATAATCTGTTTTTGGTGGTTGAGGGATAAATATTAGCCAGGACATCGGGAAGAACTCCCTTGCTCTTCTTCGAAATAGTACCATGGAACATTTTACATCCACCTGAGAAGGCAGACAGGGCCTCGGTTTAATGTCTCATCCAAAAGATAGCAATATCAGCCTGAATTATGTGCTCAAATCTCTGGAATTGGACTTGAACCCACAACCTTCTGATTCAGAGGTGAGAGTGCTACCAATGAGCCATGGCTGACACTTGTAATAAAATGGACTGGGAATCCCTGTTGATGGTATTAATGGAATGATACTTAGCATGCTCACATAACATTTCTCTGTTCACTATTTTATCACAGGGGTTAACTTATTTTAAGTGGAGCAGCAGCAAAGGGAATGTCACACAAATGTGTTAAACGCATGTCCACTAATTTCTAGGCATATATAACTATTTTATTAAAAATGTTACATCTGCGCACACTTCCTGTGTCAACTTTTTCCATTATATATTTCTGTGCCCACATTTATAATGGAGACAGCCGGTGTAAACTTGTCACGCTGTAATTACACTCTCCTGCCGATGGTGGCACTGGAGCACCTCAGTTTTGTGTCTCCCAGCTCCCCAGCTTGTGCTATAGAGGAACTCCTATGCTCCAATCAATGCAACTTCTCTGCTTCCCAAATTCACCTAAGTTTTGCTATTTAACTATAAATAATATAAAATCACAGCATTACACAAAATAAAGGCAGAATGTATACTTTTAAAATGGGGATTAAATTAGGTCTGCACACCCTGGTCCAATTATCCCCTTCCCTTTAACCTCATTTCACCTGAAGACTACACTTGCTGTTGACTTCTCACGTGCAATATCAGATTAATATTTATTTATATGCATACACTGCAATTGTTTGTTATCTAGCAACAGACTATCCATTCCTTCTGCTTCAATAAGCTTTTTACAAATGCACATTTTGCATAATTAAAAAAAAGATTCTATCTGTGTTTTGGTAACCCACTTCATTCTGAACATGAACCCTTATTAACCAATGTACAGTTCCACTAGTAGTGTCTGCTTTTGTTTTGATCCTGTCTTGCAGTTGATGCAGGATAATTGCTTGTGAACAAGAACACTGTCTCTTTTTATTTATTGTTTCAGATGCATCAAGGTAACAATTTGGTAGCATTAAAGGAACATGAACCTCAGCTATATTTAATTTTTTTGACATGCTCTCCCATCCCAAGATAGATACGCGGATGCCAACCAGATGAAATAGATTAGACTGTAACAGTGAACAGTTAACAATCGATACATTAATAGGTTTCTCAGCAATGTTGCCGTTATATGATACAATATTTCAAAGTTGTGTTACTGAAGTAATAATGGGCAGGTGACAACACATCGGGTTATAATTGCAGGTCTCATCCTTCAATTCACCAACCTTTCTTCAGTTGCAACCTACCATATGATTCTGTGTTCACTGTTTCAAATCATCAGTCTCACCTTTTAAACATTCAGTTTGTTTTGAGAAGAAAAGTTACCAAATATTGTGCTGTTGATGCAGTATCACCTTCCATTGCTCCCATTGTGGTATTACAATATCACTTTGGGGGGCTGGATGGTTGAGTGGGTCAGCACTCTGTCCTTTTACTTCTAGGACTTCCAGCTCAACCTGATGGGATTAAAGCCTCCTCTCTTGGCTGGCTCTAACAATCTTATCAGAAGCAAGTTTGGACTGTCTCAACCTAGTTGTTGGTGGCATGAGTCCAGCACACACAATTGGCACTAATTCGTAATCTAATTCATAAAAGGGGAAGTAGAAAAAAATTACACTGGAGCAATGGAGAGTGTCCAATGAGGTGGGGATTAAGGCACCTTATTGGGTTATAGCCTACTGTAGAAGAAGCTTTAACCTGCATCTTGCATACCTGCCTGGGGATGCTCAGTTTGACACTGGATGGCAAAAGTGAAGTGACATTCCATTCCTCAGCCTTAATGTGCATTAAAGTTTAGAAAGATATAAACATGCAATCAAAATCTGAGCATTGTCAGATCACTCAGTGTCTTCAATTACCCTCAACTGCTCTTCAATCAAAAGTGATGGGTCTTGAGCACCTATTCAGATTTCAGTATTCTGTATTTCATTATAGGGTGAGATGAAGTAAGGTGGGAGGAGGCTCGGCATAGACCTGTTGGGCTGAAAGGCCTGTTTCTGTGATGTAAATACTATGTAATTCTATGTATTTAAGTGAGATGGAACTTAATTGTATATAGAAGCTGATATCAACGTGAAACTAATGAATGTTTTCATCAGTCTTCAGTTCAGCTTAAGATAGACTCATGGGGAAAGGTTTTCTAGATTAGAAAGTGCATAACTTCACATAATGGGATTGTATAGCAGGAAGTCATGCACAGAGGTCAGCAGGCCATGCACGAATCACTAATCATTCTACCCAAATTCCTGAAGCTCTATGCAGGCAGTGCTAACTCAAAGTCTCTCCCCGTGGTAACTGGAGGGAGCACACAGTATTTATTATACTGCAGCAGTGCACACTTCAAGTTCTCTGGGCAAGATTTGGCTTCAAATGGGACAAGTTATTTTTCCATGTCTGTTTCCACATATGACAATATGGCTGACTAGCCCCTCGACTTTTCTATCCCCATTCCCAGTTGTTGCTGGGCGAGATGGGAAATGTGAACTTCCCCTATTCCTCAGCTACTGTGATGTGCTTTGCATTCCAATAGCAGATTTCAATCAAGATTGCTGCAGCTCTTGAAACAGCCGTGCCCATGTTTGTGTCCCCTGACTGGCTCTTTTGCTGCTTTATAAATGGATATTAAAGGAGGGCAGAAGATGCACAGCTGATGAGAGTTTTACAGACTGCATGACAATCATAAAATTAAGGCAGCCTCTTCTAACAAACTGCCGATTCATTTAGTCCGGGCTCTCACTTATCACCTCATCTTAGGGTTGCCAACTCTGGTGGGACATATTTCAAGGGAGGTTTCATCGCCTGGTGCAATGGCTTCAATGACTGAGCTACATGAAACTCATTTACTCGCAGCACCAGTATACCAATAAGATGGTTGAGAGAGCGCTAGTGCGTGTTGCCTTGCCACTTCAAAACCAGCTGAACTATACAGTCTCCAGGTTTGCATGAAACTAATGAGAAGCGCAAGACAAGGTAAATCTGACGCACCATTCAATGTTCATTTTTATTAATTTCCTGGGTTGCTCACAGCAAAGTCCAGGAGGTTAACCTTGAATTCCTGGAAACTCCTGGGCAACCCTATCCTCGTCTTCAAGAGGGAAAAGTGATCTGACTGGAGATTCTGCAAAACGGGACGATTTATTTGATGTTTCACGTCAGGAAATTAATGTTTATTCACACCAAACAAAGCAAAAGATGGCACTAAAGTGGCCCTTGACAAATCCGCAGTGCTAGTACGAACCCTCGCCCACCGGCCGCCCAGATTGGAAACCCGGGTGTGCACTGACCAGCAATTTCCTCAACCTAAAACTTGTAAGTCAGCGCACGGTTGAATTTCTGACAGGTGCTGCTGGTGGGCGGAGCTCCTCGGCAGCACCTCACCCTTACACAATGACCACTTACATTTGTGAAACGGGGATTATGGTTCATTTACAGGATCGCAATATGAAGATGAGGAAGGCTATTAGGCCCAACTCACCTCTCACAATCCAAAAACACCAACATTCCCCACATCACCATGGCATCTAATTCAGTGAATCTAAGTTTCTTGTCTCCACTACCTGCCCAGAAGTCTGTTCCAAATGTTGATGGCTCGTTGTGTGAAGAAGCTCTTCCTGCCATCTCTGTTAAATTGTCCCTCCACCAGTTTTAACACATGTCCCATGTTCAAGAGTCTTGGCTTACCTTGATGCAGTGTTCTAGGTTTACTTTATCTAGTGTGCTTAATATCTCCTTCAAGCTTAATGAGCCCTAGTCGTTCTTCATAACTGATTCCTTTGATGCCAGAGATCAGCCTCACAGCTACAGTCTGCACCACCTCCATGGCTTCTATGTTTCCCCTTGGTCTTATACTGGTGATAAGATGACATCTTTGCACTTTGCTCTACAGTGTCCAATATAAATATAGTGTTGCAAATGCTAACTATGCAATTGTTTTCCTTTTTTTGCACCATTTTTCCAAAGAATTTGGTTTCATTTTGATATTTCAACCTTCTGAGGACAAGAGTATTGAAATATAAGATGGCATCATTTCATTCGGTGAGCAATGGGAATTAGAAATGGTTTGTGGTTGCCTCCATTTGACTAATTATATTTTCCAACGTTTGGCACTGGATATTTACAGTAAATCTTTATTGCAAGGGTTGAGAATAAGCACATATTCCGAAAGCTGGGGGGGATGAAATAAAAAGTGCTCAGCACTCAAGTCAGTTCATTTTGTTGTGATTCTGCATTCAGAACTGGGCCACAGAATGAAACGTTTGGGAGGAAAAAACAGGACTGTTAAAATGAAGAAGACAGCATTGGAATAGCTAACAAGTCATTTGAAAATAAATCAGCTGTTGTGTAAATGGAGCAGAGAGGACCTGACAGTGCCCTAACGAGAGATTTACTGGCACCTGCTGCAAGAGCCAGGCGCAGATAGGTTGGAGCAGCAACTGCAGAATGATTTACAAATTGCTCAAAGGTTTTAAGTAAGAATCGTTGCAAAATGAACAGATATCACCGTCCCAGAAATCAAAATGGACTCCTCTTTGGGACACGCTTTCCTTAAATTACTGTTCAATAAAATTAAAACAATCAAATGATGGGTTTCCTTTAGTATTTGAGAAGGTAAGGTTAAAGCTTACATTTTCTGTCGTTCCAGTAATGACATGGAGGCCGTCGTAGGTTGACTTGATGTACATACCCTACAAGAAGACCAGACAGAAGATGAATGAAACATTTTGCCATGGCAGACTATCCCCCCAACCCCTTCTCCATAAGCATCAGGCATAACTGCTGCTGCAGCAGGTGCAGGTACTTTCAGAACACATGCACCCATCAGCTGACAATTGGTTCTGAGGCGATGTATTGTATCGCACCTCCCGATCACTTCACTAGTGAGAGAGAGAAAAAAAAGTCTTCGGCATCCCCTCAATGAATAAAAGCCAGGAATACAAAGTGCATGTTTCGTTCAAATCAATAATCTTGGTTTGCCGGAAATTAAATTGCAATGTGAGAATTATGGTACACATTGAACAACGTGCTTCATTCACAGTGTGAACTTATACAAAAAAGACTATTTATTTTCCCTCATGGAAAGAGGTTGACAGCATGAGTAATTTAAAGTTCTTCAGAATAGCCTCAAGGCCTGTGGCCTTTTCTAACGTTTTCTTTTGTAATCTTGGCATTCTGCAGTCAAGGTAGTTATGGCAGAGCACTGATTAAATGCAACACTCCAGTGCGCCACAGTCCTCATGCTGTAACTGTCTGCATTTATTTTCAGCATACAGAGTAATTCATAATTTGTGTCAGAATAAAAACGAACACAAACCAGCTACCATAAAAGGATGAGTAGCAGCGTGGGTCAGAATTCTACTAAACGCAAAAATAATGCCAATTTGTAAATAGGCCAGTGGCTCTTTCTCTCCCCCAAAGATTTCCAACAAGCTGGCAAATTTAATGATCAACAAGCACAACCCCTACGCAGAAATTCCATTTAACCAATCAGTAAATATGGTGTGCATCAGGCAGCTGCATTTTAAATTCTTTCCATTTGAAATTGAAAACCTAACACACTTCAGAGGAAAATCATGCCCACGGACTCTGAATTTTTCACAAAGGTGACGCAGCGCGAGAGGCAGTCAGAATTCTCAATCTGCTTCTATTCTATTATTAATAATATTACCATATCTATCAGCACCGCTGGCTGCTCGCACTTAAGTTGCTAACGAGCTTAGTTACGTCTCTTCTCAATTTTAATAGTGAGTCGCGTCGCCCTAGAAACCAGTGCCTGTGGCGAAATAGGACACACCTGGTCTGAGGAGCATTCAATGACTGAAAAGGTGACCGTTCTTTCCCAATCAGACAGGAAACCACCCATTAAATTTCCATCAACAGGAAATCTGAATAACAGTCTCAACCCCAGGAAGCTGTGGAAGCTACATCATTAGATAAATTTAAAACAGAAATAGACAGTTTCCTAGAAGTAAAGGGAATTAGGGGTTATGGGGAGCAGGCAGGAAATTGGACATGAAGCTGAGTTCGGATCGGTCAATGCCCTGTGGGTGGCGGAGAGGGCCCAGGGGCTATGTGGCCGGGTCCTGCTCCGACTTCTTGTGTTCTTTAGATTTGTGGTTGGGATCAGATCAGCCATGATCTTATTGAATGGCGGAGCAGGCTCGAGGGGCCGATTGGCCTACTCCTGCTCCAATTTCTTATGTTCTTATTAACCTCATCCATCGATGTCATGATCCATCTTTACACCGCAGCTTGCCAAATTAATTTTCACAAATTTCCAGAGTTATAATGGGGGTCATTTTAACCTAACTCCTGGGATGAGGGGGCTATCTTATGAGGAAAGGTTGGACAAGTTGGGCCTGTATACACTGAAGTTTAGAAGAATGACAGGTGATCTTATTGAAACATATAAGATCCTGAGGGGACTAGAAGGGGTAAATGCTGAGAGGATGTTTCCCCTTGTGGGAGAGACTAGAACTAGAGGCCACAGTTTAAAAATAAGGGGTCTCCCATTTAAGATGGAGATGAGGAGAAATTTTTTCTCTCACAGGGTCGTGAGTCTGTGGAACTCCCTTTCCCAGATAGCAGTGGAGGCAGCGTCATTGAATATTTTTAAGGCTGAGTTGGATAGATTCCTGAATAACAAGGGAGTCAAAGGTTATAGTAGGTAGACAGGAAAGTAGGGTTGAGGTCACAATCAGATCAGCCATGAATATATCAAATGGTAGAGCAGGCTCGAGGGGCCGCATGGCCTATTCCTGCTCTTAATTTGTATGTTCATATAACTCGCCAGGCGGGAAACCCACAGGATCGGTTGGAACATTGATTTTACACCCTGTCCAATATTACTCTCCTTTGACTTCAATGGAGAGTAAAATCGGGCGGAGTGTAAAACCAGCGTTGCACCCCATCCAGTCAGTTTCCCAACAGGTGGGTTAGGTTAAAATTATCATTTCTGTAGGGAATTGAGGGGGAAAAAGGATATTTTCTTCCAGCAAAAGACTGGCAACCAGAAGCCACATAGATAAATGGGTTTTCGCCTCTGTTAAAATAGTATAGAAGGGGATTTGAGATGAGGGGTGAGAAGCATTCCCGCCACTCAGTAAATTCGTACAACTGCTCTTGATATTACTTGTGACTGAGCCTCAGGAACACTAATATTTTCAAGCCATGTTTGAGGCAAATTGATCAATGATAGACCAGAATAGCAATTTTGTTATATCAAAAGCAGATCATTAAATATCTCATTTATTGATTTCTTAAAGGTATGCTTTTAAGTGTTTGCTTTCTGATTAAATAATTTTCTAAATCCGTGAAATCCAAATTTAACAAAAGTATGCAAAAAGATAAGATGCAAATATTCGAAGTATATGTTTATGATGTTGCTCTACTACAGAATCTCCCATTGGTCAATGGTCTGGCTCCCAAGCACATCAAAAGCAAGAGGTATGAGACCAACTATGATAACTGGTCTCACTGGGTGGAGTATAGCCCTAGATTGGTGTGAAGCCAAGTTTAAATCTAGACTGCCTGGGCACTTCTTCAAACTTATTTTTCATGTACAGTGACCTCAGTGTGATGCACAACCAGCAGTATTACTCACATCTGCCAGCTGTACTTCTCACCCTCTGGATCTCAAATTCCTAAAATGAATGCAGGACTCCTTCCTCAAGCAGGATGTTCGTATGCCTTTCAAGGATGAGGGGCATTGCTAGACCTAGTTATGAGTAATGAAATAGATCAGGTAGATAAGTTCAATGTGGGTGAGCACCTCAAGACTAGCGACCATAATATGATATGGTTTAATGTCCAAATAGAAAGGGGAAATGTCAGCACAAAAACAAGGATAGCAGATTGGAATAGGACACATTTTAGAAAGATAAGGAGTGAGCGAGCTGAGGTGAGATGGAATAAGAAATTGGTAAACAGGACTGTAACTCAACAAAGGGATTTTTTAAAAAGGAGATTGCAACGTTGCAGAATAAATATATACCATTAAAACAAAAAAGACTTATTTAAGTTTCAGGTTGCTGTGGATAAATGAAGAGGTAAGAAACAAATGTGAAGTTAAGTACTTGTTAAGTATCACAAAAGGAGTAAGGAGAGGATAGTGAGTTAGTAGAGGAAATTGGTGGAGATACTTCACTTCAGTGTCTACAAGAGAGAAGGATATGGGTAGGAGGTAAATCCTGAATTGGTTAAAAGTGAGATGAGGGATATTGTAATAAATAAAAGGAAAGTTAAGGAAAGTGCCAGACCTGATGAGATACATCCAAGGGTCCCAATGGAAATGGGGAAAGATATATTGGAGCCCTATAAATTATATTTCAGTGTTTTGTTGAAAGTGAGAGGACTGGAGAGTGGCCAATGTAATACCTACTTTCAAAAATGGAGGCAGAGCTAACTAGGATTAATTACCGACCAGTTAAAATCTGTGGTAGGGAAAATTTTGGAATCTTTAATTAAGGATGAAATTACTAAATATCTAGATGAAGAGAAGATAATCAGAAGAAGCCAAAACAGGTTTCAGAAAGGAAAATCATGTTTGACAAACCTGATTGAGTTCTTGGAGGAGGTGTAAGATATGGTGTACATGGACATTCAGAAAACCTTTGGTACCATATAGGAGACTGTCGTAGAAGATTAAGGGATGTGGAATTAGGGGGAGGGTAACAAATTGGATTGAAAACTGGTTGGAAGGGAGGACAGTTTCTCGGAGTGGTTGGAAGTAGGGAGCGATGTCCTACTAGGGTCCGTTCTGTGACCACTTCTGTTCACTGTCTACACCAACAATTTGGATATAGGGCTAGAGAGAGGTGTGTCCAAATCTGCAGACAGTACTAAAAAGGAGACACAGTAGATCATTCTGAGGAGCAAAGGAAGCTGCAAGGGGATATTGATAAGATGGTGGAATGGGCAAAAAAGTGGCAGATGGAATTCACTGTCAGTAAATATGAGGTGGTACATTAAAAAAAATGAAAGTAATAATTATACTTTGAATGAAGGAAAGCAGGGTGAAGTGGAAGAGCACAGTTATTTGGATATTTACAGGACCTCAAGTGGATATGGCCATAAAAAAGTTAATGGAATACTGGGTTTTATCAAAAGAGGTATAGAAAATAAAAGTTGAGATGGAATGGTGGATTAGGTTATACTTTTGGGCTCCAAACCATAGGAAGGATGTTCAGGCAACCGAGAGGGTACAGCACAGAATCATTAGGATGCTGCCTGGTATAAGGAAACACAAATATGAAAAGAGGCTTGGAAAAATTAGGTCTGTTTTTATTGGAAGAGAAGAGATTAAGGGGTGATTTGATAGAAGTGTTTAGAATTATAAATGGGATGGAGAAGGTAGATAGAAACAGACACTTTCCAGTGAGGTCTAGAAGGAGGGGATGGGGATATAGATATAAAATTAAATGTAAGAGGATTATGACAGAGCACAGGAGAAACTTTTTTTTATATAGAGGGTTGTAATACTGTGGAATGTACTACCGGAGTTAGTGATTGCAGCAGAGGTCGTGTCAACACTTAAGAAAAAATTAGATAGGTGGTTGAAAGAAAGGGAGGTAAATGGATATGAGAATAGGATGGGCACATGGGATTAGGACTACTGCTAGTGTGGAGGATAAACAGCAAGATAGACAAAAAGCAAGACATTGTAGATGTTGGAAATCAGAAACAAAAACAGAAAATGCTGGAAAAACTCAGCAGGTCAGACAGCTTCTGTGGTGAAAACAGACAGATTAATATTTTAGGGGGTAGAAATTGGATAGCGTCGGCCTGCCGGTGTGAACTGGGCGCAGGGAACACGTAGGTCCGGGACCCAATCGAAACTGGGCCTCGGGCCTCATTTAAATTAGGCCGGTGAGATGCGGACGCCTGCTGTGCATCCCCAGGCGGCTCACCAGTGAAGCAGACGTCGCTTTTGCTGCGACATCGGCAGTGACCTTCAGGTAGATCCTGGGAGGGGGAGGGATGGGGGCGATCAGGAGCAGGGACAATCGGGGGGGGGGGGGGGGGGGGGGAGGCAATCGAGGAGAGGGGGAAGTGATTGGGGAGGGGAGGTGGGGAGATGATCGGAGAGGGGGGTGGGGGGGGGAGGTGATAGGATGGGGGCCGAGCAGGGTCAAGCAATGGTCTTCCGGACTGCTTGGAGCGTTCCTGCTCCTCCTGGCTCCACATTCAAATAAGAATTTTTTAAGAAATGAATTTTTTTGGCGGCAGTCTCCAGCAGTCCCTTTAAAGACTGTTGGTTAGGCCGCATGTAGACCTGGTTATGCTGATCGCAGCCGGGAAGGGGTCCTGCAATAGGCTTAAGACCCCCTCATTAACATATTCAAGATCAATAACACCTGAAGATGTCTAGAAACTGGGCTCCACGGATTTAGGAGTGGGACCAAAGCCTGTGCAGATTGGGCGCAGGCCACCCCACTACTAAATTGGTTTGCTTTGTGCATGTTTTATGTCCAAAAAACGGGTACACGCATACCAATTTCTGCCCCCAGATGTCCAGACCTGAAACGTTAGCTAGTCTGTTCTTTCCATGGATGCTGCTTAACCTGCTGAGTGCTTCCAGCACTTTGTTTTTGTACCAATACAAACTGGTTGTGTTGAACGGCCAATTTCTGTGTTGTAGTTTCTACATCAGTTCATGTAGTATAACAGTGCCCATAGGAACCTGAACAAGGGAGCTTTTTAAATGTTTGAATAAACAACTTGTTCATTTCTGGCTTTGCTCAATTGTTTAGCATTGTATTTAACACCCACATCTGCGATATAATCCAAACTGCATCAAAATCTGCCAGGGGTTTTGACACATCTCGTTTTATCCATCTGAGACTTAATAGACGAGCACAACTGATTCAGAGAGATGAAGGATTGTTCTGTGCATTTCTCAGACTCTAATTTATAACATTTATCACCTAACAGTACAGAAAATTATTTTCAGTCTTGCCAGCAATCTGATTTTATTATGACACACTCAGATTTTACTGTGAAATTTAATGCACTACTGATTTAATCTTTTTATCTTCAGGCCGGCCTTTCTCCGCCCTTTGTAACTTATCCAAAGCTGCTGCCCATATACAATAACGAGCCAAGTCCCGCTCGCCCATCACCCCTGCCCTTGCTGACCGATGTGGGCCCCTGTGCCTCTTATTTAAATCCCTTCATGGCCTCACTCCTCCCGATGTTTGTGACTTCCTCCAGCCTTACACCCCCTGCCCCCAAACTCTCCCTTCCTCTGAATCTGACTTCTTGTGTATCGCCCCTCCCAACACCCCACCACTGGCAGCTGTGACGTCAGCCACCAAGGTCCCATGCTTTGGACTTCACTCCCTGAATCCCTCCACCTCCCTCTCCCTCCTTTGAGATCCTTCTTAAAACCCCCTGACCAAGCTGTTGGTCACCCCTCCCAATGAACCCTTCTTTGGCTCTGCGGTCATTTTTTTGCCTTCAAATGTTATTCTACTCTTCTGCCCTCGCAGCTTCTCCGGTACCCAGTACAATCTGTCACCAAACCATTTCTCATCCCTCCTGTTTTCATTGCCACAGGAGAAACCAAGGGACACTAGTAGAAGTTCACATTAGCGCAAAGCCCTTCTGCTCCCCCCTCCCTCTTTCACCACCTAAAAGCTCTCCTAATCCCTGCAGAGCACGGGGAAGGCTGTGATTGTCTTGACACTCACTGTGACAGTTTGAGCAGACACATTTTAAACAGAGGCATATTGTGGAAGGAAACCCTGGTCCGAGAGGCTAAGGAGGAACGCAGAGGCAGATCAAGGACAAAAAGGGTGTTTGAGGGGGGAGATTTCAAGGTTGTTTTCAAGAAGGACTGGGAGACATGATGGGTGTCAAATATTGAGCATGACCAACATGAGGTAATAAAAGCATGAAGGGAAGCATCAGATGTTGAGCATCAGAGCAATTTATTGCAAATGGAGAATCAGAAACAGCAGTAGAATGGCCATTGTTATTTGAAGTATTGTGAAAATCATTTTCCTCTGTTTTAGCCATCTACTATTCCCTGACCAAGAGGGCCAGCAAGCAACCAACTCTTCAGCTTCTGTTCTAGGCCAGCTGGCAGGTCGTGTGGAAGGACAGGCGAGTGCAACTTGCCTTTTAATATTTCCCAGTACCACATGGCAAGCATTGAGCTGTCACCCTGTGCAAGCCCCCTTCCTTCGCAACCCCCACCCACCCCCGATGGTACGGTCAAGACAGGGAAATTGCTGTGTTGAGATTTTGCACCACCACGTGTTAAAATGCACTGGAGCACTGGCCCAATGTAACTTTTTATCTGAAGATAAACTAAACAAATAAAGAAATTTAAAGTATTTAATGATTATAGCCCTTCTTAACTGAGAAATGTCACACCAGTTATTTTAATGCTCAGGTTTACAATACACCAGAAGACTGTAAATGAAATACACCATTGCAAATTTTCAGTATGCTGACTGCCTCTGCATTAATGTAAACCACAGTAAACAGAAGTTTATTGCACATGATTATGCATTATTTTCAATTATGTGAAAGAAGTAGGTCCTTACCAAACCCTCACTGGGCATGATGTTGGTCAAGTGGACAACTTCAAGATGTGCAGACTGCGACACCAGGGAGTCCGATGAAAGTGAGATGATGTGATCGCAGATCCCTGATAATGTTTTACACTGTAAATATTCAAAGAGCCCAAGACAAGTGTTAGTAATGTGAAAAAGAACTTACCAGCAAGCTTCCTTATCCCTTCCATCAATTTGTTTTTTCAATAGTTACCACATGCAAGCCAGTTATTAATCATGTAGTGCAAAATACATTATGTTGCAAGAGAGACAGAGGGCCCGATATTAAGAGGGAGGCGGGTTGGCAGCGGGGGGTCGACTGGGCGCATGGGTCACTTGATTGAAGGTACTTACCTTTGCTTCCGGGTTTCGTGCTGGAAAGCTGCGCAGCGGGCGGATTGTGCAGGCGCATCATAGGCTGTCAGCTGGAGGAGCCCTATTTGAAGGGGCAGTCCTCCACTGACAGATGCTGCAGAAAGTAGGCAAAATTACAGCATGGAGCAGCCCAGGGGGAAGGCTGCTCCCAGGTTTAATGATGCCTCACTCCAGGTATAATTAGATGGGGTGAGGAGGAGGGGGAGGACAGAGATCTTCTCCCCAGCGGGTGGGAGGAAGTGGCCTGCCTCTGCCACCAGGAAGGTCTGACTCGAGGTGGCAGAGGAGGTCACCTGCACCACCAACATATCACGCACCTGCATACAGTGCAGGAGGCGCTTCAGTGACATAAGTAGGTCAGCCAAAGTGAGTACACTTACTCATTCCCCTACACTCCGTCTGCCACATCAACCGCCCCCACCCCACATCTCCTTCTGCATTGCCAACACTACTCTGTCACATCACTCCTCAAATCCACTCAAAGCTCGTCCTCATCTTACCTGCACTTACTCACCTCGCCAGTACTCATCCCACCACTACCACTCAACCCAATCCTCAAACAATCTCATGGCTCTATCTCATACTCACCCTCTCATGCATCTCTTTCACGATCAGCCTCACTCAACCTGCCACTACCTGTGCTGCAGCCACAGGGCATGCATCACATATGTGCAGTAGGAAGCGTAAGGCAAACGTGTTGTGAGCATGAAGGGGATGCACAAAGGTGTTTGAGGGTTTATCATGATTTTTACTTATATTTGATTTCTGATCAACTCACATTACATATTATATTGTCACCACTACTGCCACGTCTTTGCAAATCTTGTCTGGTTTGTGCAATAATGCCCTTTCCTGAGTATCACTATGAAGACCCACAACTGATGCCACCCATTGTGACACTGCAAAGTGGGTGAAGGTGTATTTGCAGTGCTCTTACGTGCAGACGACTGAGAGACGTCGGCAATGTCCCCGGTGGCACCCTGGAAGGATGCAGAGGAGAAGTTGTTGAGGGCAGCGGTGACTTTGACAGCGACAGGTAAGAAGATGGTGCTCGGGCCAGTCGGGAGCAGCTCGGCATGAAGGAGGCTGCTGATGTCCATGGCTACATGTCGAGTGATTCAGCCTCCGTATGCACTGCTGCTCAGAGAGGTCCAGGAAACTGAGCCTCGGTCTGTGGACCCTGTGGCGAGGGTAGTGCCTTCTGCGATGCATCTCTCTCTGCAGTTGCCCTCCCTCCTGCTGTGCAGGTGGATGTGTCACAGCACTGTGTTGTGGATCTCCACGTGTCAGAGGTGGACGGCGTGGCCGGCGAGGCTGGTGATGCTGTTCGCCCTCCGAGGAGGTCATGACTGCAGCTACGACGGCCCCCATCCGGAAGATGTACATTTGAGAGGGTCCGCAAGGTAGGTAAGTGTGTCTGCACACTGGGGTAAGTGTGCAAGTTTGTGAATTTTATTGTTAGGAGGAGAGTGGTGGAGGCCAAAGTTTGTCCCAAGTGACAGAGTGGCCTTCTGCAATGAGTGAGGGTCTCCCCCCACCCAGATCTGTCAAATGGACCTTTGCAGCTGCTACAGGCTGATGGCTGCAACACGTCCATTTGAACTGGGAGTGTTTCCCCCAGTACGGGAAACAGTCTCGGTTGAGATGAAAATCCCAACCCTCCTAAAATATCAGGTCAATCAGGTCTGCTAACGACCTGAAGTATCAAAATAATTACCTTAAGTGGTATCCCGCCGGCTTTAATTGCCGGCAGGTGTCCCGCATGCGGGGGCTGCGCGTATATGTCAGCGTGTCACTGGGGAACCCGGAAGTGGGCGGGTTGGAGCCGGGCTCCGGACCCGCTCCTGGAATCCCCGATTTTCGGAGCCCCCCCTGCCACGAATCCGCCGGCTCAGGGGTCCGAAAATCGAGCCCAGAATGTTGATCCATCATCATATACATTGGGCTCGATATTGCCAGGGCTGCGGGTTCGCGGTGCGGGGGGCTATTGGGCACGTGGGTAACGCGCCCGGCGAAATCAGTCTGCCCTGCATGCGATCGCAGCCTAATTGGATCCACTTACCTGGTCTTCCGGGTTCCCCACTGCTGATCTGCACGTCGGGCGGGCTGCGCATGCGCAGTAAGATCTGTCAGCTGGAGGCGCTCTATTTAAAGGGGCAGTCCTCCACTGACAGATGCTGCAACAAATAGGAAAAATTACAGCATGGAGCAGCCCAGGGGGAAGGTTGCTCCCAGTTTAATGATGCCTCACTCCAGGTATCATTAGAAGGGGTGAGGAGGAGGGGGAGGACAGAGATCTTCCCCCCGGCGGGCGGGAGGAAGCGGCCTGCCTCTGCCACCAGGAAGGCCTGGCTCGAGGTGGCAGAGGAGCTCACCTGCAACAACAACATATCGCGCATCTGCATACAGTGCAGGAGGCGCTGCAATGCCCTAAGTAGGTCAGCCAAAGTGAATACACTTATTCCCCTGCACTCCGTCTGCCACATCACCGCCCCCACCCCACATCTCCTTCTGTACTGCCAACACTACTCTGTCACATCACCCCTCACACCCACTCAAACCTCATCCTCATCTTACCTGCACTTACTCACCTCGCCAGTACTCATCCTGCCACTACCACTCAACCCAATCCTCATACAATCACATGGCTCTATCTCATACTCACCCTCTCATGCATCTCTTTCACAGTCAGCCTCACTCAACCTGCCACTACCTGTGCTGCAGCCACAGGGCATGCATCACATATGTGCAGTAGGAAGCGTAAGGCAAACGTGTTGTGATCATGAAGGGGATGCACAAGGGTGTTTGAGGGTTTGTCATGGTTTTTACTTATATTGAATTTCTGACCAACTCACATCACATATTATATTGGCACCACTACGGCCACGTCTTTGCGAATCTTGTCTGGTTTGTGCAATAATGCCCTTTCCTGAGGTTCACAATGAAGACCCACAACTGATGCTACCCATTGTGTCACTGCAAAGTGGGTGTAGGTGTATTTGCAGGGCTCTTTTGTGCAGACGACTGAGAGACGTTGGCGATGTCCCCGGTGGCACCCTGGAAGGATGCAGAGGAGAAGTTGTTGAGGGCAGTGGTGACGTTGACAGCGACAGGTAAGAAGATGGTGCTTGGGCCAACCGGAAGCAGCTTGGCATGAAGGAGGCTGCAGATGTCCACGACTACATGTCGAGTGACTCTGAGCCTCCGTGTGCACTGGTGCTCAGAGAGGTCCAGGAAGCTGAGCCTCGGTCTGTGGACCCTGTAGCGAGGGTAGTGCCCCCTGCGACGCATCTCTCTCTGCGTTTGCCCTCCCTCCTGCTGTGCAGGTGGATGTGTCACAGCACTGTGTTGTGGAGCTCCACGTGTCAGAGGTGGACGGCGTGGCCGGCGAGGCTGGTGATGCCGTTCGCCCTCCGAGGAGGTCATGACTGCAGCTACGGCGGCCCCCATCTGGAAGATGTACATCTGAGGGGGTCCGCAAGATAGGTACATGTCTCTGGACCCCGGGGTAAGTGTGCAAGTTGGTGAATTTTCTTGTCAGGAGGAGGGTGGTGGAGGCCAAACTTTGTCCCAAGTGACATAGTGGCCTCCTGCAATGAGTGAGGGTCTCCCCCTCCACCTGTCAAATGGACCTTTGCAGCTGCCACAGGCTGATAGCTGCAACACGTCCATTTCAACTGGGAGTGTTTCCCCCAGTATGGGAAACAGTCCCAGTTGTTTCTAAAATCCCACCCCTCCTGACATATTCCCTTAATCAGGTCTGTTAATGACCTGAAATGACAAGATAAATACTGTCAAGTGACACCCCGCTGGCTTTAATTGCCGGCGGGAGTCCCACATGCGGGGGCTGCACGTCGGCGCGTCTGTGGGGAACCCGGAAGTGGGCGGGTTGGAGCCGGGCTCCCGACCCGTTCCGGGATTCCCCGATTTTCGGAGCCCCCCGCCAGGAACGCACCCGATAGTGGGTGCTAAAATGGAGCCCATTATCTCTGTATTTTCTGCTGTGTGAGATTCCTGTCTGGACATTTCAACCACCGTCTCGGTCTCATGTTTCTGAGTGTACCCCGAGTTTCATGTCTGATCTACGTTTAGTGCCTTGTTGCACTGTATATTTGATTGTGTATTCAGTAATAACAGGAGAACTCTCAGGACAGACTCAGCAATGTCAATTTAGTGAGGATCTGAATGCAGCAGTTTTATTCTCTGCTTCGTGTCGCACTTTAGTAGTGAATGAATCCAATATTAGAATTCCTGCTGGCAATGGAACTGTCCATTTATATTACAGGAAGCTTCATTAGCCAAAAAGGAATGGAAATGGTTATCACTACTCCTCCCTCGATTGCTTTGACAGATTACAGTCACATCAACATACAATCCTGCTCATACAGTTCATACAATTAAAAACCTATCAAAAGAAAGGAAGCCCAATTTAACATTTTGAAGTTATCTGCTTCATCTTTCTTTTTTAAATGACACTGGAACACACACAGAGACAACACTGATTTCTCAATAGCTGTATGGAGGAACTTTCTGTGTCATTTCCATCCAATTCCAATAAAATAAAACTCATGAAAATTCAGTGAGGCGGTGGAACAAACAAAGTTGGAGCTGTGCACAGGTTACGGTGAAACGATTTTATATTACCCTCTGTGGCCTGGCTTGCCCTGATTCCCCAATTGATGAAACTGTTATACTGGTCCAAGTTCCCCTGGGCTTTGGCCCACATGTCTAAATGGCAGAGGTTTTCAGTGCAAGTATTTTATATGCTTTTTACATTTAAAACAGTAAAGTTTGACATTTGAGAGCACTTTTCCCAATATCCTTAACCCTGTGGACTTGTGAAAATAACTTTCATTATGCTATGTAAAGCTTTTGTCTATGGCTCCTCATTGGCAATATTACGTTGTTTGATATAGTGGAGAAAAATAAATTTCTAAAATACAGACAACAATATGGCATAAGATATTACTTTAGAATTTAAAAACTGCTATGATCATAACGTGTGATATGAATCTGGTCCAAAGCGCTATCTATCCCTCAAATAAATTATTTCAATTGAACACAAAACGTCCCAGGCACTCACGAAGAGAAAACCTACCCAATCTTATTACTTACCCTGCAGGTTGATCGGATATTGCGCTTTTAATTTCTGTTCTACTGTAAATTATACATCAAAAGTAAGCAACTAAGACCAAGTTGAAAAGATTAATGCTTCGATATCAGAAAGCAAAGTCCTACCTTTGAATTTCCTGAGCCCTCATAAGCAAAACTGCAACCACATACAGACTTGAGAGGAAATACTAGGATTCGGAGCATGGGGGCCAGGAAGACACCATAACCCAGGCCAAAAAACAAAATGGAGGGCTGGAGGCAGAAGGAACACGCCTGCCTTATCCCCTGCAGTAGTTGCGCCAACATTCATAAGGCCTTTGTTTTTAGTGTCTCATTAGATCCTTTAGCAGCTTGTGTGTATGCTTGTAGCTTTTCTTTGTGAAGATGATTTGAGCTGCCAACCCAATTAATCTGTTTTTGGAGGCGTTGACTGAGGGTGAAATGTTGGAGAGGTCACCGGGAGAGTTCCGTGCAGTCCTTAATTTGTTCGTTTGGTTCTCAGGGAGATTAAGGAGGTCACAGAAATTGGGGTGTTTTCTGAATTGAAAACTTGCTGTGCTGATATTGCACCAAATAAAAAGATATATTTTAACCAGTGAAATAAAAATGAAAAAACTGCAAATGCTGGAAATCTGAAATAGAAACAGAAAATGCTGGAAATATACAGTGAATCAGTCAGCATTTGCTCAGAGAAATTATAGATTTTGATGTTTCAGGTGTGTATCCTGTGAACAGTTCTGAACTCCATACTATAGAAAGGATATAGAGGCATTGGAGAGGGTGCAGTAAAAATTCACAAGGATGATAACACAATTGAGAGGATATACTTATCAGGAAACGCTGAACAGGCTGGGACTCTTTTCTCTAGAAAAGGGAAGGCTGAGGGGTGACCTGATAGAGGACATTAAGATAATGAAAGGGTTTGATAGGGTAGACATAGAGAAAATGTTTCCCCTTGTGGGAAATCCAAAACTAAAGGTCATAAATATAAAATAGTCGCTAATAAATCCAATCGGGAATTTAGGAGAAACTTCTTTATCCAAAGAGTGGTAAGAATGTGGCACGCGCTACCATAAGGAGTAGTTGAGGCAAATAGCATAGATGCATTTAAGGGGAAGCTAGATAAGCACACGAGGGAGAAAGGAATAGAAGGGTATGTTGATAGGGTTAGATGAAGTAGGGAGGGAGGAGGCTCATGTGGAGCATAAACGCCAGCATACTACGGTTGGGCGGAATGGCCTGTTTCTGTGCTGCAATTTCGATGTAACTCGATGTATTATTCATCAGAAAACCCTGTGTATTTCTAGCATTTGCTCTTTTTATGATGTATTAAACTAGTTCATTCAGTCTCATTAGTTCCATTGTACTGTATGGCTGTTGCATAATACACCAGCTAGAAGGTAACTGAAGGCAGAAAAATCTGATGAACTGAAGCAAAGTATAATTTCTTGACCAGTAACAGCACATCACTGAGTTCATTTCATGAGTGCATGAGGTAGCTTCCATTCACATGCTCCACAATTACAAGTAACTCATTCAGGCCTTCCCACAAAATAGAGAAAGATCCTAAAGCAGTATTAGAACAGAGCTCTCCTGGTGTCCTGGCCAATATTTCACCCCCAATCAGCACCACAAAAAACTTCCTTACTGTTTGGCAGGATCTTGTTTGCAAATTGGCTGCCACATTTGGCAATATAACAACAGCGATTGCACTTCAAAGCCATTCATTGTATGAAAAGAGACTCTTCTGAGAGATAAGAGAAGGCGCTGCTTAAATTCAAGCTTGCTTTTTTCACTTAACACCAAGTGAATGAATGTGCGACCGAACAGGACCAAATCGCTCAGGAGGCCGAGTTGCATTGCTCCCCACTCATTTGATCAACCCAACTATGCCGTCAAGTATTCTTTACCATGGTAAAGAATACAATACAGAGCATACAATTTCATGTTGTTATTGTATACCTTTCAGCCTTGGCTCAGTGGTAGCACTCCTGCCTCCAAGCCAGAAGGTTATGGGTTCAAGGCCCACTCCAGAACTTGAACTCATAGTCTAGGCTGACACTCCAGTGAGGGAGTGCTGCACTGTTGGAGGTGCTGTCCTTTGGATGAAAAGTTATGATGTGGAGATGCCGGTGATGGACTGGGGTTGACAATTGTAAACAATTTTACAACACCAAGTTATAGTCCAGCAATTTTATTTTAAATTCACAAGCTTTCGGAGGCTTCCTCCTTCGTCAGGTGAACGATGTGAAAATGAAATCCTCGAAATGAAATCGCATTTATAATTCACAGAACAATGCTTGGTGAGTACAGACAGTTTTTTCAACTGCCCGTTGCCAAGGCAATCAGTGTGCAGACAGACAGGTGTTACCTGCCAGGTCTCACAGAATATACAAATCACCAAAAAAAAAACAACAAACAAAAAAAAACAGAGATAGAGAGGTAGAAACATAGAAAAGACAGCAACTGACCCGTTATATTAAAAACAGATAACATTTGTTCGCTGGTGGGGTAACGTGTAGCGATTTCATTTCGAGGATTTAATTTTCACATCGTTCACCTGACGAAGGAGGAAGCCTCCGAAAGCTTGTGAATTTAAAATAAAATTGCTGGACTATAACTTGGTGTTGTAAAATTGTTTACAGATGAAAAGTTAAGCCAAGACACTCATCTCCCCTTTTAGGTGGATGTACAAGATCCCTTGGCACTCTCTGAAGAAGAGCAGGGAAGTTCTCCTGGTGTCCTGGGCAATACTTATCCCTCAACCAGCATGATTAACTGATTATTCATCTCATTGCTGCTGCCACACTTGCCTATGAAACAACAGTGATTACACTTCAAAAGTAATTTGTTGTAAAGCGCTTTGGGACATCCTAAGGATGTGACAGGCACTTTATAAACGTTACTTCTTCTTTCCTTTATTAATAGCATCTTGGTCAGGATTATTTAAATTAGGACTATGCTTTGTTAACGGCCGTGAAGACTTTGATTTTGAAAGTCCCACTGATAAAAAACTCGTGATGAATGCAGACACTGGTTAAATAACCAGATGCTCTAATAACCATTCGAAACCCCCAGACCTTTGTAACTTCAGATATTTAATCCATGTTATAAAGCAGCCACACCACTAATGGTGAGCCACAGGAACACACTGCCTAACTGAGTTCTTTCCAACGTCAAATTGCCAATTTACAATCCATTTATAGTTGCAGTGTCAGGGAGGTAGAATGATAGAAAGTTAGAGGAGTTCTGAGAGACATGATTTAAATATACTATTTTTGGAGCACTTGCTGAGGCAGCTCAGGGGATTGACTGGAGTTGGAACTGAATCCCATTTCCCACATCTGAATAAATTATGTAAATGAGAAATAATTAAATAACATAAAACATATTTAATGAGCTATTTCTCCACGCAGCTGGTATGATCCCAAAAATACATCAATCCTTTCTGTTCTGTGATTTTAAAACAGAAAATTTAAGTGGCACCAAATTCATTTTTAGAAACATTAAATCTCACAGTGGCCAACCAATGCCGGTAGGTCCCACAGACGATGAAACATCAGGAGGTACCCGCCTGGCACTGCATGTGGCAGCAACAATTGAAGGATATCATCATTTTTATTTCTACCGATGTGCAAGTTCACTTCAGGCACCTTAAAAATAAACGAGCATCGTTGAATCAAAAGCACCTGGGGGTATTTTTTTTCACATCCTGTTCATCCATAACTTTGCCATTTCCCTTTAGGTCTTTCATACACAAATTGTTCAGATCCCATTCAAGTTCTGTGTGTTCGTCATTTTTAAACTCATGAGCCTTGAAGTCATTAAATAGTCCTATTAAATTCCTTAGTATGCGCTGCTTTATAGAATCATAGGGGGTTAAATTCAATAACCCCGAATCCAGGCACGAGGGTCGCGGGGCGTGAGGCGCGATTACCCAGCGCCCGGTCGTTCCGATGCAGGCAGCACAAGAGATTCGTGCTGCCTGCTCTCTTGTCTGATTCCAGCTCGAGCAGCCAGGCCTAGCTGCATTGTTCAGTGACTTCTCACCAGCAAGGGGTCCCGATATCTCAAGAGTGGCTAGCACCTCTTAAAGGCAGGCTGCACCTCTTATTTGCAAAAAATAAGATACGTGTCCGCACGGAGTCTGAACGGAGATCAGACATCGCACAGAGGCAGGTCCCATTCCTATGTTTACAAACTGCTGAGTTATGTTAAAACATTGAATAAAGGTTGCGCAAAACTAAATCCCACATCCTCAATCTGCACGCCAGACTTCACCAATCTGCCAATCTGAGTTTGTACCAGGCTCTGATGATGCAGTAGAGGCCTTGGTGCAAGAGGTGGACAGAAGAAGGGGCAACCTATATCCCCAGGGGGGCACCACATGCCACATCCACTGCTCCACACACTACACACCCCATCACCCACATATCAACAAACTCTTTCAATCAACTCTTCCAATTAGATGCTTCCTCTCACCCTCACACATTATCACTGTTGCAAGCCGCACACCCACAACTCACAGGTCAAACATACTGGCAGCTATTCAACCATGACAGGACATCACGCAAACATCTTGCAGGACACTCACCGACACACGTCCCGCTTTCTTGCAGGAGAAGGTGGCACATAACAGGAGGCAGCAAGTGGCAGTGGCATTTAGCCCTTCAAGCCTGTGCAGCCATTCAATGAGATCATGGTTGATCTGTGACCTAACTCCAAAGACCTGCCTTAGCCCCATATCCCTTATTACCCTTGGTTCACAGAAATCTCTCAATCTCAGGTTTAGAATTCACAATTTAGCTAGTATCAACTGCCGTTTGCAGAAGAGCGTTCCAAACTTCTACCACCCTTTGCGTCTAGAAGAGTTTCCTAACTTCACTCCTGCAAGTCCTGACTCTAAATGTTAGGCTATGTCCCCTAGTCCTAGTGTTCAAGTATAGGCGACCTCCAAAAACAAGGACAAATGCATCAGCAGCCAAAAGCAATAATCCAGCAAGTAACCTGTAAATCCTGCATGGTCCCTTTAAACAACGCTGGTGGGGGGTCCTCGAGGCTGTCTACGACATGTTCAGCTGTTCGTGGTTAAGACAGTGCATTGGCTGGAGCATTGAGTGCCAAAATGGTATCTATCCAAGATAGACAGTGGCGGGCCAAGCGGAGCAAGTGTCAGTGGGGAGCATTTAGGGCGCAGCAACCATAGTATCATAAGGTTTAGGTTAGCTATGGAAAAGGACGAGGACCACTCTAAAGTAAAAATACTCAATTGGAGGAGGGCCAATTTCAGTGGGATGAGAACAGATCTGGCCCGGGTAAATTGGAATCAAAGATTGGCAGGCAAAACTGTAATTGAACAGTGAGCAGCCTTTAAAGAGGAGATGGTTCGGGTACAGTCTAGGAACATTCCCACAAGGGAGAAAGGTAGGGCAACCAAAGCCAGAGCTCCTTGGATGACAAAAGAGATAGAGAGTAAGATGAAGCGGAAAAAAGGGGGCATATGACAGACGTCAGGTTGATAACACAAGTGAGAACCAGGCAGAATATAGAAAGTTCAGAGGGGAAGTGAAAAAGGAACTAAGAGGGGCAAAGAGAGAGTATGAGAATAGACTGGTGGCCAACATAAAAGGGAATCCAAAAGTCTTCTACAGGCATGTAAACAGTAAACGGGTAGTAAGAGGAGAGGTGGGGCCGATTAGGGACCATAAAGGAGATCTACTCATGGAAGCAGAGGGTATGGCCGAGGTACTAAATGAGTACTTTGCATCTGTCTTTACCAAGGAAGAAGATGCTGCCAGAGTCTCAGTAAAGGAAGATATAGTTGAGATACTGGATGGGATAAAAATTGATAAAGAAGGGACACTAGAAAGGCTAGCTGTACTTAAAGTAGATAATTCATGCGGTCCGGATGGGATGCATCCTAGGTTGCTGAGGGAAGTAAGGATGGAAATTGCGGATGTACTGGCCATAATCTTCCAAACATCCGTAGATACGGGAGTGGTGCCAGAGGAGTGGAGAATTGCAAATGTTACATCCTAGTTCAAAAAAGGGTGTCAGGATAAATCCAACAACTATAGGCCAGTCAGTTTAACCTCAGTGGTGGGGAAACTTTTAGAAACGATAATCCGGGATAGAATTAACACTCACTTGGACAAATGTGGATTGATTATGGAAAGCCAGCATGGATTTTTTAAAGACAACTAACTTGATAGAGTTTTTGATGAGGTAACAGAGAGGGTAGATGAGGGCAATGCAGTTGATGTGGTGTACATGGACTTTCAAAAAGTGTTTGATAAAGTGCTGCATAATAGGCTTGTCATCAAGACTGCGGTCCATAGAATAAAGGGGGCAGTAGCAACATGGATACAGAATTGGCTAAGGGACAGGAAACAGAGTAGTGGTGAACGGTTGTTTTTCGGACTGGTGGGAGGTGTACAGAGGTGTTCCCTAGGGGTCAGTGCTGGGACCACTGCTTTTCTTGATATATATTAATGACTTGGACTTGGGTGCACAGGGAACAATTTCAAATACGTAATTTGTAGATGACACAAAACTTGGGAGAGTAATGAACAGTGAGGAGGATAGTGATAGACTTCAAGAGGATATAGACAGGCTGGTGGCACGGGCGGACACGTGACAGATGAAATTTAACGCAGAAAATGCGAAGTGATACATTTCAGTAGGAAGAATGAGGAGAGGCAATATAAACTAGAGGGCACAATTCTAAAAAGGGTACAGTAACGGAGAGATCCGGACGTATAAGTGCACAAATTGTTGAATGTGGCAGGGCTAGTTGAGAAAGCAGTCAAAAAAGCATACGGGATCCTGGGCTTTATAAATAGAGGCATAGAGTACAAAAGTAAGGAAGTCATGATGAACCTTTATAAAACACTGGTTCAGCCACAACTGGAGTATTGTGTCCAGTTCTGGGCACCACACTTACAGAAGGTGCAGAAGAGATTTACGAGAATGATTCCAGGGATGAGGGACTTTAGTTACATGGATAGACTGGTGAAGCTGGGGTTGTTCTCCTTGGAACAGAGACGGTTGCGAGGAGATTTGATAGAGGTATTCAAAATCATGAAGGGTTTAGAAAGAGTAGATAGAGAGAAACTATTCCTATTGGCGGAAGGGTCAAGAACCAGAGGACATAGATTTAAGGTGATTGACAAAAGATCCAAAGGGGACATGAGGAAAAACTTTTTTATACAGCAAGTGGTCAGGTCAGTGGTGGAGGCAGATTCAATCATGGCCTTCAAAAGGGAACTGGATCAGTACTTGAAAGGAAAAAAATTGCAGGGCTACAAGGATAGGGTGGGGGAGTGGGACTAGCTGGATTGTCCTTGCATAGAGCCGGCACAGACTCGATGGGCCGAATGGCCTCCTTCCGTGCTGTAATCTTTCTATGATTCTACCCCTTTAAATCAGTGGTGCACAGTGATCGAACGCATACCCTCCTTACTTTGCATGGTACTGGAGATCGTTTTCTGCGCCTCCGCAAATGCCTTTACCAAGATGGCGTCCGGCACACATCATGCGAGAAGTGTGTGCCTAAAAAAGGGTGCTACGCAGCCGAATTTATTGCCCAGGGAATCATACAGCAAAGAAGAAGGCCTGGCGGCCCATCATGCCTGTGCCGGTTCTTTGAAAGAGCTATACAATTAGTCCCACTATCCCGCTCTTTCCCCAAATTTCACTCCAACACTGTGAGCTGGATTTGAACGCAGATCACAGAGGTTAGAGGCCAGGATCTAACCCACTGCACCATCCAGTCCCCCAGTTTCTTTAACGGAAAGGTTTCCTGTTTATCTTCATCATGCTCCCACTTCAACAGCGCACAAAGGAATTTAATTGGAATGCATTTTGAGCACTGATTTTCACGCAGTGTAATTTTGAGAGTGTGGAGGATGACGGATAGGACAGAGAGATTACAAGAAAACAACGTGGGATTCAGAGCATCTTTTACACAGTGGGAGTGAAGCTAATGAGAGTAGTTTTTGGTTGATTTTCTGCCTCCCTATGTTTTTTTTCCTCAGTATAAGCTGCCGAGATGCTCCATCCAGCTGGTGTGTAATAATCTCCCCCAGCAGAGCCACATTCATGATGTAAGGGTAGAAGCTACTGTCAGCCATGTTATTATATGAACAAATAACAGGCTCCTCTCCCATTCCTGACCCTGCTATTTTAACAGCTGCATTGACCCATTTAAAATAAATAGGTTAATGACTTTGCTAAAATAGCAGAATGAAGAATTGCACACAAACTGGTTATATAACACAAATGACAGTACTTTCTATCTCATAATCACCACAAGATTACCAGAAATTAATCTGTAGTTGATTTCTAGGAAATAACACTCCAATGCATATTAATTAAAATTTTATCACTCTTGGTGTTGTGCTGTCACTAACATAAAAACAAACTCCTGTCATAGACAAAAGGTGTTATTTGATAACGCACTATTATACATGAATAACTGAACTTGCATGTCACTATTTACACATCACCCTACTAAGCGTCAGCACCTCCTCTGTCATTAAGGTGTCAACCTTAGCTCACTGGTAGCATTGTCGCCTCTGAGTCAGAAGTTTGTGTTCAAGTCTCATTCCAGGGACTCGACCACGATACCGAGGCTGCACTGTCGGAGGTGCCGTCAATCGATGAACCCTCTTGTGGGATGTGGGAATTCAGGAATCCTTCCTGTGTCCCTGGTTCCTTC
Organism: Heptranchias perlo; assembly: GCF_035084215.1. Classification (NCBI taxonomy): domain Eukaryota; kingdom Metazoa; phylum Chordata; class Chondrichthyes; order Hexanchiformes; family Hexanchidae; genus Heptranchias; species Heptranchias perlo. Next base: position 9,219,684 of record NC_090339.1, read on the forward strand.
ACCTGCGGGAAGTGTGTCCAGCTGCAGCTACTGTTTGACCGCTTGACGGCTCTGGAGCTGCGGATGGACTCACTTTGGAGCATCCGCGATGCTGAGGAAGTCGTGGATAGCACGTTCAGTGAGTTGGTCATACCACAGATAAATATTACTGAGGGAGATAGTGAATGGGTGTCCAACAGACAGAGGAAGAGTAGGAAGGCAGTGCAGGGGTCCCCTGCGGTCATCTCCCTCCAAAACAGGTATACCGTTTTGGATACTGTTGTGGGAGATGGCTCACCAGGGGAAGGTGGCAGCGGCCAGGTTCATGGCACCATGGCTGGCTCTGCTGCACAGGAGGGCAGGAAAAAGAGTGGCAGAGCTATAGTGATAGGGGACTCGATCGTAAGGGGAATAGACAGGCGTTTCTGCGGACGCAACCGAGACTCCAGGATGGTATGTTGCCTCCCTGGTGCAAGGGTCAGGGATGTCTCGGAGCGGCTGCAGGACATTCTGGAGGGGGAGGGTGAACAGCCAGTTGTCGTGGTACATATAGGTACCAACGATATAGGTAAAAAACGGGATGAGGTCCTACAAGCTGAATTTAGGGATTTAGGAGTTAAACTAAAAAGTAGGACCTCAAAGGTAGTAATCTCAGGATTGCTACCAGTGCCACGGGCTAGTCAGAGTCGGAATGACAGGATAGCTAGGATGAATACGTGGCTTGAGAGATGGTGCAAGAGGGAGGGATTCAAATTCCTGGGCCATTGGAACCGGTTCTGGGGGAGGTGGGACCAGTACAAATTGGACGGTCTGCATCTGGGCAGGACTGGAACCAATGTCCTAGGGGGAGTGTTTGCCAGTGCTGTTGGGGAGGGTTTAAACTAATGTGGCAGGGGGATGGGAACCGATGCAGGAAGTCAGTGGGAAGTAAAGTGGTGATAGAAACAAAAGGCAGTAAGGGAGAGTGTACAGAACATGACCGGACAGATGGTCTGAGAAAGCAGGGCAAAGACCAAGGGAAGTCTAGATTAAACTGCATTTATTTCAATGCAAGAAGTCTGATGGGCAAGGCAGATGAACTCAGGGCATGGATGGGTACATGGGACTGGGATGTTATAGCTATTACTGAAACATGGCTAAGGGAGGGGCAGGACTGGCAGCTCAATGTTCCAGGGTACAGATGCTATAGGAAAGATGGAGCAGGGGGTAAGAGAGGAGGAGGAGTTGCGTTCTTGATTCGGGAGAACATCACGGCAGTAGTGAGAGGGGATATATCCGAGGGTTCGCCCACTGAGTCTATATGGGTAGAACTGAAAAATAAGAAGGGAGAGATCACTTTGATAGGATTGTACTACAGACCCCCAAATAGTCAACGGGAAATTGAGGAGCAAATATGTAAGGAGATTACAGACAGCTGCAAGAAAAATAGGGTGGTAATAGTACGGGACTTTAACTTTCCCAACATTGACTGGGACAGCCATAGCATTAGGGGCTTGGATGGGGAGAAATTTGTTGAGTGTATTCAGGAGGAATTTCTCATTCAGTATGTGGATGGCCCAACTAGAGAGGGGGCAAAACTTGACCTCCTCTTGGGAAATAAGGAAGGGCAGGTGACAGAAGTGTTGGTGAGGGATCACTTTGGGACCAGTGATCATAATTCCATTAGTTTTAAGATAGCTATGGGGAATGATAGGTCTGGCCCAAAAGTTAAAATTCTAAATTGCGGAAAGGCCAATTTTGATGGTATTAGACAGGAACTTTCAGAAGTTGATTGGGAGAGTCTGTTGGCAGGCAAAGGGACGTCTGGTAAGTGGGAGGCTTTCAAAAGTGTGCTAACCAGGGTTCAGGGTAAGCACATTCCTTATAAAGTGAAGGGCAAGGCTGGTAGAAGTAGGGAACCTTGGATGACTCGGGAGATTGAGGCCCTAGTCAAAAAGAAGAAGGAGGCATATGACATGCATAGACAGCTGGGATCAAGTGGATCCCTTGAAGAGTATAGAGATTGCCGGAGTAGAGTTGAGAGAGAAATCAGGACGGCAAAAAGGGGACATGAGATTGCTTTGGCAGATAAGGCAAAGGAGAATCCAAAGAGCTTCTACAAATACATAAAGGGCAAAAGAGTAACCAGGGAGAGAGTAGGGCCTCTTAAGGATCAACAAGGTCATCTATGTGTGGAACCACAAGAGATGGGTGAGATCCTAAATGAATATTTCACATCGGTATTTACGGTTGAGAAAGGCATGGATGTTAGGGAACTTGGGGAAATAAATAGTGATGTCTTGAGGAGTGTACATATTACAGAGAGGGAGGTGCTGGAAGTCTTAACGCGCATCAAGGTAGATAAATCTCCGGGACCTGATGAAATGTATCCCAAGACGTTATGGGGGGTTAGGGAGGAAATTGTGGGTCCCCTAGCAGAGATATTTGAATCATCGACAGCTACAGGTGAGGTGCGTGAAGATTGGAGGGTAGCAAATGTTGTGCCTTTGTTTAAGAAGGGCGGCAGGGAAAAGCCTGGGAACTACAGACCGGTGAGCCTGACATCTGTAGTGGGTAAGTTGTTAGAGAGTATTCTGAGAGACAGGATCTACAGGCATTTGGAGAGACAGGGACTGAATAGGAACAGTCAGCATGGTTTTGTGAGTGGAAAATCATGTCTCACGAATTTGATTGAATTTTTTGAAGGGGTAACCAAAAAGATAGATGAGGGCTGTGCAGTAGACGTGGTCTACATGAACTTTAGCAAAGCCTTTGACAAGGTACCGCATGTGATCCAAGGTGAGGTAGCCAATTGGATACAAAATTGGATTGACGACAGAAGACAGAGGGTGGTTGTAGAGGGTTGTTTTTCAAACTGGAGGCCTGTGGCCAGCGGTGTGCCTCGGGGATCGGTGCTGGGTCCGCTGTTATTTGTTATTTATATTAATGATTTGGATGAGAATTTAGGAGGCATGGTTAGTAAGTTTGCAGATGACACCAAGATTGGTGGCATTGTGGACAGTGAAGAAGGTTATCTAGGATTGCAACGGGATCTTGATAAATTGGGCCAGTGGGCTGATGAATGGCAGATGGAGTTTAATTTAGATAAATGTGAGGTGATGCATTTTGGTCGATCGAATCGGGCCAGGACCTACTCCGTTAATGGTAGGGCGTTGGGGAGAGTTATAGAACAAAGAGATCTAGGAGTACAGGTTCATAGCTCCTTGAAAGTGGAGTCACAGGTGGATAGGGTGGTGAAGAAGGCATTCAGCATGCTTGGTTTCATTGGTCAGAACATTGAATACAGGAGTTTGGATGTCTTGTTGAAGTTGTACAAGACATTAGTAAGGCCACACTTGGAATACTGTGTACAGTTCTGGTCACCCTATTATAGAAAGGATATTATTAAACTAGAAAGAGTGCAGAAAAGATTTACTAGGATGCTACCGGGACTTGATGGTTTGACTTATAGGGAGAGGTTGGATAGACTGAGACTTTTTTCCCTGGAGAGTAGGAGGTTTAGGGGTGATCTTATAGAAGTCTATAAAATAATGAGGGGCATAGATAAGGTAGATAGTCCAAATCTTTTCCCAAAGGTAGGGGAGTCTATAACGAGGGGGCGTAGATTTAAGGTGAGAGGGGAGAGATACAAAAGGGTCCAGAGGGGCAATTTTTTCACTCAAAGGGTGGTGAGTGTCTGGAACGAGCTGCCAGAGGCAGTAGTAGAGGCAGGTACAATTTTGTCTTTTAAAAAGCATTTGGACAGTTACATGGGTAAGATGGGTATAGAGGGATATGGGCCAAGTGCAGGCAATTGGGACTAGCTTAGTGGTATAAACTGGGCGACATGGACATGTTGGGCCGAAGAGCCTGTTTCCATGTTGTAAACTTCTATGATTCTATGATTCTAACGACAAAACCGAGGCCCATCTGCCCTCTCAGGCGGACGTTAAAGATCCCATGGCACTATTTGAAGCAGAGTAGGGGAGCTCTCCCCAGCGTCCTGGCCAATATTTATCCCTCAACCAACCTCAATAAAACAGATGATCTGGTCACTATCTCAGTGCTGTTTGTGGAATCTTGCTGTGCGCAAATTGGCTGCTGCGTTTCCTACATTACATCAGTGACTACACTTTACAAGTACTCCATTGGCTGTGAAACATTTTGGAACATCCTGAGGTCTTGAAAGGCGCTATATGAATGCAAGTTCTTGTTTTCTTTTCTTCATTTCAGTCGAGATCAAATTAGTGAGAGTTTAGAAATGCAAGGGATAAATCAAGGACGGCCAGCATGGATTTGTTAAAGGAAGGTGTTTGAAGGAATTAATGAGAGTTTTTTTTGGTAGAAGTGACTGATGGGACATCCAGCAGTAGCACCGGAAACTGAATCAAATTGAGGCGGGTGAATTCACTGGGGACTGATGCCAGGTCCCATGGTGTCCTGGTTGCCCCAAAACTCAAAGCCCTCATTTTGACAATTTCTTTGCTACTTACTTTGACAGTGTGTACATGAATTCCACTCTTTATTTATGAATGCCTTACAGAAAAACACTGGAGAATTGTATTCTTTTTGGCAATCACACTTCACACATCTACAATCAATCTTCATTCAGCATGCAACTGAGGGAGCAGGCGAAGAGAATCTTCTCTATTTTGTATAGTAATAATGAACCTATTAATTGCCCAGGATTTTTACCTGGGATATAAAATTACACGTGAATGATAGCACACAGATAATTTATTAGAGATCCCCAAATGAAAGCAGGAATCCTAGTGTTTTCAAACTTGGTGACAGCAAATTGTCCGAGCAGCAAGATAGTGTAATGGGCCGATTTCCAACTGTGACAGCAGCAAAAGAAAGTAAACTTTATTGGCACTGAACGAGAAACAAGACGTGGCTCTGTGTGAATAGTGAGCTATGTAACCACGGTGACAGCTCAAGCTCCTCAAATGCAGCAAGTCGAGATTTGGTAGGAATAAATATTCAGAAAGTGACAATACAGTGGAGCCTTTCTATAATTACTACTTCTGGGACTGCCTTCAGCTGGCCTTTGTGGACAGAGGTTCTTAAAGTCCTTTGAAGCCTTCAGCAGTTTTTCCGCATTAAGATTATAATTGTGTAGCTCACCGAGGCGACTTAAGAAACGGGATTTGGTGAGCCAGTCACACGTGCTGTGCCACAGGAAGTTAGAATTCAGGTTTATGATCATAATTCTCTCAGTGAGTGCCCACCCACAACTGGGAAACTGTGGGGAGCCTCAATGACTGGAGATTATGGGGTAGATATTCGTCTGCACCCTCTGGATGTAAAGTATCGTCTAGGTGGAGCATGGAGAGGAAAATTGAGAGGGAAGGGTTGGACAGCCTGCCAACTTCCATTCTGTTAATTTAAACGGGAGGAAATTGAGGCAGGCTCTTTTACAACTGTGGCAGCTGGAACAACTCCTTTTAATGCTTTGTGGGAGAGGAGCTGCCTTCTGAAACATTGCTGAGAGGTCACGGGGAAGTAGCCCCATCTGTATCTCTACTCAGGGCGGCATGTGATACCAGCAGGCAGGGGCCAAAGGCCACCAATGGTGCTTTGCAACCTGGCACCTCTTGTGGAGGCCCCACCACTGTTCCTCAAATCAATGGAATGGGCGAGGCCTGAGAGACACCACTGGTCTGCAACTTTAAAACTGAGGAAAAAACCTTAAAAATACTTAAACAGAGATACTTGAAAAAATGTTTTTAAAAAAAATTAATAAAAATAAGAATGTTTCGCCTGCAGGTTGCTCCAGGTCCCCTTTAACTGTGGAGTACAATCAAACAAACTTTAACTGTGCAATACAATCAAACATTAACTCTTACTGACTGCGATACAGCTCCCGTTGACTGAGATACAGCCCCCAGTGACTGAGGTACAGCCCCCAGTGACTGTCATCAGTGTCAGCAAAAATGCAAGAATTCATGGCCCCCTCATTCACTTTCTCGGCGATTGAATCTCTGTCACTGGGAGCTGTAGCTCAGTTACTGGGAGCTGTATTTACCACGTCATGAGAAAACCCATTAAACAAATGGCAAAGGAGTTTGATTGACAGTCATTATTGAAACTACATCAGTGAGGTGAGCATTGTACCTACTAGACTACTAAACCACTCCAAGTAAATCTTTAGATTAACAACACACTTTCAATACTGGCTAATGAACCTCTCTACTAAAATGACACCATGGGATACCAGCACACCAATACTCTGCGCATCTCAAATTCCTCTCCCTGTCACTGTTCATTTTGAACAGATTATTGCCTCCGCTAAAATACTGGCGAGGAAAATTCCAGGCAATGTTTTAAAGATGCCCTGGTATCCCATAGCTCCTTAGTGACATCATTAGTGGAACAGTTTATTGAAAACAGGGGGACCAACAAAAATGAAAAATTTAAATCCTCAATTTGTATCATATTTTGTTGCTAAAACGATCTTGCTTTCTGTTTTGTCTGCATGCTGTCCTACCTCAGGAAATCATGGGTTGAGAAAAATAATGGGGTGGAATTTCAACTTTCTGCCTGGGCGTAAATGCGGTGTGGATCATCCCCTCCGTTACAGAAACCGCCCGATTCTTATTTCCATTGAAATCTTGGTGGTTTTCAGCTCGGGCAGCAAGTTGAAAACCTACCCCAATATGTGCAGCAATGCTCAGACATAACTCATGACATCATTGGTGGAACAGTTCATTAAGAACATAGCAATGACATGAATCTGGACCATGTACAAGAACTCAAACCCTTGACTATTATATTCTAAGAAGAGTCATAATTCACAATGTTTGCCTTTAGCAACTTCGGTTGGAGATTTAGAAAACTAGAAAACTTTTAGCCATAAAATGAGTGACAAAATCGGGCACAGGCATGATGGGCCAAATGGCCTCTTTCTGTGCTATATCATTCTATGATTCTATGATTTATAATTTAATCCCACTAAAATCAAATAAAGCCAAGCATGTAAAACATGCCAGAATGAGCCCGAGATTCAGCCCTTATGGATGATTATTCTCCCTTCCTTAACTCAAGGGTACTGAGGTTGATTGTCATGCCCCTGCAATCTGAGATCAGCGAAGCTCAGAATAGTTATCAACATTGGGACTCAGTTTCAAACAGGGTAGTACCATTTATCAACTGAGCCATCACCAGTAAACAATGAATGGTCCTGAGACTCTGCAGATTGTTTTTCAAATGAGCAATGTGAAGCCAGGGGGAGTTTTAGCTGTTTTTATTGGATTCTGGGAGGCCAGTGATCAGGAGAGGACTCGCCACGTCTTGCTATGCTGATTCCTACCCCCTTATCCCGGCTGTAGATTCCTAAGCTGCTAATGCATTGGTGCGGTTTTCATTTGGATTCTCAGAGGCCAGCATCCGTGAGCTGACTCCCATTGTTTACTTTGGTAAATCCGGCTCACTTATTCTGGCAGTAGACTCATTGACCTGGTTTTTCATAGGCCTGTGAATCTGCTGCCAGACAGGAGAGCCGGACTGAGCAACATATGAGCCAGCTGATGGACAGCTGAGTCCTACCTTGCAGAGTTACTTTACCTTTTAATACAGACACCACTTTGCTTCCCCTCTCACACTAGCAAAGTTCAACGAAATGGAGGCCAGCACTGCGATATGGTTAAGAAAGAAAGAACTTGCATTTATATAGTGCCTTTCATGACCACAGGGCATCCCAAAGCACTTTACAACCAATGAAGTACTCACAAGTGAGGCTGACCAGATAGCTACAAGTTATAAAAAAGCTCACTAGGAGAGATAGTTACCATACCATTCTGCTGCTCAAAACATATTCTGTCAAAATATTTGCAGAATCTTTTTCACCTGGGAAAACAATGCATTGTATGGAGTCTATTTGTATTTTTCGTAGCCAAAGAAAATCAATTAAAACAGCTTTGTCAAAGGGATTTATATTTCCACTGGTGTTTACAAACAGAATTTTATAGTGACTTTTGACATCCATTTTAAATATTGATATCATCAAACAATATCCAGAAGGAACACAGCTTTAGCCAACCAGAATAGGAATTTGATGTTCTGTGAATTTTCCTTATATAAGCTGTAAGCTTCCATTTCTAAAAGTTTGCGTCTTTGAAACCTAGATGGTACAGTGGATTAAACTAATAGACCCAGACGTAAATCCAAGCTAATGTCTGCAAGTTGTCAGATCACTGAAGTCTGATACAGATTAAGTGGTGTCTGATAACTCTGAGTGGACAAGAGGAACACCAATGTGCCCGATGTAGCAGCCTGGGTTGAATGTGTGAAAAACATATTGGGCCATAATTTGCTGTAGCAGGGCATCTTACAGCGTCTGCCGTTAATTAGACTTGCCCTTGCCCGCTTAGTTATTTAAATCTTTTGCGTGGCAAGTTGCTGAAAGTGCGAGCTGATAAAGTCGCAGCGAGGGAGACAGGGCATCTGGGACCTGAGTGAACAGGGCAAGCAACTGGGTATCTCCTTAACCAATCAGATTGAAGGATTGTGAAATTAACAGCACAAGGACTGAGCAGGAAGTGTAAATTAGAGTGGGTGAATTCAATGTCAAATCAAGTGCAGAAAGGGAAATAAAGAAACGGAAAGAAAAATTGGATTAAGAGAGAGAGAAAGAAAAGAGACAGAAGGGAAAAGTAAAACAAAATGTTTTAATTTAAAATTTTATATTTTTAAAATCTCCAACAATTAAAACCTGAAGGAATAAGACTGCACACTTGTAATAGTTAATTTTCAGTGCCAGAGAGGTTGACTGGCAGTAATTAACACATATCACATCATTAAAAAGGTACTTAGACTGAAATGGGCAAGACTTAACTTTCTGTGGCGAGTTTAGTTCGTATCTACCGCACAAATACAGGAACTTCACGCCGTTCAATGCATTTCAATGGGGAGGCAGACAGTGAGATGCCGTTTTCGCTAACGGAAGAGCAGCACAACTTGGTCAACAACTTTTGGATATTCGCATTTAACCGCGCATCTGACCTTTATCTGAAGTTGCTGTAGCATTTATGTATAAATAACAGCGAGCGCCATTAGCCTAACCGTTATTTTGACAGCAAAGCAGGACAAAGCAGCCCGCTTGATTGGCACCCCATCAAACACCCTAAACATTCACTACCTTCACCATCGGCGCACTGTGGCTGCAGTGTGTACCATCCACAGGATGCACTGCAGCAACTCGCCAAGGCTTCTTCAACAGCACCTCCCAAACCCGCAACCTCTACCACCTAGAAGGACAAGAGCAGCAGGCACATGGGAGCAACACCACCTGCATGTTCCCATCCAAGTCACACACCATCCCGACTTGGAAATATATCACCGTTCCTTCATCGTCGCTGGGTCAAAATCCTGGAACTCCCTTCCTAACAGCACTGTGGGAGAACCTTCACCACACGGACTGCAGCGGTTCAAGAAGGCGGCTCACCACCACCTTCTCAAGGGCAATTAGGGATGGGCAATAAATGCTGGCCTTGCCAGCGACGCCCATATCCCATGAACGAATATTTTAAAAAATGAGGTACTGTCTCAGAGCAAAAAGAGTGCAGAGAACAAATTTAATTCAATCAATTCAATTCCCAAGGACTTCAGGTCCCACATGGAGACAAGAGAGTAGATTTTCCTCTTCGCTAAGCCAAGGGAATCGGTGATCCTCCAGGTTAGTGAAGGGGAAAAAGAGGCCGAGACCCCTCACCCTGTGCTGCCCCAGAGTTTCCTGGGGCTTTTCCAGCCTCTGTAACTGGGTTGGCACCTGTAATAGGAGCAGCTTTCCCATTTTACTAAGCTCTCTTAATTTTACAAAAACCAGAACTGTTAGATGCCCCAGTGCAAGGGCGCCTGAAGATACCCGGCACGAGGACCTGCCCTGGGAGTCTCCCAGGCTGGTTGGTCTGGGGGTCACAGGGGTAAACCGAAGATGAAGGCGGCAGGTTGTTAACTGTAGGTGTACCCCCTCGGGAGGCCCCCACTCTCCAGCAGCATCAATGGAGCTTGATGGCAGCAGCTCATGTAAACAGCACAGAGCAGGAAATTCAGGGGACCTTCAGTAATGAGATGCAAGCACCTGTCAGGAGATCTCTCATTATATTGGGAGGATCTTTAAATTACACCATCAACCTTTACATTCACTATTCCTGTCATTATATGTTAAGAGATAATTGAAGTAAATATATGGCTATCAGATACACACAACATTTAAGAAATCCGAAGCATTCTTCCAGTTCATGAGTTTTATTTTAATCGATGTCTATCTTTAATTGCTAACCGTCATACAGGTGAAGACACACAAGTTCCTTTTAATAATTAGTTAACCGACCAACCAGTTTCTACAGGCTTGACTACTTTAACCTATTACTTGAACCTTTACTAGCTATACAGACCCAGAGACCACATTGTGTAGCTGCAAAAAGACATAGGAGTTGCGTCACTGTGTCAAGACACTTTCCCTGTTTTCTCATTCCTAAGATTTGCTTCTTAACTGAACTCATTTCATCAGTTCTCCGGTTTGCTTCATTACTGACACATGTACTCATGCCCCATTGATTGGGCAATGGCTTGGTTAATTAACTATGGAAATTCAGGACATGTCCTCATATCTTTGGTTCAGGGCTTGTGGCACAAAACCCTACTTGGATTTTAAGGTAGTATCCCAATTTCTCATGAGCTAGCTTAGATACTTTGCCCAATTGTCATGTTCAAGTCCACTGATAGATTTGCGGTTTCCACAGAACAATGGACCGAATCCCAGAATGTCCCAAAAACACTTGCAATTCTCATGCAATAAAATAGAATTTGATTCATTCAGTCACCATATAGCAATAGGCCTAATTAAAAAGGACAGCATTGGGAAATAGCACCCCATGTAATAAAAGAAGAATTTGACTCTTCAGTTACTATAAACAGTGGCCCAGGTCATGCTACTTGTAGCCCAATGGAACTGTCTTCGATCTTAAATTAGTGTGGGCTAGTATGCCAGTCAAATAGATTCAACAGAGGAATTTCCTTCTTAGCCTGCGTCAATGGAATCAGCCTCCAGTGTTATTTCAAGAGCACAGAGGCACATGCTGACGTGAATGACAAATTAGGACAAAAAAGGAATCCTCCACTTATAGGATTTCAACATAAATATGAAAGACTAAAAATTTAAAAAATATGTTGAATTCAAAACTGCTATGATATTCAATCCATTTCTAGAATTAGACTTGATAATATTGGGAATTCTCATCAGTATTCTAGAGACCAGAGTGCAAAAAAAAGCTTGCATTTTGAAAGTTGCAGCATTGCACTGAAAGGGACAGAGTGGAGAACTTTACTCTGCATCCAGGCACGTTACACATGAGCTGGGAGTGGTCAATGCTAGCGCGGAGTTCAAAATGGAAAAGTGTTTAATTTCCTAGCTCTCACTTTGATGAGCACAAATCCATGAAAACAAAATAATTTTCTCTAATAAAAAGTGTAATGATGCATGATTCTCAATCTTAAATGTTTGAACTTTTGAGGTCAAAAGTGATATCCATGATGTACCACCACAGCTCTGCACATCAGAACTATGCTAACTATCATATTTGTAGAGAGGCTTATTCTGGTCACAGGCATCTGAAATGCAGTAGTGGAAATCTGGAAATCTCTCCTGGATGCTGAATCAATTGAAATTTTCAAGGCTGAGATTGATAGATTTTTGTTAGGTAAGGATATCAAGGGATATAGAGCAAAGGAGTTCAGGTACAGATCAGCCATGATCTATATGAATGATGGAACAGGCTCGAGGGGCTGAATGGCCTACTCCTGTTCGGAACATAGGAACATAGGTACAGGAGTAGGCCATTTAATCCCTCCATTCAATGAGATCATAGCTGATCTGTGACCTAACTCCATATTCCCGCCTTAGCCCCATATCCCTTGATACCTTTGGTTAATAAAAATCTATCAATCTCAGATTTAAAATTAACAAATGAGCTAGCATTAACTGTCGTTTGCGGAAGAGAGTTCCAAACTTCTACCAACCTTTGAGAAAAGAAGTGTTTCCTAACTTCACGCCTGAAAGTCCTGGCTCTAATTTTTAGGCTGTATCCCCTAGTCCTGGAATCCCCAAACAGTGGAAATAGTTTCACTCTGTCTACCCTATCAGTTCCCCTTAATATCTTGAATACTTCGATCAAGTTACCCCTTAACCTTCTAAGTTCCAGGGAATACAACCCTAGTTTGTGTAATGTCTCCTCGTAATTTAACCCTTGGAGTCCAGGTATCATTCTAGTAAATCCAAAGCCAATATATCCTTCCTACGGTGCAGTGCCCAGAAGTGAACACAGTACCCAAGTGTGGTCTAACCAGGGCTTTGTATAGCTGTAGCATAACTTCTACACCCTTGTATTCTAGTCATCTAGATATAAAGGCCAGCATTCCATTTGCCTTTTTGATTATTTTCTGTACCTGTCCATGACATTTTAATGATCTATGTACATGGTCTGCTAAGTCTCTGGACCTCCACTGTTTCGAACTTTTCACCATTTAGAAATTACTCTGATCTATCCTTTTTAGGTCCAAAGTGGATGACCTCACACTTCCCTACACTGAAATCCATTCACCACAGTTTTGCCCATTCATTTAATCTATTAATATCTCTCTATAATTTTAAGCTTCCATCTACACTGCTTACAATGCTGCCTATCTTTATGTCATTGACAAACTTGGATATGTGGCTCTCTAGCCCGTCATCTAAGTCATTAATAAATACAATGAATAGTTGAGGCCCCAACACAGATCCCTGTGGGACACCACTAGTCAGTCACAACCTGCTAATTTGAGTACCTGCCCTTTATCCCTATTCTGTCTCCTGCCGCTCAGCTAATTTCCTGACCAGGTCAATAATTTGCCCTCAATTCCATGAGCCTCAACTTTAGCTAACAGTCTCTTATGAGGGGCTTTATCAAATGCCCTCTGGAAGTCCATATAAACAACATCCATAGACATTCCCCTGTCCACTACTTTAGTCACTTCTTCAAAAAATTCAATCAGGTTCATCAGGCATGACCTACCCTTGACAATCCATGTTCCTATGTTATTATTGAAATTGGGAATCTGCACAGGCTTACTTAATCAGGAAATAAAATGGAACAAAAAGAACAGAATTTAGAGAACTCACCACATGGAGAATCTTATTTTCAGTTTCATAAACTGTGCAATCCTACAGGGGAAAGAAAAGGAACAATCAATTATCTTATTCCACTGTGCCAAACAGCATAGAATACTTCTTAGGCAATGAATTACCTTTATGCGTCTGTCCAAAATTCCTCACTCCGTTACTTTAGCGTAGCCATTAACCCATCTTAAAATAAATGGGCTAATGTATCCACTAGAGTGGCACAGAGAAAAATTTTGGACTAACACGTAAAGCCTTCACATGCCAGCATTCTCCCAGGTCAATGATTGACATCTGATCAAAGGATTAAATAATACTGCGAACTCAAGGAGACAAAACTAAGCCAAAAAATAAAAGTTCTTCAAGACAATATAATTTTGATGGCCCCAGACAGTTTGCATTCTATAACTATTGAAATTGTTTTGGCAGGTAGGTGCAATGCATAATTTTATAATTTTAAAAAAATCAGTATTAATTTTTAAGCTGCAAGAATATTCTTACAAAACAACTGTAACCTGTTTAAAGCATGTTTTTATAAGGTTGTGCAAAATGAATTCATTATAAAAGTGCAGTACCCAGCTAGACACTGTCAGTCATGCCCTTGCCAAGTTCTCACCTTTCCATTTTATGAGGTTTTGCACCTCGGTACAATCGCACAAGTGTCATTTCTTGATATATGATCTAATCTAATCTGTGCTGAGAGGACTGGCTGAGATCTCTAACCTGAATTCCTGTTGTTGTTTTTCTTTCTTTTCCCAGAAGCATTTTACTGTTCTGTTTCAAATAGGCTGCATTGTTTCTCGTTTATTTGTCTCTAGACCAAATGTTATTTGGACGCAACTCTTGGAGCATCACTGGGTTATCGTGTCCATGACCGATGGGGCTATCAATGAGGTGGCTCATTTGAATGGTAGCAGTACCTGCTTTGACACTGAAACATCTCATCAAACATTGACTGGCAGAATTGATGACATTATTATAACAATTTTTGCATATTATTAAAACAGAACAAAAAGATTAATGCCACATTTTAATCTTGCCTGTCATGTTGTATATCTGCACCTGGAGCCCGGCATCAGCGCTACAATTTGCTTTTTGTGTCTAGAAAACCATTTCCGAAAGCCAGCATTATTGGCTGTGCTTTGTCACTTTCCAAAAAAAAACATGTTGCATAATGCTTGTGTAATAAAACACAACCATGCAGATTTCATAGGCATATTGTATACCATGAAACAAAATTAACAGGGATAGTGTGCTTCCTAATGCGAGTTTGCATAGGAAGTAAGCTTTGGAGTGGTTTGGTACCATGGAGACACAAGGCTCGATTTTCAAATGGTGGCGGGATGGCAACAGGGTGGGTCAATGGGCGCATGGCAAACCCGGATAATAAAATCTTACCATTCCCCACGCGATCGCGAATTAATTGGTGACCCTTAACATCCGCATTGTTTGCCGGACTGCACACCCGCATGACAGGCTGTCAGCTGGAGCGTCTCTATTTAAAGGGCCATTGCTCCAATGCATTTTGCTGGAGCAAAGAGCAAAATGACACAATGGAGCAGCACAGGGGCAAGACAGCTCCAAGATTTAATGATGCCTCACTTCAGGTGCTACTGGCAGGGATGAGGAGGAGGAGGGAACTATTTTACTTGGCTGATAGGAGGAAGTGCCCCGCCTCTGTCACCAAGAAGGCCTGGCTTGAGGTAGCAAAGGAGGTCACCAGCAGGAGCAACATATCCCGCACTTGGGTTCAATGCAGGAAGCACTTCAATGAAATAACTAGGTCAGCAAAAGTGAGTACACATACTGATTCTCCTGCATTCTGTGTACCACATCACCCCCAGCTCCCCCCCTCCAACAAATTCTGCACCACCAAGACTACTCCATCACATCACTTCTCACACCCAATTAAGGGTCATCCTCAACTTACTTTCACTTCCTCACCTCCCCATTTGTGACCCCACCATTACCACTCATCCCAATCCTCATCCAATGTGATGTCTCTGTCTCATACTCACCCTCTGATGCACCTCCTTCACGGTCAGCCTCACCCAAAGCAATGCATTCATCGGTTGGCCACATCACCAACACTCACTCACACGGACTGCAGCGGTTCAAGAAGGCGGCTCACCACCACCTTCTCGAGGGCAATTAGAGATAGGCAATAAATGCTGGCCTCGCCAGCGATGCCCACATCCCGTGAACAAATAAAAAAAAAACATGTCTGTACTTTCTCCCCTTGTAAGGGAAGAGAGCACAAAATGCACGCGAGAGGGAAAGTACTGGAGGGCGGACACAACAAAGAGTGGTCCTCACAGACATGGAGCAGGCGGCCCTGCAGATCAGCCAAACCCTCGAGTGCCTGTCCGTCGGGGAAGCCGAGACTGGCACCCCACAAACGTCTGGTGACGCAACTTTAACATTCATCATACACAACATGAATTGATGTTAATAATGCTTGGCATGTTGAACACCTCAGTACGCTCATCACAACATGACACATCTGTGATGATGCTTAATATTACCTTCTGTTCACTTACAGAAGGTAATATTAAGCATCATCGACCGCAGTGACGGGAGAGGATGATTCCTCAGAGGAGCTCCCGACCCCTGAGGGCGCACCGTTACATCTTAGCGAGCCATCCACCAGCGCAGATACTCACACCTCGGTGGGTCATGGTAGTCAGTTGGTTGGGTTGGCACCTGGTGAGTCACCACACACAAATGAGCACAAGCAGACACTGGTGGCAGGGGCAGCTCTGCAGAGTTCGCGTCGGTGGGCGCACTCCTCTCCAGGCTCTGCTCAGCTGGACGCAGATGCTGAATCCCGGGGGCCATCCTTTAAAAGGAGCATGATCGAGGGACAGCAGCACATTTGTGAGGTACTGGAACTGGTGCCACGTGCACTCTCCACAATAAGGCAGGATGGAGGAGTCCAAATTCTGCTTGTGGAATGGTGGAATAGGTACGGGAGGGAATCTCTGAGATACTGTCACAGGGACATGCGCAACTGTCTGAGACAGTGTCACAGGTAAGTGCAGGAATGTCTGCGATAGAGAGAAGCCTCCATTGAGCTTCAAGCATGTCTCACAAATGAGTCTATTCAGGCCCTGACAATGGCTGTTCGGACTCAGAGTTAAACGGGCTGACAGATACTTTAGAAGTTGCCTTTCAAAGCATCACACCTGTCCTCCAAACTGTTGTCCAGCAGGGTGGTAGGAGAAATGTGTGCCTGGTCCAGGAGAGGGATGATGGCGAAAGGGGACATGGAAGTGGGGACACCACTCAAAGCACTCCCATGTCGCACCCTTTGCCCCCCTCTCAACCAGTACCTGCAATGCTGCCTCCTCTCCAGGTGGCCGAGTCAGCCCCTGCAAAGGTGGAAGTGGAGCAGCCTTTGGAGGGGCCCTCACGGGCTCCAAAACCCAGAGGTCGTTGGCCGAAAGCATCTAAGCAGTCAGGGCATGAACATGAGCAACCTGCCGCTACCTCTACTGCAGCCACAGGGGATGCACCACATAGAAGTAGTAGGAAGAGAAAGGCTAAGGTTTTCTGATCACAAGGTATGCACAAGGGTGTTTGACAGACTGTCATGTTTTTCATTTATATTTGTTTTTTGTTAAAGTCACATTACATTTTATCCTTTTCACCACTACTGCCACGTCTTGCCCATTCTTGACTGGTTTTTGTGATAGGGCCCTTTCATGTGCTTCATTATGAACGGCGACACTTGATGCCACCCAGTGGGTCACTTTACAGTGGGTGTATGTGTAGTTGCAGGACTGTTTTGTGCAGGGAGCGGGGTGGGGGGGGTGCTGTGTTGGTACTGCTCTTTTCAGGTGGTGAGAGGACTGGGCTCTTCTCACTTTCTGATCTTACGAGGACAAATGAGTGACTCCCTGGCCTTATGAGCAGCCAGGTGAGCTGCTGCTCTGCCCATGGCTTCGTCCTCCTCCTCCTCCAGCTCCTCCTCAATGTGGATGGCAGATGTGGATGGTGGATGAGGGGATGGGGCTTCCTCAACCGGTAGCCATCTCTGTAGCGCCATGTTGTGCAGGACACAACACACTACTAGAAAGCGACCAACTGGTGCGTATTGAAGCTCTCCCCCAGAACGACCAAGGCACCGAAATTGCATCTTGAGCAGTCCTATCCCATGTTCAACTGTAGGCCTGGTGGCGATGTGGCTGTCATTGTATCGACGCTGTTGCTCGCTGATGGGGTTCCTCAGAGCCATGCGTGCAGGGAGTATCCCTTGTCCCCGAGGAGCCAGCCCTTAAGGATGTTCGGTGTGTGGAAAAGGCCCGGGATGTTGGATTCCCTCAGGATGAAGAAATCGTTGCAGCTGCCAGGGAATCTGGCGCACACGCAAAGGAATCTTTTGCATTGGTCACAAATGAGCTGAGTGTTGATGGAGTGATACCCCTTTCTGTTCATGAACAGACCTGGCTTATGTGGAGGTGCTCGGATTGCTATTTAGGTGCAATCGATTGCACTCTGTACACATGGGAAGCCAGCCACAGAGTGGAATCCCACTGCCCTCTCCGTCTGGTTGAGGTCGTCAATAAGGAAGTTGTCGTATTGCAAGGCCCTGCGAGAAAAGCCATTGGTGACCTGCCTTATGCACTTGAGTGCAGACGACTGAGAGACCCCGGCGATGTCACCGGTGGTACCCTGGAATGATCTGGAGGCGAAAAGTTGAGGGCAGTGGTGACTTTAACAGTGATGGGTAATGAGATGCTGCTCGGTCCAGCCAGGAGCAGCTCGGCATGAAGGAGGCTGCAGATGTCTGCAACTATCTGGCAACTCACTCTCAGCCTCTGTATGCACTGCTCCTCAGAGAGGCCCAGGAAGCTGAGCCTCGGTCTGTGGACCTTCTGACGAGGGTAGTGCCTCCTGTGACATCGCTCCCTCTGTTGTTCCCCTCTGTGCTCTTGTGCAGGTGCCTGTGGTGCAGCACTGAGTTGTGGAGCCCCCGTCCCCAACGCATCCATACTTTATGATTTGAAAATCGAGCCCATTATCTCATTAAAAAAATGCCAAAACTGCTTTGTAAATTTACTTACAATTCATCGAAGAAGAAAATGAAATCAAGGCCAAAAGTGATCAGTTCAATGAATGTTGCTAAATGAAGTTCCATACTGTGTGATCTTGTTGCACCACATATTATGAGATGGAAGTACCTAACCTATGGGATACCTATCCTCAGAAATTTTCAGCCAATTCAGTTAGGGTCATAATATGTTTGGTATGTCAGGCGTATTATGAAAGGATATTGTTTACAGAAATTAACGCAACACGGGGGCTTTTATTTTGCCATTTTATTTTAAATAACTGGCAGGTCCTCAGTGGAATTCTCAGAGGTCGACTATGTTGTTTAGCTGCTTTTGATGGAGTAGTGTTTAGCCTGTCCTTTAATGGCCGCTACTCAAATACTACCTGTGGGGAAGTGGAACTGGGCAAATCCAGGTCACTTCAACTGCTTGTAAACACCTGAGGTAAGTTAGAGGGGCAATTGTAGCAGCTTGTAAATTTCTGGCTTTCAGAAGAAGCCAGCATTAAATACTGATTTTATTTCTGCAACAATGGGTGACACCTTGAAGTGTGACAGATGCGAGCTAGCCACAAGACTTTATATGGGCTAGATTTTCTGTCCAGCAACTACGAAAGAACAGAAATCTAGCTTTTATGCACAAGTAGGTGCAACCCATCCTTCCATTTCTCCATGCTTAAATCTGACAGGAACTCATCCTAATCTTTTTATAATAAATGATGGATACTGGTAATCAGCTACGACTTTCAGCACAAGCAATTGCTTGAATTTTCGATTAAATTTGTAGAGAAATATTTATAAACTGAGCAAGTTCCGACAAGAAAGGGATGGTCTATCTTCTGAAATATTGAGTGACCCAGTTCGTTCAATCAAAATACATTAATCTCTCTGTGCATGTAACACAAAGAGAGAGAGAGAGAGAGAGAGCTCCATGTGTGGTCAGCCTCACTGCCCTTGCACATTTTAAATTATTGAATCGCAAGATGAGCGCATTCCAAAGCTTCTACACGAAAGAAGAGTCAATGTATAGTTCACAACATTGTCAAAAGAAAAATCATTTTCAAATCTTGACTGTTGCTATCAGTTCAGATAACTTAATGCAAGAGCTGCCATCAGCACCGAGTGGTGGTACATCAACAGTTCACTGTTTCATGCCATCAGTGCTCAGCTGCTCGGGGCAGAAAGGTAAATTGATGTTGGGCTTGTCAGATGAAAAGGTACGATGTGTGATCAATGGTCTCTCGGCAATACGGTGCAAACTAAATGTGAATGAGGACCTCCCCTGCTTTCCATCCCTGAGGACAAGCAAGGACCAATTTACTTGCACAATGTCCCTGGATGTAACTGGACTGGTACAGTAAATCAGGCATCGATGCTCTGTTACAATGATCTGTTGTACAGAGCTGAAAGCAAATCTGAATTCCATCAAGTGCTCGATACATGCCAACGCGCATTTAATTGTCTTGAATTTATGTTGAGTCTTGAAGCTAAAAATTCATGACTCACTGTTCAGCCACATTGTATTTGGGCCTGGGAGACGTATCCAGCAATTTCACTTCAAATCTCTAGTTAAGAGATTTTTTAGATGGTAGTCAGTCACTCTTGTCAGAGGAAGAGTACAATACAAAATGTTAAATGGCCCTCGGTAATATCCATTAATTAACCCTCCAAGCACTGTAGACAAGGTGACTGATCTATATGCTGTGGGACTCACCACGTACAATGGCAGCAACTTGTCTGGGTGTTAAGATGCCAAAACACGTCGATTGGCTTGGGTTTTTGATTGGTTAAAAATCCAGCCTTTAAAACTAGTTTTTAGCCAATGAAAATCCATTTAAACAAAAATCCAACTTGCTAGTACTTCCAAAATGGAGGCTGGGAACCAGAAGAAAACAGGTAAGTAAAATATGTAAAATAAATAAAGTAGGACAGAGAGAGAATAATGAAGACAGCAGATAGCAGGAAAAAAAGAGGCTGCATGTGGGGACAGGTGAGAATTCAAACATTTCAATTTTATGTACAATTGTATTCTTCATATTTATTTTAGTAGTTTATTGCTTTAATGAAGAGACTCCTGGTGCTGAGTAACTTTATTAGTCTCTTCAGTGTCAGTACAAAAAACGTATGGAACTGGTTGGTCCATGGAGACTGGCAGTCTTAGGGTTAGAGTCATTTTAAAATGAGTAAGGAAGCATGGATTCGTTTTACAATGCTTTCAACATTTCAAAGAGTGAGGGATAACTTTACACGATTCCAGCTTAAGAGTGAGACTATCTGGCCAGTGTTACTTTTCGAGATATTCATTCGCTCAGATGTTCAGCACTCATTTGGAACATTCCTGCGGTCCCTCGACAGCAGATCTGAAAATCATTTTTCAATATTTATGACATCCTCAGGAATTAATGACCTTTGTCAACCAGCTGAGTGCCTATTTTCCAGATGCCATTTTGAGACCAGGGTGTCAATCCAGGCAGATTGATGGCATGAAGGTCTCCTCTTTCTTCCACTTTGTGAGGAACTACATGAAATTAATTTTTTTTAACATAAAATTAAATAGAAATGATGACATGGAAATCGGCCATTCTGTCCGTGTTGGTGTTTATCCTCCAAACAAGCAGTAGTCCAACTGCTGGGTAAGCTGGGATTGGTTTTATTCTGATAAATAAAAAGATTGTCCAATTCTCTCAACCCAATTTCTTCTAGGTACATGTCCATATTACAAAACTATCCATCATTTGGTAAAAACTGACATTTCACTCAGAAAACCTGTAAACGTGGGTAATGTGAGAAATCGACAGAGTCACATTAGTGCGTTGGTGAACCAATGTTCTTCTGAGGCTGATGTTAAAGAAAAATGTTTGGGCAGAGTAGAAGGACCTTCACTCTGCAGCCAGCCCAAGCTATGTTCCAGCCTTCACCTTGGTCAACTCGAAAATGTCTTTCTTTTTAATGAGGCGTACAACGGCAAAGTGAGAACACTTGACAGCAATGTTTGATTTGTGTAAAAAAAAATGCAAGCGTATATTTATATACTTAATAATGTAATGATGTTTGGATGTGTTTTAAAAGAAAAGATAACTGTACAGGTCAGTAATATCACTGCTAAGTACTTAATCATTAGCTTGCATCACATGGTGCCTGTGGTTGCAGATCATCTGCACATTAGTTGAATCGAATCCCTTTCTGCTCATGAACTGTTGGGGTTGGTGGTTGGGACCCAGATGAGCTCACACATTCCAGCTATGATTCCCCGCATCTTAGGTAGACCTGCCGCCCAGTAAGAGTGTTGCCTCTGCCTTTCCGTGGGGAGAGGCCAAGAGGTCCCAGTGACAAGTGACGCCTCTTGTCATTTGCTCAATACATCAGTGCACAGCAGACTGGATCTATTTGGTGGTGGTTTGGAATGACCTGGGTGTGGAAATCCAAGGCTCTGATCACCTTCGTGGGCACCGTCACTCTGTGGTCATTGTAGTCTGAAGGTCCAGCTGGAGGAGATGGCACAATACAGCCTCTGTGTCCTCCGAGGTAAGAGTGTGTGTTGGCAAAATAGCCCCTTGTGTTATCGCACCTGACTTTAATCCCTCCACAGGAAAAACTCTTCCTCCTCCAAGCCTCTAAGTGCAAGAGGAATTCTCAACCTCAAGTATTTGGTTGCTGCAACTAAATTTGCAACTGGCAGCAATACTGTGATGGGAAAACCAGGAGGGGAAAAAAAGCGAGAAAACGTAAAAAAAAAGCTAACTAAAACTACAAGTAATACAACCGAGCAAAGAATCCAAAAAGCCCCAACAGGAAACAGTACAACACACCTTTAAGAATCCAACCCTTGAAAGATTGGAAAATGCTTTCCCAGCACAAATTCAATTATGCCTCATCAAGGCATTAACCAGGGCATGAATCATCATTTGGAGGCTTAAATACAAGAAGCTATTGGCCACTTCTTCATTTCACTCAGATCAATCTGTGCTGATACAGAACTCTGTGTAAAAATACACACTGATATAAAAGCTCATCAAAAGACTCATTTAAAGGACTAAGAATCCAATGATGTGTCATGTTGGATTCAAAACGTTCGAAGGGACTGATGAAAGTTAAGTATTGCTAATTTTTTTCTGCTGATTTAACTTCTTTCTGTGTATATTTCTTTCTTGCAATAAATCTGTAGTTTAGCCAAAAATATATAGCCCCTCAGCTTGGTTCAGTCTATAGGAGAAATCAGGAGCATTAGGTGGCCGTTCCATACTATGTACAGTATAACCCAACAGTAAGAGAATAGATCGTACATTCGATTTGCTTAAGCTTAAAGTTTAGTTCATAGGAGGCACAGGCCTGCTTATAAAAGCTGCTGTTTGCTGTTTGCAGGAACAAACAGTATTGGGAAACAAGGAGTTCCACAGATTTGAAGTCTGAGACAGGATGAGTTAAGAGTAGGACACAACATAATGACCCTGGTCTTCTGTATGTTACATTTCAAAGCTTAAAAGGGCATTTTACAAGTCACTGTAGGAGTCCATCACTTAGAAAAACAAAATCGCAAATAAAATTCCTTTGAAGGCCCTCACATTTTTCTGTTAATGCACAACCCTTTCCAATTCAAGCAGAACAAATCCAGCTAACTGAAGAAATATTTTTGGCTGGATTGCAAATCACTTATGGCTGAGTTCAGGAGTAACATTTTAATAATCAAAATAATTGACCAAGAAGCATAGATATAAAACCATGTATATATATCATACAATGTGTCATCTTACATCTACCCTTCTAACTATTTCCAGTTCATAAGCTCTTGAAGATCGTGGAATCAGTTGCTAAAAATGTTTCTGATTCACTTTTCTTTCAGAGGCAGAGTTGCAGATAATCATGAATGAGATTCTGTCCAAGCATCATTAACTGATTTCTGATTTATGTTGTGTATTGCTCGATGTCTTGTTCAATCAAATCAAAAATATGTCAGTGACTTAAAATCCTTCGATTTGAGCATGTGCTGTTATCTCAGTTGTCAAGTCACCAACACATTTTACGATTTAAATAAAAACAATTATTAAATTATTGTAGGCAAAGAAACATTTCAACTGGGCCGTGATAATGGAACAAAGGACAACCTACCTCAATGTAATTCTGGTGGTAAAGCTGCTTAATGAGAGTTTAACGCTTACCTGTTGCACAATGGTTGTAAGTTCCAGGCACAGCTGAACAATGTTGTTTTTTAGAAGTGAGTATTCCGTCACACTAACGAATGGAGACCTAGAAACAGAATGAATAACAATTAACTGAAATATTAGAATGGTAAATTCTTCTTTCTTGTAACTATATAATTGGATGCTTTCCAGCAAGAGACACTGGCACGCCCATAGTACAGAATAATACAGCGCACACAACCCAAATAAATTACAATTAACTTCACAATTGCATTTATATAGCGCCTTTAATGTAGTAAAACGTCCCAAGGCACTTCACAGAAGCGTAATCAGAGAAAATTAAACACTGAGCCACATAAGGAGACATTAGGATAGGTGACCAAAAGCTTGCTCAAAGAGGTAGGTTTGAAGAAGTGTCTTAAAGGAGGAGAGAGAGGTGAAGAGGTTTAGGGAGGAAATTCTAGAGCTTAGGGCCTAGATAGCTGAAGGCATGGCCGCCAATGGTGGGGCGATGGAAATCCGTGATGCGCAAGAGGCCAGAATTGGAGGAACCCAGAAATCCCGGAGGTCTAATAGGGCTGGAGGAGGTTACAGAGATAGGGAGGGCGAGGCAATGGAGGGATTTGAAAACAAGGATGAGAATTTTAAATTTGAAGATGTTGGTGAGGCTGTATATCTCCATGCAGGCAGGACACTGGAGTAAGAAGTGACTTACCAAACCCTGTGCGATTGTTATTTCAACAGTTTAAGAAATATTAAATTGTGCTGTGTTATGTGATGACCTTACTGAAAAGTACAGTGCATCATATCCAGTTTAATAACCAACTGATCTGACAGATTGGTCTGGAGATCACTATTGACAGCGTCGGCAGTCGAATGCTTAATACATTCATATGACACTCCTCAGTCAGCTATTCCAACCAAGGTATGAACTCATTTAAAACAATGTGTTAACCTGCATTAAAATAGCAGCCGTTAATTTAGTCCACGGTAATTTGAAGGTAACTAGTTATTTCAATTTTAGGAACAGGAGTAGGCCATTCAGCCTCTCGAGCCTGTTCAGCCATTTAATTAGATCCTGGCTGATCCGCACCTCAACCCCATTTACCCATCTTTGCTCCATATCCCTTGATACCCTTACCTAACAAAAATCTATCGATCTCAGTCTTGAAAGCTTCAATTGACCCAGGACCCACAGCATTTTGGAAGAGAGAGTTCCAGATTTCCATCTTTGTGTGAAGGAGTGTTTCCTGATTTCACTCCTAAATGGCCTTCTCTAATTTTAAGATTTTTCCCCATGTTCTTGATTCCCCCACCAGAGAAAAAAGCTTCTCTTTATCTACCTTATCGAATTCTTTTATCATTTTAAACACCTCGATCAGATCACCCCTCAATCTTCTAAACTCAAGGGAATACAAGCCAAGTTTATGCAACCTGTCCTCATAATTTAACCCTTTTGCATTGTATACTCTACCATGTTTGATTTGAACCTGTCTAAGATTTCTCAAGTTGTGACATTGGGAGTTTGCTTTCTGAAAGTGCTGATTGTGATAGGCCAACAGGTGGAGATAATTACCCTGCACTGGGAAACAAGTACACATTAAAAGTAAAGCAAACCTCTTATCTGAAAAAAGTTGACGGTAATACCCCTCACCGATACTGAGCTGTGGCTGAGTTCATCGCTTTATATGACAATTGGTGATACCCAAGCTGCTTTTACATTGAGCTCAGAGCCATGTCAATATCACTGGCTCCTGGCGTTAAGCCAGCAGCAAAACCAAAGCAAGCTTGGTGGCTTCGCTGATGCCGACTGCCAAGAAGGCCCTTTTTTATTAAACCAGATCATCACAGCATCCCTCAGTGACTCTGGCAAGTTTACTCTCAGGCCACAACTGGATGAGGCCCACACGAGACCCATCGGCACTAGCACGGGTCGCGTACATTATAAACACAGCTACGGACTGCGCAGACAGCACTTCTCTTCAAGTTAATGCGTCATGTTTAAAGAAATCCGATTTTTACTTTTCAAAGATGTGGAAAAATTTAGTACATTGATTTTTCATCGATAGAATTCAAACCCAGCTCAGACTGGTGAGATGAAAATCTCCCCCCCTCTCCTGGCTGGAAGGGCCCTATGTGAAATTGATCTCAGTAACCTGGATGAGTTCTTGACGTCAACAGAAACAACTTGCATTTATATACCACCTTAAACATTGAAAATATCCCAAGGTGGTTAAAGAGAGTAAGGGAAAGGATGCCGAGACATAGACAATTGTAAACAATTTTACAACACCAAGTTATAGTCCAGCAATTTTATTTTAAATTCACAAGCTTTCGGAGGCTTCCTCCTTCGTCAGGTGAACGATGTGAACCTGAC
The DNA here is from genome assembly GCF_035084215.1 of Heptranchias perlo. NCBI lineage: Eukaryota > Metazoa > Chordata > Chondrichthyes > Hexanchiformes > Hexanchidae > Heptranchias > Heptranchias perlo. Next base: position 9,245,366 of record NC_090339.1, read on the forward strand.
GAAGGAGGAAGCCTCCGAAAGCTTGTGAATTTAAAATAAAATTGCTGGACTATAACTTGGTGTTGTAAAATTGTTTACAATTGTCAACCCCAGTCCATCACCGGCATCTCCACATCGAGACATAGACAGAGAGATTAAGAGGAGTGACTGAAAGTTTGTTCAGAAAGATGGGTTTGAGAAGGCTTTTAAAAGCGGAGGAAGAAGTGGAGAGGCAAGGATTGCAGAGGGAGTTCCAGAGAATCAGCCCAAGGCCACTGAAGTCTGCCACCAATGGCGGGCTGAAGGTGGGGGAGGAAACTGAAGTCTGCCACCAATAGAGGGGTGAAGGAGGGGGAGGAAATGCACAAAATTGCAGGGTTGGAGGATTGCAGGGTGTAGGAAGGAATTCAAGGCTGTAGGAGATTGCAGAGATGGGAATGGGAGAGGTCAAGGAGGGATTTGAAGATGAGGGTGTGGATTATAAATGTAATGTGTTGTGGGAGAGAGAGCCAGTGTCGTGCAGCACTGATTGGGGGAGGTGAGTGAGTGGGACTCAATGCTGGGCAGCTGAGTTTTTAGAGTTTATGGAGGGTGTAAGGTGGGAAGCCAGCAACGAGAGGTTTGGATAAATCAAGTCCACAGCTGACAAAAACATGGATAAGGATTTCAGCAGCGGAGGGACTGAGGTGGGGTCAGAGGCAAACAATGAAAATGGAATAAGCCATCTTGGTGATGAAGTCATTGATCTATTTAAATAAATGATGGTGCGTTAACAACACGTCAGTAAATAGCACACACAGGAATTTCAGCCCCTCGTGAACAAGGTGAAAATTCTCCAACACTCTCCTTAACTTGAGGCGCATAAATGTCATTAAAACAAGTTTTGATTTCTCTTCAACTGCCACAAATTTAACTTCGTTGTATAACTAGATTAGACATAATCAGAGATACCACAAATGTAACTTAGTTGTGTAACTAGACTTGATATAGTCAAAGATACCACAAATTGGTGTGAAGACACGTCGAAGAGCTTCAACTTTTCTCAAGACAGATTGTGCACCTGCTTCATGGGTTAAATGTTTGTATTAATGATTCAGTATTCCAACGGGTGGACAAACATTCAACAGTTAATGCTAAGCCAGAATAATATCAGCAGCGTACCTGTCTAGCCAGGCCAATAAGCTCTTGGCAGCACCAATGAGGTCAACCACCGAGGTAAGGAAGTCATTTGGCAGCCTTCTGGAGGCTCTGCCATCATAATGGCCACTCCTCCGTCTACCTGTTATAAAATTCTGTAAGTTTTTGGCCGAAGCATTCAGCTTGTGGGAAAGCGTTCTGAGGTTTTCGGTCTCTAATCCGTAGTTCTGCAAGAATAAAAACATGTGTGTTAATAGCCTCTGTGCCCACCACTGTGTCATATGTTTTACCATAAATTATATTCCATTAGGGAGTCAGCTTTAGAAAAAAAGAACTTGCATTTATACAGCACCTTTCATGATCTCAGGACATACCAAAGCACTTTACAGCCAACTAAGTACTTTTTGAAGTGTAGTCACTATTGTAATGTAGGAAATACGGCAGCCAATTTGTGCACAGCAAGGTCCCACAAACAGCAAGGTGATAACGACCAGATAATCTGTTTTAATGATATTGGTTGAGGGATAAATATTGGCCAGGACACCAGAGAGAACTCCCCTCCTCTTCTTCGAATTGTGCCATGGGATATTTTACATCCACCTGAGAGGGAAGACAGGACCTCTGTTGAACATCTCATCTGAAAGACAGCACCTCCGACAGTGCAGCACTCCCTCAGTAGTGCACTGAAGTGTCAGCCTAGATTATGTGCTCAAGTCTCTGGAGTGGGACTTGAACCCACGACCGTCTGACACCAAGGTTTAAGCTTGCTAATGGTGGATATTCATTTTACTTCTGGCTCAGTACTCTAAAACCTACATTGTGCTATTCTTTCAAACTGGTCTGCATTTCCACTAATGATTTTACAGTCACACAACGTAACCAGAGTCCCAAAGGCCAGTGTGATCCCTTATTTCACAAATCATTCTTTTCCAAATGACATTTAAAAGATGTGAATGACAGAACTTGTGTTCCATTCACATCATCAGATGAATGTTGCGTAGTCTTATAGTATCTTTGGATGCATTCACACTGCAACTTTAGCATTGCTACCACTTAGTTTCTGCTTTGCAGCAGCACTAACATTGCAGACTAATTCAGGAGAAGTGTTCCAACTTAACTCTAAGGTGAAGCAGAGCGAGGCCCCCTCGAGGTCATGATTGGGTTTTACACTGCATGAAGTACAACTCGATCTTGATGTCAAGCCTGCTTTGTAACATCTTTGAGGGGAGATTCCTTCAACCTCCTGGACACTTTTTAACACTAGAACATTTAAGCCCCAATTTTAACCCCGCCCCCCCACCCCACACACATCCAATGAAAATGGGGCGTGCAGGGGGTTAATACATTGGCAGCGTGGCACTCACCAGTCATGATGCACACACGTCCGGCGCCATTTTAACAGACGCCATATTCAGGCAGCATGTAAGACCCTCATCTCAGGCAGGTGAGGACCTCACTGACATTCAAAATTCAGACGTCGTCAATCAGACCCTGACACGATTTTAACCAGCAACAGTGAGGTCAGCGCCTGGTTCAGGCCTCGCCAGGGAAATCGGCGCCGTGGATCAGCAGGCCCAGGAGAAGGCCGAAAAGGTTATTTTTTTTAAGGATTCCTTGTGGGCAAAGAGGGGCAGGAGTTGTCCTTCAGGCCCCACAGGGAATCCTTGGAACTCCCCGGGATCGCCAGGTACCTGCCCTACTTCTTCATCCACCTTGCCGGGGACTGTTCACGCGGGTCCCCGGCTGCGGCCTCCTGCTGCGCTCTCCCAACCCAACGTCATTGATGCCAGCTTCAGGCGGGAATCGGGCCTGGTCTATTTAAATGAGGGTGGGAGTTAAAGTGGCCCAGGCCTCACATCGGCAAGCTGGGGTGAGTTGACGCTCGCCTCACTGGCCCCACACTAACTGCCCATCCTGAGTTAAAATCGGGGTTTTACATTTTAACAACTAGAGGGGAGCTCCAGGCTGGCCTGCAAGAAGCTAAGAACAAAGCTCTCTCCTGGACAGAGGAATTCCAATTGGAGGCTGGCAGTATAAACCATGTAGTGCCTGGCAGGAACAGACAAATGCGTCCCTACATAAAAGGAGTTTAGACTGTAATGATTTGCCCTTTTTTTTTAAATTAGGGGATAAAGAAAGGCTGCTAATAAAATAAAATCCAATGCCTCAAACACAATAGACTGTCTTACATTGACGGAATCAGAATAGTCTTCAAATACTTGCTTGACTTCCCAGTTAGTTGAAGTAGCAAACAATCACAACGGCTGTTTGCAATTTCTAACGTGATGTTACATCCCCTCCATTTGATTTGCTGAAAGGATCACATCACAGCCACAGTTCCATAAACCAAAGCTTCAGAATACTCTGCAACCACAAAGAGTGCAACAACTAGAAAACGTAGTTGTGATGTGGGGACAAGTGCAAAAGTCGGGATCCGACAAAATCTGGGAATTGCAGACCAAGGGCTAGAAATTAAGGCTACTCATTTAGGCACGTGGACACTTAACACATTCGTATGGCACTTCTATATATTAATGAAGTATCAAACTGTTTATTTCAAATGGGTTCACACCTCCATTAAAGACATCAGAAAGAGGAACATCCTGTGAGACATTAAACGTTTAGCCATTAATTGTTAACAGTAATTTCTGGCTTTAAAAGGTTGTTTTATTCTAATTGATTCTCAAGTTAACTAAGTCTAATATAATTGCACATACCCACATCTTCTGGTTAAACAGGTATTTAGAACCATAGAAATTTGCAGCACAGAAGAAGAAGGCCATTATGTCTGTGCTGGCTCTTTGCCACAGCAATCCAAAACTAATCCCAGAGCCTGTCTTTCTTCCTCTGCTTCAAATATTTATTCAATTTTCCCTTAAAAGATGCGATGGTCTCGACGACTCCCAATAGAGCACTCCGTACCCCAACAACCTGTTATAGTAAGAAATTGCTCCTAAAATGGGCATTCTCTTCATAGCAACATTCTGGCCACATTTTCTGGTCTGTTTGCAAGCACAAGATGCAATGACATAAATCATGACAAAAGCTTATCACTGCGTCACTTGCATGTGACACCATGATGGTGTGAATGATGCATGGCTCTTCTGATTCCAAAGTCTCTCTTTCTTTCTGCTTGCCAAATCAACAACAACAGCAACTTGCATTTATATAGCGCCTTTAATGTAGTAAAATGTCCCAAGGCACTTCACAGAAGAGTAACCAGACAAAAAAGGAGACCTTTGCACAGGTGTCCAAAAGCTTGGACAAAGAGATAGGTTTTAAGGAGTCTCTTAAAAGAGGAGAGAGAAGTAAAGAGGTTTAGGGAGGGAATTCCAGAGCTTAGGGCTCAGACAGCTGAAGGCACAAGTACCTGTAAATTAAAGATAGAGTAACAGGTTACCACACTGGAGGCCTCGCTCAATTCTTCATATTTGTGTGCGGTTTAGTAGTTGTCCAGGTCAGTGTTTTTCAACATCAGAGTGTTCAAGTCACATAGAAAGTGGGGGAGTGAGCGGTTGTGTTGTCCACTGGGTTGGACATTTCTTTTTTAAATGAAAGCAGTGCCCATCTAATCTAGATTTGTCTCTCATTAAAAACTATTACAGATGGAAACCAGGAATAACCAAGCGGCATCAACAGAGAGCGAGTAAATAATTGCTCTGAATGAACTGGCCTTGGGTATAGTTCTTTGGGTTAGTTTAGCCCAATTCAAACTTGAACTAAAACCAGTGAATTTAAAACTGCTAATTTGGGCTAGCACCAAAAATGACCACAGGAGCTAGCAGATTGTTCTTAAGAACCCAATTGGTTCACAAATGTCCTTCGGGGAGGGAGCCTGCCGCTCCTTCCCAGTCTGGCCTATGTGTGAGTCCAGTTCCAAACTATGTGGTTGACTGTTGATACCTTCAGGGCATCTAGGGATGGGTAATAAATAATGCCTTGCCAATATTGCCCAGCTCTCAAAAACAAATACGGCACTGGGGGTGAACTCAAAACTGTGCAAAACTGCGGTTTTAGCTGTAAATTCAAATAATGATCCCCAATCACTTTCAAAAAATGGAGTAGCGAACATGAACTGAAGTTAAAGTCATGCTTGTGATAACACATAAAACTTGGCTGCTCCTAAGTGGGGAACTCCAAGGGAAAGTCACCATTCCTTCAAACCGAGTGCAGAGCTTTGCCTGAAGAGAGCGTGGATATAGGCCTACAGCACTGTGGTGCCGATTCTCTGCTGCTGCTGCCCTCCCCTCCCCCTACTCTCTTTGAGCACAACTTCCTGCTGGAAACGTAGTTTGGGCAAATTTACCCTCTGGTGTAAATTCAGAACAGGAGTTGAGGATTGACTTCTCCAAATCATTCTTCAGCGACCTACCTCCCCCACCTCCAAAAAATCCAAAGTATTCACAACTCCGCATTGTGATGTGAAGTTTCTTTAAAAATGAATGTGTCTGCCCAGCACTAACAAGATGTAATGGATAGTAAGTTGCTTTGCTTAACTCTATGAACAGTGTAGCACGCTAAAACAGGCCTAATCACTTGGATTGTTCAGAGTACTTCCAGTTTAGTATAATGAGTTGGCTTGTCACCTGGGCTACAGTGTGGTTAACCTGATATTTCTGTGTGCATCGCTCCATAAAGTATTTTTGCTTTATACAATTATCCACTCACATTTGGTAAAAACAGAGCAAATTGGGGTAATCATGACAGATAATATGGACAGGACCATTGATGAGTTAGAATATCACAACACAGTTATCTCACTCAACTGTCATCAACGGCTCCTCCTTGGTGTCATGCATATCCATATTCATACCCTAATGAATAGATCGCATATATTGCAATAAATTAATAAATGTATTTTTCTTTTTTTTGTTTTGACGTTAAATACTTAGCGTGGAGCAGTTCATTGTTTTTCGCAATATCTTTCCACAGCCAAGAGGCGACAAGTTGGCTGGAAACTCCCCCTCAGCCTTGAATGGAAATGGTGATGTAAGCACATAAAATCTGGAGTGAGATTAAAAAAAAACATTTGGCTCCCATCAAACTCGCTTCATGCATGACGATTCTACAGTAGACTTTCCTCTCCTGCTTTAAGGAACATTAAAGTTCCTTCACCCTACCTCGCGTTAATATCTCTTAAATTCCCCTTCTCAATAGATATCAATCCAGCTCCCTCTTGAAGGCATCAAATGACCCTGAATCAACTACCTTCTCTTGGACTTTGTCCCACATATGCCACTTTCCAATGGGAACATGTTTTTCTACTCTCTACACTTGCTTGAGTCTTGTGAATATTGTACTCTATGCTCATTGTCCAAAGATAAATAGCTTTTTTACTTCAAACTTACCTTCCTTTATTTTAAAGATCTGTATCACATTCCTCCCCAGTCTTCTTATCTCCAGAGAAAATAAATCTATAGGAATAATTCATTATCCCATCCCATGGCCAACAAAAGTTCACACCCATTGTGGGGAGGGCCGTTCTATTCATGTGGACATTGGCCCTTTGCTTCCTTGATCAGAATTAGCCAAAAGGAGAAAAGAAACATGCTTGGGGGGCAGTCAGGGTTTGAACAAAGAACTGCAAGGCACAGTCCTTGGCCTGGAGCTGGAGGCAAAGATTCAAGAGGTCAGATTTTGCAGCTAGAAATTGTCTAGACAGAAAGGTATGCCAAAAACAAGTAAGTCAGTCTACGAACGGGACAGGATGTGTGGTTATTTTTTTTCTGATTTTTCGAGGAGAGAAGTGAGATTTGAGTTAATAAGTGGAATTTGCTTTGACTGTTGCTCGGTATGTTCATTTGTTGTCTGTGAAGTGAAGCAGTTCAACAATCCATATCAGGCCTCGTCTCACCAAGTGTCTCAGTCAGAAAGATGTTTCAGAAAGATCGAAGAAGTGCACGTGATGGCATGTATGAAGGACATGATATCCAGTTCAGATCACAAGGGGGGTCCTATTGTTACACTTCATGATTACTGCATCATATAATTAGGTATAGGCCAGTACAAGCACACTTCTGATTATAAGATGCTGGGACTGTTTACGGGAGAAACCAACACTACTATACCCAAGAGAATATCGAAGGAAGACCTCAAAATTTGTAACAGCCTCTCAATATGTCCACTTTATGAAGTATTAATGCTAATACCTCACAGTACGTTCACTTTATCTAAAGTATTAATGCTAATGTTTCTCAGTATATTCATCTGAAGTATTAAAGCGAATGCCTCGCAAAATGTTCACTTTATCTTTAGTATTAAAGCAAATGCCTCGCAATATGTTCACTTTAGCTGAAGTATTAATTCCAATGCCTCTCAGTATGTTCACCTTGTGAAGTATTAATTGCAATGCCTCTCAGTATGTTCACTTTAGCTGAAGTATTAATTGCAATGCCTCTCAGTATGTCCTTTTTAGGCTCTTATGTCCATTTTTTGCAACATGCAGCAAACAAAAAAGGCGCATATTACAAGACACCTCTTACGTGAGCACAATAAAAGCTCGTCAAAGGTTTGCTCACTGGTTCACCTGCTGCACAAGAGAAGATATATGTGGATACCATCCTTCCCAAATACCGACCCCATCCCCATCACATTCCAGCATCCAGTGGTCTCTTGAGGTGAATCCAGTGTTCCAGCTCTAACTGCCCTTCTTGGCAACACATTCCACCTGCAGATCAGCTTCTGTGCAAATATTTCCTGAGGTTTGTCCCAAATTTGGCCTTTTCACCCTGAAACCTGTGCCCTCTTGTTTTGTTTTGTGGCTTGTACCGATGGTCATCAGTGTTTCAGAATCACACAGAGGCGTCAGCCGCCAGGGTTTCGATCTATCGCCATGATCACTCAGGAATAAGTAACACTCAAATAGGCAAGAAATACAAATTGACATCATGTGCACAGTCTGAGAATTTGGCTGTTTCCTACAGGATCGCAGGACATTGCATATCACCTGTATATGTACAATGAGCTTCCTCCTATATATATATGGTGAGCCATCCCTTTCTGTTGACAGTTATACAGTGGAGAAGTGTTGAAGTCAACACATCAACAGGCCATGTCATTGCCTTTCAGCCATTAATCACATAGAAGCACTCCAAGGTAGTTGGATCTTGCTTTCTAGATTTGGAAAGGTTCTGAATGTGTAATTGGTCACCTCCTGGATAGAGTTTGACATCGCGGACTGCCAATGCAGTCTTTTCCAGGGCCTGGAAGGAGTCTGTTACGCAAAAGTCAATATCTGTGGTTACCCTCAGATCTAGAAGTAAATCAGTTACAATCAGAGAAAGGGATCTCAGGTGAGCTGGTGGTTGCACAGGCACCATTATTCTGTCAAGGCCAAGCATTTTTATTTGGCTTGTAACTCCTGTGGAAAAGACAACCCGTTCTCCTCCAGTGTTACTTTTGCTTCCTCCATTCTGACTCCACTGCAGCAGTGGCCAAAACAAACACTTGACTCGCATGGAGTCTGGTGGTAATAGTTAAATCAATTTTTATCATGACTAAATACAGCACTATGGGAGTTATATTGGATAACCCCCAAAAACGGGCACTGGGATCATGATGCACGATTAACCTGCCCCAGGTTGTAGCGATGCAGGCAGCGTGTAACATTCGTGCTGCCTGATGATTTCAATGATTGCTGCGTGCAGCCAGCGCTACCTGCACTGTTGATTGGCTGCATGCACCAGCTGGGGGCCCTGATATCAGGAGTGGCTAGCTCTACTTAAAGGCAGCCTGCACCTCTTAAAAGGGAGGTGCACTGTGGCTGTAGAGAGACCGTTGGGAAGTGCTGGAAGATATTGAGGAATGCCTGGGCCTGTGAGAGAGCGGCACCAAGGTTCTCGGACGGTGCACTAGAGGCCTTGGTGGAAGAGGTGGACAGACGGAGGGCCACCCTATATCTGCAGGGGGGCAGGAGGCCCTCCAGACATAGGCTGAAGAGGCAGTAGGAGGCTGTGGCGGACTAGGTAAATCCCAGGAGCATCGCACTACGCACATGGATGCAGTACAGCAAATTCAATGATTTGACATGAGTGGTCAAGGTGAGTGTATTCAACTGTCAAGTGGCATCTCCTACCAACTGCACCACTAGCCTCATCCACTGCTCCACACACTACACCCCCCATCACCCACCTACCAACAAACTCTTCCAATCAGTACGCAACTCTTCCAATCAGATGCTTCATCTAACCCTCACACGTTGCCACTGTTGCAAGCCACACACCCACAACTCACAGGTCACACACACTGGCAGCTATTCAACTATGACAGCCATATCACAGCATCTCGCAGGACACTCACTGACAAACTTCCCTCTTTCTTGCAAGAGAAGATGGCGCACAACAGTAGGCAGCAGGAAAGACCTGGGGGAGGGCAGGCACGCCTACATGTCCTCACCTCCATGGACGAGATAATGCTGTCCATTATTGGATGGGCCGTCGCTGAGGCCATGGCCACTGGCAGTGCTGGAGGTATCGATGATGAGGGTCTCTGCAAACCTAATCCTCTTTCTCGCTTCCCACTTCTCCCTCAGCCCACAATCTTTTCTGACTCACATGCTGCAGATGGTGTAAGCACGCATGTCTTACTTGCTCCTCTCCCAGCACCGCAACTCAACCTGTCTCCCTTTGTCATTTCAGATACCCAAGAACTGGAACCGGCACAGGCAGAGGAGGCAGAGGAAGACGACAGTGATGATGAAGACACACCGTTACTCGATCTTACACTCGCAGCCACCAGTTCAGGTACTAACACTGCGCATACTTTAGAGGCTAGGATAGAGGAGGGATCTGCATGTGGTGAGACACTGGGCACAAGTGCGCAAGAGCCGGGGCGGGGGAAACGGGTAACGCAGGTGCCAGCTCACCGGAGGGCGAGGTCTCACACTAATTTTGCTGCCGAGGAGTCAGATGAGGACTTCGATGGGCCAGACTACAAAAGAAGGCTGATGGGCGTACACAACCAAATGCTTGGTTCACTGGAAAGCCTGCCAGAAAGCCTGCGCTCAATGTGAAGGGGCACGGAGGAGTGCAGCTCCAACTTGGCACAAGGCTTTGCGCAGAGCTTGGAACCCATTCTTACCAACCTAGAACGGGTGGTCACCTCCATCAGCGCACCAGTGGAACCCACCATGACGCAGCGTCTGGTGACCGATGTCTCAGCTTCCATTGGATGGCAGCACAGACCAATCCAAGGTCTGACTGCTGCTATTATGGCTCTGGGTACCACTGTGGAAAGGGGCTTCCAGGGTACCACAGCAGTCCAGCAATCTGTTCTCCAGCAGATCACCAGGATTGCTGAGAGGCTGCCCCAGGAGAGTGGCAGTGGCGCCATGGAAGACGAACCTGCTGTCCTCTCTCAGGATAACAGCATTCCTGCTCCCACCACTGCCATTCCGCCAGTGCCCTTGCCGTTGCCTTTCAGCCAGCCAGACCAGACCAGACCAGACTGCTGCAGCCCAGGCCGAGATGGTGCAGTCTGCAGTCGAGATCTCCCGACCCAGAGCTGCTCGAGGTCGTCCTCCAAGGCCATCTCGACAGTCCTCAATTGAAGGCCAGCAAACTTCCACCACCCATGCTCCAGCCACTAGGGATGCACCTTGTCGGAGTACTAGGAAAGGTAAAGGCACATGAACAACAGGCACTAAGGGAATACACAAGAGTGAATAGTACCAGTTTGTTTGAATCATTTCATGTGTAAATCTAGAAATGTGGTTATGAATTTGAATTTGGTGTTGATTTTCATTTCTGCGATGAGCTGAGGGAGGAAGCAATGTGTAATCATAAGGAGAACGATTTGATGGTCACATGGGAGAGGAAAGGGAAGGAGTGTGGGACTGTTGGTGAATGGGGAGGTGTCATTGAGGTTACTGGTGTCACTCATTAATAATCTGATCATGCAGAGCCCTGGCAGACAGGGCCTGAATACCTTGTAGCCTCCCTGCCTCTTCCTCGACTTCCTCCTCCCTCTTCTGGCAGCTTGTCCTGCTTTGTGTGGCCTCTTTGCATACTCCCAGTCATGTTCAATTCCCAGAGGAAGCCCTAGCAGGCCACCCATGTCTGGAAGCAACGTTGCTCAGCACCCTATTTGAAATGCCACTAACAGTACTACAAGACCAGCCAGACCACTCTCCATATAATATTGCAACTTTCTCCAAGTATAGGAAAGTTCCACAAACACCCACAATTGTACCAGCAGCCAGAATAACTAATCCAGCAACTAACCTGTAACTCTTGCATGCCCCCTTTAAATAGCGCTGGTAGGGTGTCCTTCATTCCCTTTAAGCCCTGTTCAGCTGTGCGAGGTTAGGACAGTGCATTGGCTGGAGCATGGAGTTGCAAAATTTCGCCGGCTGCTTCAAATTAGCGTTGCACACTGATCCGCGTCATCATCTCCCTACTCTACATTCTGCCGGCATTCGTTAACTGCACATATGCAAACACCTTTACCAAGATAGCGTCCTGCGCATCTCGGAAGCCATTTTCGGGGCTTAGGAGTCCGCATAACGCCTACAAAACGGATGCTGCACGGCCTCATTTCGTGCCCAATGAGTTTAAGGCTATTTACTCTGCAAAATACCTCTCTGGCTGTCTTCAATTTGATCTACACCATGATAATTAACCTAATTGGTGTTCAATCAAACTGCAGTATTCCATTACAGCTCAATTTAATAATACATGGAAAATGTGAAGTAGCGATAATTACCATATCGGTAACATACTGTAATGAGCAAAAGATATGTAGTAGAGTATCACTGCTGTACAAAGGACAATCCATAATGAGAATGCACTGAGTCAGGGGCTCTGATATTAGTGGGGAGGCTGGATGGCAGCGGGGGGGGGTTGATTGGGCGCGTGGGTAACCCGCCCAATAAAATCCGTCCGTTCCCCACGCGATTGCGGGTAAATTGGAGCCGCTTAACGTAGCTTCCAGGTTTGGCGTCTGAAACCTGCGCAGTGGGCGGACTGCGCACACGCGTCAGAGTCTGTCAGCTGGAGGAGCTCTATTTAAAGGGGCAGTCCTCCAATGGCTGCTCCAGGAGTAAACAGCCAAATAGCACAATGGAGCAGCCCAGGGGAAAGGCTGCTCCTAGATTCAGTAATGCCTCACCCCAGGTGCTACTGGATGGGGTGAGGAGGAGGAGGGATGTGTTCTACCCTGCGGACAGGAGAAAATGGCCCGCCTCGGTCACCAAGAAGGTCTGGCTCGAGGTGGCAGAGGAGGTCACCAGCAGCAGCAACATCTCCCACACCTGGATACAGTGCAGGAAGCGCTTCAATGACCTAACTAGGTCAGCCAAAGTAAGTACACTTACTCATTCTCCTACACTCCGTCTTCCACATCATTGCCCCCACCCCCCAACTCATTCTGCACTGCCAACACTACTCTATCACATCACTCTTCACACCCACTCAAAGCTCATCCTCAACTTACCTGCATTTCCTCACCACTTCCTCACCTCCCCAGTACTCACCCAACCACTACCACTCAACCCAACCCTCATACAATGTCATGGCTCTGTCTCATACTCACCCTCTGATGCATCCCTTTCACAGTCAGCCGCACCCAAACTAATGCATTCATCGGTTGGCCACGTCACCATCCCTCACTCACGCATCTCTACTTTCTCCTCTTAAAGGAGAAGAGAGCCCAGAATGCACGGGAGAGGGCGAGGACGGAGGGGGGCCGCAACAGATAGTCGTGCTCACAGACACGGAGCAGGAGGCGCTGGAGCTGAACCGCACCCTTGAGTACCTGACCTGCCAGCCTCTGAGGGTGCACCGTCACATCTGAGAGAGCCATCCACCAACGCAGATACACGCACCTCGGTGGTTCCCCCTCCGTAGTTAGTTGGGGTCGCACATGGTGAGTTACCACATACATGTAAGCACGAGCAGACACTAGTGGCAGGGGCAGCTATGGAGAGTCCGCGTCGGTGGGAGCACTCTTCTCCAGGCTCTCCTCAGCTGGACACAGATGCTGAACCCTGGGGGCCATCCTTTAAAAGGAGAATGATCGAGGGGCAGCAGCATATTTTCGAGGTGTTGAAACAGGTGCCATGTGCACTCTCCACAGTCGCGCAGAGGATGGAGGAGTCCAACTCCTGCATGAGTGGAATGGTGGCACAGGTAAGGGAGGGCATCTCTGAGATACTGTCACAGGGACGTGAGCAACTCTCTGAGATAGTGTCGCGGGTAAGTGCAGGAACGTCTGCAATGGAGGGAAGGCTAGCCTCCATGGAGCTTCAAGCATGGCTCACCAATGTGTCCATTCAGGCACTGACAATGGCCATTCGGACTCAGGGTGAACAACATTCTGCCGCCTTAAACAGGCAGGCAGATACTCTGGCACTGGCCTTGCAAGGCTTCACACATGTCCTCCAAACTGTCGTCCAGCAGCGTGGTAGGAGTGGTGTGGGCCTGGCCCAGGGGAGGGATGATGGCGAAAGGGGACATGGAAGTGGGGATGCCACTCAAAGCGCCTCCACGTCTCACCCGTTGCCCCCCTCTCAACCAGTACCCACAATGCTGCTTCCTCTCCAGGTGGCCGAGTCTGCCCCTACACAGGTGCAGGTGGAGCAGTCTTTGGAGGGTCCCTCACGGCACCAAAACCCAGCGGGCGTTGGCCCAAAGCATCTAATCGGTCAGGGCATGGACAAGAGCAACCTGCCATTACCTCTGCTGCAGCCACAGGGGAAGCACCACGTAGAAGTAGTTGGAAGCGAAAGGCGAAGGTTTTGTAAGCACAAAGGGGATGCACAAGGGTGTTTGATGGTTGGTCATGTTTTTTATTTATATTTGATTTTAGTTAAACTCACATTAAATATTATTATTGTCACCACTACTGCCACGTCTTGGCCATTCTTGACTGTCTTCTGTCATAAGGCCCTTTCATGAGGTTCACCATGAACGCCCACACAATGCCACCCATTGGGCCACTCTACAGTGGGCGTGTGTGTAATTGCAGGACGGTTTTGTACAGGGAGATGGGTGGGATGTGGGGCTGGTGTGGCAGCTGCTTGATCCAGGTGGTGAGGACTGGAGTCTTCACACCGTCTGATGTTAGGAGAACCGTTCACATATCAGTGACTCCCTGGCCTCACGAGCAGCCAGGTGAGCCGCTGTTCTATCCATGGGTTGCTCCACCACCTCCTCCTCCGCCACCGCCTCCTCAAAGTGGGTGGCAGATGTGGATGGGGCCTCCTCCAGCGGGACCCCTCACTGTTGTGCCACGTTGTGCAGGGCACAACACACGACTATAATGCATCCCACTCTGTCTGGTGCATATTGAAGTGCTCCCCCAGAACGATCAAGGCACCTGAAGCACATCTTGAGCAGCCCTATAGCATGCTCAATTGTCGACCTGGTAGCGTTGTGGCTGTCATTATATCAACGCTGTTGCTTGGTGGTGGGGTGTCTCAGAGGTGTTATGAGCCACGTGTGCAGGGGATATCCTTTGAACCCGAGGAGCCAGCCCTTGCGGGTGTTCGGTGCATGGAAGAGGGGTGGGATGTTGGACCCCTGGAGGATGAAGGAATTGTGGCAGCTGCCAGAATCTCTTGCGGTGGTCACAAACGAGGTGAGCGTTGATGGAGTGATACTCCTTCCTGTTGATGAACAGTCCTGGCTCGTGTGGAGGTGCTCGTACTGCTATATGGGTGCAATCGATTACACCCTGCACCCGTGGGAAGCCAGCCACAGCGTGGAATCCCACTGCACTCTCCGTCTGGCTGAGGTCGTCCTTGAGGCCCTGCGAAACAAGCCGTTGGTGACCTGCCTTATGCACTTGTGTGCAGACGACTGAGAAACCCCGGCAATGTCACCGGAGGCACCCTGGAATGATCCGGAGGCGACGAGGTTGAAGGCAGTGGTGACTTTGACAGCGACAGGTAAGGAGATGCTGCTCGGCCCAGCCGGGAGCAGCTCGGCATGAAGGAGGCTGCAGATGTCTGCGACCACCTGGCGACTGACTCTGAGCCTCCGTATGCACTGCTCCTCAGAGAGGTCCAGGAAGCTGAGCCTCGGTCTGTAGACCCTGTGGCGAGGGTAGTGCCTCCTGCGACGTCGCTCTCTCTGTTGTTACCCTCCATGCTCTTGTGCAGGTGCATGTGGTGCAGTACATGTTGTGGAGCTCCACGTGGCAGAGGTGGACGCCATGCCTGGCGCTCGTCCTCGGATGAAGTGATGAATGCAGCCATGGCGCCCCCCCCCCACCCCCCCACCCCCCCATCCTGACGGTGTGAGTTTGAGGGGGTCCGCAAAGCAGGTAAATATGTTTGCACAGCAGAGTTTTGGGTGGAAAGTAATAATTTTGAGTGGAAACACAAAGGTCTTGCAGCCAAAACTTTTTCTGAAGTGACAGAGTGCCCTGCTGTGATAAATGAGGTTTCCCCCGACCTGTCAAATAATCCTTTGCATCTCTCACTGGCTGCTACTGAAACACGTCTGTTGCAACAGGGAGTGTTTCCCACAGCACGGGAAACACGCTGAGAATCCTTCAAAATTGCACCCCCTGCCAAAATGTCTACTCAATCAGGTATCTCAAGTACTTTAACTATGTGTACAAGTTTGTATATCATCATCCCACCGGCTTTAATTGCTACGATTTTAGGAGTCCCCCCGCCCCCAATGCACCCACGCCACCATCCAAAAATCGGCCCCAGGGTGTCTAAGCTTCTTGTCTTTGTGGGCCACATAGATGTGAATCAGGGAGTTTCAGGGGCTACAAATAGAGTTTCCATCTACAGTCTCATTGATTTGCATATATTTCTCATTGTTGACACCGACAGATCCTGGTGCTCTGACATAAGATTTATTCACTTAACTTGGTCAACAGCACTAAAAGCAGCCCCTTCTGAATCTCTGGACCCACGAAATTCAAATGGACCAGGTCAGTGAACAAGAGATCTAGGCACAAATGGAACTGAATGACCCGAGTTTTAAGAGTCAGATGGTCAGGGCCTGGTTGTCCACGGGCTGCGATTTGGACACCCCTACACAAACTGATGACCTCACAAGCACACGTCATACATCCCTGCATTCACCTGTATCTGCAGAGATGTGTTAACATGAATAAAATATAACAATATTTTGCAAACATCATGATGCCCATTTCTAGAATATGTTAAAACAATAGATGAGTAATTGTAACATTTAACGAGTCTCAGAATGTTTTACATTTCAATTACTTACCGAGAATGCGCCTCCAGCTTCTAACTGTAATCAAGTGTTGGAAATGTAGCAATAACATAATTTCTAATGGCATTATGCATGTTTCCAAGCCCAAGATGGTCACTGGTAATGAGAACACATGGGCTGGCAATAACCATAATGCAAAAATAAAATTATGTCATGAACACCCGAATAAATATAACAATTTTAAATAGATCATAATAAAGCGATAGGATTTTGTGACGTGAACAACATAAACTGTTCTATGCAAGTAAACTGATGACCCCTTCCCTCTCACCAAGACCACCTCATCCAGTTGTAACATCCCACCCAATCAACTGCAGTGGTGGCATGGCTCTCACCTCCAGGCCCCATATTGCACCACCAGCACTTTCTTCTCCTTGATCAACTCTCCCTTCTGCCTCTCCTTCAATTCCCTTGTTGTCCACAGCTCTCCTCAGTCTCTCGGAGACTTCCATGCTGAAATCTCCTTCCCCCTCCTCTCTTCAGTATCTGCACCATAGATACTCAACATGCTCAGTAATTTCAACCTTCACCGAAATTCCCTTTGCCCCCTCTCCTCAGATATCTCTTGCCATTGTGTCCTCACTCAACATCACCCTACATCATTTCCCCACTCGTGCCATTCCCTCGAAACCTAGTCATCTCCCAAGACCTTGCGCCTCCAAGGTTTTAATCACGGACAATTTCATCTCATCACTTCTTCACCTCGCCCAACTTCTCCATCTCTCTGCCTGCCTCAATTCCTGCTCCTGTCACCCCATGGAAAAAGTAACCTCATCAACTCCAAATGTACCCTCTGCTGGCCCTTTTCCTACCACACTATCACTGTAAATGCTCAACAGTTACTTTGCTTCCTTTGGCTTCCACATCCAATGCCTTCATCTCCACCAAGTCCCTTGTGTTCTCCCACCACCACACTATCAAGTCTGAGGGCCGCAGACTTGAATGCATCTGGTATGATTGACCATGCCAGATCTGGATAGACCACCTTAATAGTTACCACATCTCCCACTCTGTAGCCAAAAGTTTCTATCACTCCGAGAATCTCTTGGAAGGTCAGAACAGTTCCAGGATAATCTAATCAATGAAAAACTGCTTCTTCTGATTCTCTTTCTCCGTTCCTTCTGTCCTTATCTCTATGCCAACTTCCTGTAGCTCATGCGTTTACCATCTCTAAAATTGAGACTATCCATTCGGCTGCTTCAGTCTCCTCTTTCACCATGGCCAAACCACACCCAGCGATCCCCTTACTGCAGTCCCAACCTTGTATCATTACCCAGCTTCCCATCACATCCCCAGCCCTCATCAGCTGACAAGGCTTATGTCTTCAAGTCCCTCTAATCCAACGCCTGACACATATCTTCTTGTCCTTCTCGACATCCCCGTAGCATTCTACACAATCAACCACTTCTTCAGCCAACAATACCTCTACTACCATCGATCTGCTCGATCACTCCCTCACCTCCACCTTTGATGCCCTAGTACCCAGGAAAAGTTTTACTCTCTCCCATCCGAGTTATTCCCCCGAGTACGACCCCCATCTTTACTACCTCAAATCCAAAGGATGTAGACTTGATCGTATCTAGCGCTTAAATGGCTTAGCCATCACATCAAACACTATCGGGCCTTATTATCCTCTGCCAAAGCCACTCACTACTCCAGGATCATCCTGGAGAGCAAAGATAATCCCCAGCATCTTTTCTCCACTTCCAAACGTCTCCGTAAACCCAACTCTTGAATCTGACTGCACAACCCGGGTGTCCTAACTCTGAGTGAGCTTCAAATTCCATATGCTATCTTTTACCAAAAGCACCTATTTTTACTTCTGCCCTTACCCCACTCCCACTACCACTGAAACCCTGACCTATGCCTTCATCACTTCAAGGCTCAACTACTCTGGCTACCTACGTTCCACCCTACACAAACTTCAACTTGTCCAAAACTCTGTCACTCATGACCTGTAATGCTCCTGTCATCCGTCTCACTGACCTCCACTAGATCTCTCATTGCGCATTTACAAATTCCTCCACAGCCTCATCTACCCATCTTGGCAAACTTTTGCCGCCCTTTGTGCCAAAGCTCTGCTCTTCTAACTCTGGCCTCCTTTGCATCCTCCTCCCCTCTTCTTCCACTTTCAATGATAGATTCATCTGCTGTCTGAGCCCTTGGAAATCTCCCACTAAACCCCTCTGACTTGCTACTTCTCTCCCCACCAGCAGAAACCTCCCTACAATCTATCTTTACAACCTTCTTTTTTGTCACTTGCATTACATCGTCTCCCAATATTGCCTGGTGTCCATTCTTGCCTCTGTGAATAGTGCTGGGGCATTTTACTACATTAAGGGGTCAATACAGTTGCAAGTTGTTGTAGATTGGCTGATGATTCAATCACATTGAAAATGATATCAAGTGTGTTAGGAATGGTTAAACAGCTGCTGTGTATTTACAACTTTCATACTTGCAGACCCATAATTCACAGGATGTATGATATTTGGCACTACAGCTGCCACTGTTTATCTTATTCCAATGGGCAAAGCCAACTTCCAGCTGTTCAAGAAACAGTGGAGTTTAAGCCACAAGATGAATTTTCCAAAACGGAATTATACCTTGACTATAGAAGTTTAAGGGGTGATCTAATTGAAGTGTTTAAGATGATTAAAGGATTTGATAGGGCAGATAGGGAGAAACTATTTCCTCTGATGGGGGAGACCAGAACAAGGGGGCATAACCTTAAAATTAGACCTGGGCCATTCTGTGTTGTGGAAACCTGGAACTTTCTCCCCAAAAAGCTGTTGATGCTAGGTCACTTGAAAATTTCAAAACTGAGATTGATAGATTTTTGTTAGGCAAGGGTATTAAAGGTTACAGAACCAAGGCGGATAGATGGAGTTCAGATACAGATCCGCCATGATCTAATTGAATGGTGGAATAGGCTCGAGGGGATGAATGGCCTACTCCCGTTCCTATGTTCCTACACATACAAAAGAGACTACTAATTAGTTTAAGACATACCTCATGAGGTTTTTTTTTGATGACTAAGAGGAAGCTAAGAAATGGGTGTGGGTCAGCTATTTTAGAGTACATTTTTGTGGAGGATAGAGATAGACTGGCTTCCAACCGCACCACAGTTAAAATTTCTATCTCACCGAGTCCCTTGAAAGGGCTGCTCAAAACTTATTCTTGATGTTAGGACAGTGAACTTATCGGACTTAAATAATCATTGACTCTAGAATTTCATTAATGTCTGACACATACCTGTTTTTGCATGTTAATTATGTTAATTCTGCACAACTAACACGATGAACCTAATTAACAGATGAAATGAGTGGGGAGGATAGTTTTCCAACTGCAAGTTCCTGTCTCGGGGAAGGAGGTCTTGCCTGCCTGCCACAATTGGCAAACCAATTTCCTGGTCGGAAACTTCGGTTTGAATGTGCAATTTCCAAATGTGTGACACTGGCCGTGTGGATTTGGGAATGAGCGCTCGTAACTCAAGCTAATATTTCTGCATTTAAATTATTTAATGACTTAAAAAGTGATTAAAACACAGCTGGCTTAAAAACATTTAAAAAATCAAGAGATAATCACATTCACAGCCTAAAATGTTTATAAATTCTCAAGTGGATCGGAGAGAGGATAGAATCTGGAGACTAGCACTCACTCACAGTCATTTCCAGGTTTGCATCTTCATTTCATCTTTTTTTGATTAATGTTGGTAGATCTCCTGTGGCTTTGTTCATGGGTATTCACCAGCCTGAAGTTCAGTTTCTGACTTTTAAAGAGACCTGGCTCTGAGCTCTTGCAATTCCTATCCCTGCTCTGAAAAAGCAATCCTCCGTGCCCCCAAGCCCACCCTGTCTTTTGGTCCAACATTCTCCTCAGTGGTCCCCATTGCCTTAACAAATGAGGCAGAAAAAAACTGCCAGACATTCAAAGAGGACATTTACAACCAACACTGCATTTGTGGATTGGGGTTATATATACCACCCAGCACCAATGCCAAGTGATGTGCAATGGGCTTCTTGAAGGGAAGGGAGCCTCATATTACTCAGCTTTAATGTGTTCCAGAGTCAGCCTACTGCTCACTGTTGCTTTGTATCCCTTGTATTTCCTACATTGCTGATTTTAGCTCCACATTCATCAGTTTTCTTTCCATCAATACTTTTTCCTTTAATTCTTTTCAAATCTTTTTCTACTTTTTTGGTCTACTTTCTCTCTTTAGTCTTGCCAGTGCTTTGGTTTTATTTTTGCTCTTGTGGTCTGATCGTCTTCTCGTCTCCAGCACCTTCAAAAGTGTCCATCATATCACTGAGGGGCACTGACTTGTTTGCCTGTGAAAATTAGCATAGAAAGGCTGGAAATGTGCAATGGTTCTAAAAACGTCATCAAAAACAAAAGGTGCTCCAAGAAGGGAGCAAATTGCAAGGTCTAGGTTAGTTGGAGAAAAGGAGGCCCACGAAGGACTAGTGAGGGTTTGTGGAGAAATATGACAACAGGAGGGGCAAGTGCAGTACAAGGAACCAACATTTCCATGTCAATAATCCCTAAAATGATGCAGAGAGAGCAAATAAAAGAGGAATAAACAAAAAAAAATTATGACATGCAAAATGTACCTCACATTTTTTTGAGAGTCATGATTAGTTCCTTCTGCATAAATAGGAAATGTTTGAGTGAAATCCAGTGTGCATGTTTACGCATTTTTTGATCTCTTTTTAATGAACATGAAACTTCGGCCAATCAGGATGCTTTGTTCCCTATGGCCGTGTGAGGCATCTTCGTATGCTCTATGGACACATAAGGTACAAATTTTTTAATTAATTGTAGATAATTTAACATAAAGCAAGTTCTGTATCTTAATGCCAAATGCATTCACAGAACAAGGAACTGGAGATATAGAACGAGCTAACTCCAAACAGTCACCACATCAGCAAACATTTCAGAAACAGTTCTCGTATTGATTTGTTCAATATTCTTTGCTAGTGATTTCCATACCTGCAACTAAACACACAAGTTTCTAATGGCATACTTTTCACTCGCAATGTGAAAATAAATTCCCCTTGTTTTTTCTTATTCCCATTTCCACTGTTTGGATCAACTCCAATATCCAGGGATTTTCTCCAAAAGGAGACAGTAGACAACATCCTAAGCTCGATTCAAGCTACACCAACAGTCACAAGGACATTTGACTTTCTTCAGGATTTCAAGAAATGAATACAATATCATAAGTATGGCTGGCAGACAGAGCATTAACTATGTGCTCATTAAAATGATAAGCTCATGAGCCTTCAGTAGTCAGCAGGCAATTAATTATCAGTCTATGAGGCCAAATGTTGATTTAGCACAGCATTGGAATATTCCAGGTTCAACAGTCACCCAAATGCCATACTGAGATTAGACAATAATATGAAGTAAAAACTCTCAGGTCAGTAGGAACCAGCAAAAATGGCAATAAACCATCAAAAGGTGTAAGGGTGCTGTCAATGGTGTAGACGACTCCCTTGTTTTGTTTTGCATTTTTACGCTAATCAAGGAGAGTGCTGGGGAATGGAACATTTATTTTCCCACTGTTGTCAGCCTGCATGAGTATTGAGCAGTCCCAGCCTAGTCTTACCATGTGCCCTAGTTACACTACACAACTGGACAGCACAGACTGTCAGTGTGAGCAGACAGCTGCAGTTGTACTTTGTTCACATGGTGGGTGATCAATGGGCTGCCACGAAGGGTGGCTCGGGACCTGGACATTGGACTGATTAGATTGTAATGGGAAGGCAGCAAAAGTGGTATCCTTGGAAGAATGAGATCAAGCAGGTATGTTGAGACTGTTGAGAAGACAGACCCATGTATTCACACTCAGTGCAGTGCTTGAAGGGAAAGAAAGGCTTGCATTCATATAGCACCTTCCATGACCTCGTTCCAAAGCACTTTACAGCCAATGAAATACTTCTGAAGCGTAGTCACCGTTGTAATGTAAGAAATGCGGCAGCCAATTTGCACACAGCAAGGTCCCACAAACAGCAATGTGATAATAACCAGATAATCTGTTTTAGTGATGTTGGTTGAGGGATAAATATTGGCCAGGACACCAGGTAAAACTCCCCTACTCTTCTTCAAAGTAGGGCCACAGGACCTTTTACCTACACCTGAAAGGACAGACGGGGTCTCAGGTTAACGCCTCACCCGAAAGACAGCACCTCTGACAGTGCAGCACTCCCTCAGTATTGCACTGGAGTGTCAGCCTAGATTTTGTGCTAAAATCTCTAGAGTGGGACTTGAAACCACAACCTCTGACTCAGAGGCGAGAGTGCTAGCAACTGAGCCAAGGCTAGAACATTGCAGGGTAAATTCAGTAAGGCTGAGCTTGCGCCGTGGAGCCTCACCAAATAGGAGCACCGATTGCAGAACTGCCCTTCAGTGTCAAGTGGCCCAGCCGCAACCAATGAGGCTCTGAGCCAGGCCCGCAGCCTTACCGTGTTTACGGTTAGAACTTTTGATGGGGGGGGGGGAATGTGGGTCACCTGAGTAGGTTATAATCTTTGAAATTGAAGTCCGTCGTGTCAGCCATGGCTCAGTTGGTAGCACTCTCACCTCTGATCAGAAGATTGTGGGGTCAAACCCCACTCCAGACACTTGAGCAGAAAATCTAGGCTGACGCTCCAGTGTAGTAGAGGGAGTGCTGCACTGTTGGAGGTGCCATCTTTTGGATGAGACGTTAAACCAAGGCCCCGTCTTCCCTCTCAGGTAGACATAAAAGGTCCCATGGCACTATTTTGAGGAAGAGCAGGGGAGTTCTCCCCTGTGTGCTGGTCAATATTTATCCCTCAACCAACACGTAAGAGATGCCCTTTATGACCAATGGGAAAGGGAAGGGGCCATTAGAAATACACAACATGGCTTCCGAAAAAAAATAGGTCGTGCCTAACAAATTTGACAGAGTTTTTGAGGAAGTCATTAGGGTAGTGGATGGGGGAAATCCAGTAGACATTGTTTACCTGGACTTTCAGAAAGCCTTTGATAAGGTACCTCACAGTAGGTTATTTCACAAGATAGAATTCTGTGGTATCAGCAGGAATTTGAAAAGCTGGATTAGGAATTGGCTCCAATCCTACAGCCAAAAAGTTGTAGTTAATTGACGTGGTTCAACTTGAAGACATGTTATTAGTGGTGTCCCCCAGGGGACGGTCCTAGGCCCGTTACTCTTCACTGTCTTTATTAATGACTTGGTCAGTGGTGATAGGTGTGCAATCAAATCCAAAAAGATTTAGATGTGTTAGGGGAGTGGGCCATATATTGGCAAATGGCATTTAATTTAGATAAATGTAGTGTCATGCATGTTAGTAAGGTCAACATAGAATACACGTTTCATTTGCAGGGAACAATACTGAAAGAGGTTGAGCGACAAAAATATCTTGGTGTTATTGTGCACAGATCACCGAAGGTTCATGACCAATGTAGAGAAGCTGTAGCTAAAGTTAACAAGATATTGGATTGTATTAATAGAACCCTTCAGTATAAATCAAAGGACACCATTTTGACACTATACAGGTCACTGGTCAGACTGCATTTGGAGTACTGTGTCCAGATTCGGTTCCCCCACATGGTGGGTGATACAGTGGCCATGGAAAAGGTCCAGAGGAGAACTACAAGAATGATTCCCAGCTTAAAGAAGCTCAGCTACTCAGATAGGCTCAAGGACCTTAGTATATTTACTTTAGAGCAGCGTAGACCTGATAGCGATCTATAAAATTATTAAAGGGCTGGATAGTGTCCCTATTGATAGATTATACCAGTTTAACAGATTGGGGAGGACCAGGGGACATGAGTTTAACCAAGGAAGAGTAGGAATAGACTGGATGTTCGACGGTTCATCTTTTCCCAGAGAACTGTGAGCCTCTGGGATACATTGCCGACTGGTGTGGTGGGTGCTGACTCTCTGCCTTCAAGAGGGAGCTGGACCAGTTCCTGACTGGGGCGGAGATCACATCATATAGAAGGTAAGTGTTTTTATAGATAACACTTGGTCCATGTGATCTCCTGGACTGGTTTTGATTGTAAAATTCCTCTCCGACAAACTCAGGCAGAGTATTTTTTTTCCCTTATTGGCCCTGGGTTTTTTCTGTTTTTTTGCCTCTCCCATGAGATTACATTGCTGCGGGGGTGGGTGGGGGGGGGGGATGGGGGTGGTGGGGGGGGGAGGGAAAAGTGTTTAGCCATGATGGTATGGTCATCATGATGTGGGGCAGGCTTGATGGACTGGCTGGTGTCTTCCTGCATGTCAATTTTGTATGTTTGTAAAAACAGATTACCTGGTCATTATCACATAGTTATTTGTGGGATCTTACTGTGCGCAAACTGGCTGACATGTTTCCTACTTTACAACAGTGACTATACTTCAAAAAGTACTTTATTGACTGCAAAGTGCTTTGGGGTGTCCTGAGCTCGTGAAAGGCGTTGTATCAATGCAAGTTCTTTCTTTCCATCTTTTAACCTCAGCCTGAGAGGAACACCTCCGACTGCATCATTGTGAACATTTTCACTCTGTATACCAACCACTCTCAGAGGTTCTCTGAGATTGCCATTGTAGTGTCGCACTGATAGTGGATTTGTGCGGTGAGTATATTCTAAATTGCTCAACTACCAGCCCTCCTCCACCATCCACATAAAATGCAGAGCGCTTCATAAAGAACCTCTGTCCGAGAACACTCTGACAGTACACGGGAGGACACAGCAAAGCCTTGTTACACAAACAATTGGGGCACAAAATTGCTAACCCTGAGAGGGTGTGACAGGCACTTATGCCAGGAGGCGGGAGCAGAATCTGGGACGTGACCCAATTCCACCAGGCCTCCCAACCTTTTTTTCATTGGACAAGGAGTTCTGACAGGTGGGGAGAGGAAGCAAGTTCTTCTTCCATCCACCTCTCCTGCCCCCTCCTTGGTGCTGATGTCAGGAGTGGAGGTGGGACTGACAAGATGATGTCACCCGCCAGAAATCCTGCCAGATTGGCCTCCTTTTCCCCCAGTGCGTGGTTCAGGTGAGCTTGTGTTCCACTGGCAGAAGTGGGGACCACAGTGCCGGGTGTCTAATGGCAAATCAATCACAGATTGCCATTAGGAAAGAGGTTACCATAAAATAATTTTTTTTTAGAAAACAAAATCTTCAGTCGGAATGCCCCCTTCCCCCGAAAGAGCAGCTAGGTGCAATCTGAAATTCCTGGCCCTCCGTGGAGCGGTGCCAAGGGATTGCCATAGATGCCACGGGTGAGGCCCCCTTCATACAAATGACGTTGTCCCCACGATTTAGGATGGGGTATGGTCCGGGCAGAACGAGACCTCATAATCCCACCCCTGCTGCACTGCTGCTTGTGGAGCAGGCCTCCAGAAATCGCAGGCCCCCTATTTCTGCAAGAAATGCTCTCAGAAGCAGAATTTCACGCAGTCACCGAGGTTGCTCTGTGAAAAGAGTGATTGGATTTTAATACAATGAGATACGGTACAATTCGAAGCCCCGACTTTGCAATGCTCTTGCATGGAGTCTTGCCAGGGACCAATGCAAGTTGGGAAATCGGGGGGGTGCATCCCTGTCCCATTCACAATGTGCCGCGTTTTGCAAGGGAATTTAGTAGGGAAAGGCAAGCTGCACTGTTGGCTGGCACAAGCCTTAGTTCAATAGTAAAATTATGCAAACCGGTTCCCAAACTCCATTTCAAGTTTTTTGATTGCTTTGCCCCACCATTCACCTCACCCATAAAACATGGGCCTGTCCACTGGCCTGAAAAAGTTGGATTCTTAAAGCTGGTACTGAGTTGCTACAAAAATTGAAGGAAGCATTGCTGTTTAATTACATTTTGCTCCCGGCATGAGTTTCCCTTGCTGTGGAACGTGCCATTTTAGCACTAAGATTTTTGTTTCCCCAGTACTTTTCTACAATATTGCTTCTTGTTGTCACAATTAAACTGGCAGCAATCAAAATGCCTGAGGATGGGGGAGAGATTCCTTTAAGAGCTCCTAAAGTGCTTTACATTCAAATGAGAAGGATGAGATCCTGAGGTGTAATGATACCAGAATCATTATGTGCAAACGTGTCAGTATACCCAGGACCCACAATTAGTGACCCAGATGGTCCTCCTTAGAGGAGACCACCCTTCAGCACCTCTCTTCATAAGGGAGGCTGCCACATTGTATGTCATCTCCTGGAGGCTGACCAGCTTTCGTAGGCACAAATATCAGTACTGCGTTAAACGTTTACACCACCAGATCCTTCCAAGTCACTACTAGTGACATCTACCAAGTCAGTCAGTTGGCCATCCAAAAATTCATGAAGCAAATGTCAGAGCTCTTTTTGCATGGGGCAATATGTTCATCACTTTCCATGTGGAAAGGATGCATCAGCTTGACTGGGCACAGAAATGTTCGTGGGTGGCAGAGTTGCCAAGAGTGCAGAGCGTTGTCGATGACATCCATGTGCTGTACGGACTGTATGGTCTAGACGCCACCTCTTGGCAGGCAAGGTGCACTGATCTTCTCTGGGAGAATGCCCTGGGGTGTCAAACAATGCATCTCTGCTTGCATAACCTCTTACAGCAACATGTCCGTCTTGCCAGCAAGCAGGGTACTTGTTTCTGTACCACTCAGTCACTTGAGCACATACTCTAGATACATCAGATGTTAAACCAAGGCCCCGCCTGCGCAGGTGGATGTGAAATATCCCATGGCATTATTCGAAGAAGAGAAGGGAAATTCTGCCAGTGTCCTGGGTGGGACTTTCCTGTGCATAAATTAGATGCTACATTTGCTCCACTTTAAAAGTATTTAATTGGCTATGAAGCAGTTTGCGACATTCTGAGGACATGAAAGATGCAATACAAGTGCAAATTCTTTCTTTCGTCGTAAAAAATGGTTTTAGATTCTTTACTTGCTGGATAATTATTCCTACTCTGAAACACTCACCATAGCTGGCACTTCTTTCTTTCTATATCCAGTCACTTGCATTTAAATGGGGAAATCTCTTTAAATTTGAGCTGGGAGCTAGATTTTCCACAGGCCCCATTAGGGTGCCTGCTAGAACAAAGCGAAAGCTGCGTTGGGCGCTTATGCTAATTATTCAAATCACCGGACCCCCACCAAATTGTGTGCAGTTAGTTCAGTTTGCTGTGGGCTAATTTTCCCCCCGGCACAGGTCTTGCTGGGAGTGTAAAACTGGAGCCAGGTGGCAAATATCCAAAACGAGCACAGTATCTGACTGAATCAACAGCCAAAATCAGGTCTCTCCAGGTAGTTTGAGTCAGAAGTGGGAGGAAGTTGTGACATTTCCATGGTAACACCTTAAAAATCAGCAGATATGCCTGTAGCACTTCCTGTCTCCATGGCAACCACTGTCAATATTAGCAGACATGACATGACTGTCGTGTACCATAGCTCCATGGCAGCTGCAGTCAGCCAATCAAAACTGAGGACTCTGAGCAGCGTTCTTGAGTTGCATTTGCTGGCAGGTAAGACGTTTGAATGCATCAGGCCCCAACTTTGAGCAATAAATCCAACTTGTAGTGAGTATAACCAGCAAAGGAAGAACTTGGGGTTAGATAGTGTCTTTAACATCCTTAGGACATCCCAAACCGCTTCACAACCAAAGAGTTACTTTTGAAGTGTAGTCACTGTCATTTCGTAGGCAATTGCGACAGCTAATTTATGCACAGCAAGGCCCCACAAACAGCAATGGGATAAATGACCAGATAAAAAGTCGTGTTGATTGAGGGATAAATGTTGGCCAGGACACTGGAAGAACTCCCCTGTCTTCTTCAAATAGTGCTGTAGGATCTTTTATGTCCGCTTGAGAGGGCAGACTGTTTAATATCTCATCTGAAAAGCGGCACCTCCGACATTCCAGCACACCCTCAGTACTATACTGAAGTGTCAGTCTAGATTACCTGCTCAAGCCTCTGGAGTGGGACTTGAACCCATGACCTTCTGATCAGGAGCTGAGAGTGCTACCAACCGAGCCAAAGCTGACATAGCTGTTGAAGCACAGCATTCAGGGAATGCAGCATCGAGATTTCACTTGTGAGCACTATACATCTGAACTACCTCCACCACACTACAACCAGATTACACTGGTTCTAAAATTATCTTCATAGTAGATTCATCCCTAAATACTGACAGCTTCAATTTTGAAGAGTATTATTGTCATTACCAGTACTTCAAGGGTAATAAAACAGATTGTTCTTTCCAAGCCAGTATTAATTTTTTTCAGTTACAATGCCTCTAAGTTGGCTTTGGGGCAGTCTGGAGCACTGAATTTCCTACAAGATAAATGTAGGCACTCCATGACACGGGCAGATCACCTCCAAAACACAACTCACTGTAATTGCTCAGGAAAAAAGGTGGAAACCCAAAATGGCAGGTCTCCAGGGGAAGGCAACTATGGCATTGGAACAGTGGTTTTCAAACTTTTGATGTGTAGGAGACCCCCTGCAAATACTGACAGACTACTGGGACTCCCTGTTAATGTTGGAAACTCAAACTTCCAAAGGGCTGAATCAGGTGCCCAAAGGCAAAGGGGAGACATTATTGGATTAAATGGCCCAGATTTTGCTGAAAAAATAATGGCTTGTGAATGACGCACACCATTATTAATGCGCATATCGGCCAGCAACTTTTGGCAAGGAAGAGATACCCCGTAAATTGCAAATCGCCACAGCTTGCTGGCCGATTTGCACCACTCCGTCGTTAGCTTCACAAAAACAGCAGTTTGTGCTTAACCTCCCAGTGATTTTCATGAAGTTCCTGCACTTGTACATTAATTGCCCATTAAACTAGCCACAGAAAGTTAAGACTAGTAATTATCAGCGTAAGTACCCTTTTAACAATGTGATAATTGTTAGTGACTGCCAATCAATCTCTCTTGCCCCGAAAGTAAACAATTATAAGTTAATTCCTTCAGGTTATGGATTGTTTTAGGAGATTTTAAAAATGTTAAATTTTAAACTTTTTTTTCTTACTTTTCCTTTCTGTCTCTTTTTTCTCTCTCTCTTAATCCAATCTTCCATTCCCTCTCTTTATTTCTCTGAATAAAGAGAGGGAATGGAAGATTGACATTGATTTGACATTGAATCCACCCTCTCTAATTCACCCTCCTTCTCAGTTCTTCCTCTGTTTCTTTCTCAATCCTTAAATCTCACTGGTTAAGGAGATACCCTGTTTGTCCTGTTGTTCACTGAGGTCCCAGATGCCTGTTGCTCTCACACTTCCAGCAACTTTGTGAGCAAAAAATTTTGGAACCTAAACGTGCAATTGTAAGTCTAACTAACAGGGCACGCCACGAGGTGCCCGCTCCAGCAAAATCTGGCCCAATGTTTATTAGTACTTACACAGGGGATAATCTTCTGACATCATGCTCCCAGTAGGGAGCCTTATCGATCGAGAGCACATATCAGAAACCCAGGCACTCTGGTTGGAAATTCATGCACATTCATTTAAAGTGGTGAGAGAATCAGATGCAGTACATGTTTGAATATCTTATATACACTTCCAAAGAATAAACCCGCAACCTTCTGACTTAGAGGCGAGAGTGCTATCACCAAAGCCAAGATGAAATTTATATAGAAAATGCAAAAATCTGATAATAGATGAACAGAAATCCAATGACTTCATAGACTCCAAGGAATCTCCTCAGGGACTGCAAAATTAATTTGTCTTTTTTATTTTGAAAGAAAAAAAACAAATTAGGATGAGAAAAGACACTTTTCTGCCTCTCTCTCTCCTGTCCTTGATATAGAGGTGTTCACAGAATGTTTATAATTCAAACCAAACAAAAGCTACAACAGATTGAGTAATGAGAACAGCCTGTCAAGTCAGAGATCTCTTGTTTCTCTCTCACTCCCAAGCTCTCTATTTAAGAAACACAATATAAATTTCACCTGAAATAAACTTTTGCAATTTGTCCTCCGGTCTTGCTTCAAGTAATTTTGTAAAACAACAAAAAGTAATTGTAATAGATTAAAGAGAGGCATTGTATCAGTTAACTAAATACTATTGCTACCTCCTGGAAAACTGGGGACACATTACATGTGTTCAGATTGCAGGATCTGCCTTCAGTTTATAGACTCATAGCTTTTTGAAGAAATATCAAGTCCAATTCCAGGTTTTTGGGAGAGGCTGAGTCCTTTAAGTAAACACTTTAATAAAAAGGTATTTAGAGACTCCAAAGACAATTTAGAGAATATGTTATTGTGAAAATGTGCATTTTTTTGACTGTTATGTTTTGTTTGAAGCCTTATTTTAGTCAACTGAACTTGCAGTTACTGAGAAAAGTATTTTGACTGATTTGATTGGTTCATAGTTTTTTTTAAATTGTTAAGTTCTCTTGACTGGTTGTTTTCAATAGTCCTTCGTGATTCCTTGTTAGCAGGTTTCTAACTGCTTTCCTTGTTTTCAATTCCTACATTGTCTATCTACTCAGTTCAGATTTGCTGATGTCATACTTTCAGCTGAATCACAAAGCACTAGGGTAAAAGGGTGACAGTGAAAATATGACAACAGGAAGTAAGTGTGACATACAGGAAATGCACACTAACAACAAGACTTCAAAAGAATTGTGGATATGTATTGATATAGATATGTGAGCCAAACAGGTGCAATTTGGCACTTTATACATGTAACAATTTCAAGTGTAGCATTTTCAAGTGTGACATTTGAGACATGACTGATGCACACTAAACTCAAGTCTATGGCAGGGAAATTGGACTTCAATCTGCCCATTTCTCAGCTGTGAAATAAGCAAAATGGGGTCCAAAATGGGGTCACAATCTCCCACGCCTGACTGAGCTGGGTGTGCCTCATGCAAAATTGCATCAGGCAACTTTTAGTTACATCGAATTTACAGCACAGAAACAGGCCAACTGGTCTAAGCCGGTGTTCAGGTGGAGTCTGAAAGAGCAGGAGCGCTCCTGCTGGCGCCACAAAACAATAGCAGGCTGCTGCCAGTCCGAACTCTCCCCCTGGCAGCATCGTTTCCTCCACACCACCACCACCCCCCACCCCCCAAGCTTTTATTTTTATTCGTTCATGAGATGTTGGCGTCGATGGCAAGGCCAGCATTTATTGCCCATCCCTAATTGCCCTTGAGAAGGTAGTGATGAGCCGCCTTCTTGAACCGCTGCAGTCCGTGTGGTGATGGTTCTCCCACAGTGCTGTTAGGAAGGGAGTTCCAGGATTTTTACCCAGCGACGATGAAGGAACAGCGATATATTTCCAAGTCGGGATGGTGTGAGACTTGGAGGGGAACGTGCAGGTGGTGTTGTTCCCATGTGCCTGCTGCCCTTGTCCTTCTAGGTGGTAGAGGTCACGGATTTGGGAGGTGCTGTTGAAGAAGCCTTGGCGAGTTGCTGCAGTGCATCCTGTGAATGTTTAGGGTGGTGGATGGGGTGCCAATCAAGCGGGCTGCCTTGTCCTGAATGGTGTCGAGCTTCTTGAGTGTTGTTGGAGCTGCACTCATCCAGGCAAGTGGAGAGTATTCCATCACACTCCTGACTTGTGCCTTGTAGATGGTGGAAAGGCTTTGGGGAGTCAGGAGGTGAGTCACTCGCCGCAGAATATCCAGCCTCTGACCTGCTCTTGTAGCCACAGTATTTATGTGGTTGGTCCAGTTAAGTTTTTGGTCAATGGTGACCCCCAGGATGTTGATTGTGCGGGATTCGGCGATGGTAATGCCGTTGAATGTCATGGGGAGGTGGTTAGACTCTCTCTTGGAGATGGTCATTGCCTGGCACTTGTCTGGCGCGAATGTTACTTGCCACTTACTGGCCCAAGCCTGGATGTTGTCCAGGTCTTGCTGCATGCAGGCACGGACTGCTTCTTCATCTGAGGGGTTGCGAATGGACCTGCTCCCTCTCCTTGCAGGACCTATCTGCCTCCTCCCTTCCTACTTCATCTAACCCTATCAGCATAACCTTCTATTCCTTTCTCCCTCATGTACTTATCTAGATTCCCCTTAAATGCATCTATGCTATTCACCTCAAGTACTCAATTTCGTAGCAAGTTCAACATTCTAACCACTTTCTGGGTAAAGGAGTTTCTCCTGAATTCCTTATTGGATTTATTAGTGACTTTCTTATATTTATGACCTTTAGTTTTGGACTCCCCCACAAGTGGAAACATTTTCTCTACCTCTACCCTATCAAACCCCTTCATAATTTTAAAGCACTCTATCAGCTCACCTCTCAGCCTTCTCTTTTCTAGAGAAAAGGGCCCCAGCTTGTTCAGCTTTTGCTGATAGTTATATGCTCTCAGTTCTGGTATCATCCTTGTGAATCATTTTTTTGTATTTTCTCCAGTCCCTCTATATCCTTTTTATAATATGGAGATGTAAACCGTTCACAGCACTCCAAGTGTAGTCTAACCAAGGTTGTATACAAGTTTATCATAACTTCACTGCTTTTCAATTCCAGTTGCCCAGGGCACCTGCCAATTAGTTAAGAAGAAAAGAAAGACTTGCATTTATATAGCGCCTTTCACGACCTCAGGACGTCCCAAAGCGCTTTACAGCCAATGAAGTACTTTTTGAAGAGTAGTCACCATTGTAATGTAGGAAACGCGGCAGCCAATTTGTGCACAGCAAGGTCCCACAAACAGCAATGTGATAATGACCAGATAATCTGTTTTAGCGATGTTAGTGGAGGGATAAATATTGACCAAGACACCAGGGAGATCTCCCCTGCTCTTGTTGAAATAGTGCAATGGGCTCTTTTACATCCACCTGAGAGAGCAGGTGGGGCCTCGCTTTGACATCTCATCCGAAAGACGGCACTCCAACAGTGCAGCACTCCCTCAGTACTGCACTGGAGTGTCAGCCTGAATTATGTGCTCAAATGCTACCAACTGAGCCACAGCTGACACTGTTATTCCAGGTCTACAGCGTCTTAACCTGTGGTCCCTGAAAAAAGGCCCAAATGCTTTTTGTATTTTGTGGAGTCTGAAGGAGCAGGAGTCCTCCTCCTGGCTCCACAAAACAATTGCAGGCTGCTGCCAGTCTGAGTTCTTCCACTTGCAGCATCGCATCCTCCACACCCCACCCCCCCAAACCCTCGCAGGACCTATCTGAGGGCTGCCACCGCCATTGCAGCCGGCCCAAATTGCTGCCATTAGTATTGGCAAGCTGCTTCCAGATGCTTGCTTGGTGCCCGCAGTTCGTCGCTTAAATACATATTCGACACAGGCCTCACGCTGATACGGACCGTCACAAGGAACAATTGCACCGCTGACTGGCCGCCCACTTCAGGTGCAAGTCCAATTTCTAGCCCTATTGGTTTAGGTAGATACGGAATCTACGGCACTCTTCAATGAAATAAACCTGATATAAATCCTGGCCTAATCATAGAGTAGGCAACTGAAAGCCCAACAGCTACAATTGGCCACACAGCTGTCCCATCCTCACTGGGAATAAAATTAAAATGGAAAACATCAGGCTAAACAGGAGATAGGTATCGATTTAAATAAAAACAGCACAAACCCTGAAGTGCGTTCCAAGGCACTGGAGAGTTGAAACAGCATCACTAACCTTCTCTAGCCTCACTGTTGAAGCTTGCTGCAATTCTTTGGTGTTTTAGTGCTTTGTAACACAACCTAGCATGTGCATTATTGTACACCCAAGAAATTATCACACATTTTCACACAAATGCAAACAAAATAATTCTGCTCATCACATACAGATGTAGTGGAAATTGTGCTTATCAAAAAGATATATTTTACCATGTTTTTATGTTGTTAGAGAAATTGTATTTAAGAAACAAACGGAAACCCTTATCATCCATATTGTCAGGTTTTAACCAAAACTTTGGTTTATCATTGAGCAATAGCCTTTATTCTCCTATCTTTCCCATCACTCATGTTAATGAGCGACATTGAAAACTTTCTTTTTGGCAATCCTAGTTAGTATTTTTAGCTTAAGGGTACAATAAGTACCACAGGAAGTGAATCTTACGAATCAATAGATGTTTTCACTGTTCAAGTGCATGTAATTGTCTAGAACCAATGATATTATACTGGTATAGCATTGTAAAAAGCCTATTTAGCTACTTAGAATTTATTGCACAACCCGCTTATATGATTTGAAATTTTGTTTTTTTTCACACACTATTGCCCTCTACTTATAGAATTTCCTCCTAGGTCGGAGAAAACAATTCTCTACCATTTTGTTCAGTTAATACCATCTTGTTTGTGGGCCTGGTTAACTACACAAAATTGTTCTGGTGATGGTAGTACAAAAGGGCCTGGTGCACGTATCAATGGCAATGATATTTAGCAATGTCACAGGATCACCAAATTCTCCTCCTACCCACACACCATCCCAACTCCTTCATCACTCAGTCAATATAAGGAATTCCCTAACTAATCCCATTGTGCGAGTACCTTCACCGCGAGGATTGCAGCAGTCCAAGAAGGCAGCCAATCACCATCTCTCAGAGTAACTAGGGACGCGCAATAAATGCGGCCTTGCCAACATCCCATGAACAAATCAAAGGAAAATGCGATTTCAATGTTTTTTCTTGGTTTTAGTTTTGTTGAAGTATGTACGATTCTATCAGAACCACATCCTTGTCCTTCCTCAGATGCAAAACAATTCTAAAGGCCAGTTTGGGGGAGATATTTGCATTTCCCATTGTGTAATGGCATTCTTGTGAACTAATCCCTTGGTTGATTCGGGACTGTGTTAACCTGTCTTTTGATTAGCTTGTTTTTAATTCATATTCACTGCCATGGTTTCACTGCCAAGTTGTTTCTCTGTAGAAGGCTCTTTTGTTGCAGAGGTGCTTTGATCATATTTCTGTCTGTTGAACTTCCCTTTGCTGTCATGTTAGCAATGTTTCTGTAACATTCTTGCACAATCTTGATTTTCGTTTTAATAGCTTAATTTCATTTGGTTCTTGGCTTTTGTTGTGTATGAGATGCTAATCATTCCTCCTCCACTCCACCACCCCCCTGTATTTCATCAACCTCCCCTTCCCTGTCAGAGTTTATTAATGATGTGGAGATGCCGGTGATGGACTGGGGTTGACAATTGTAAACAATTTTACAACACCAAGTTATAGTCCAACATTTTGGACTATAACTTGGTGTTGTAAAATTGTTTACAAGAGTTTATTAAGTGTGAGACGGGGAAGGTTCCAATTTGATCACTGGCCTGTCCTGTTAACTGACCTCATCCAGGGTGACAATGAAGGCCTAAAATTGGGCTCAACACCCATTTTATCCACTGGAAGACCCTCCAGGAAAGGAGCAAAACACAAGCCTCGGGCCCTTAAGGAAGGACAGGTCACTGAAAACAAAACTTACTGGACAATATTTCCAAATTATTTAAATTTTTAACGTGTTAAGCGATAATTTATGCTTTCTTTAAGGTATATATAGGTGGCTAACTGAGGGAACATGGCTATGATTAATAACTTTTCCTATCTGTCAACATCTGATGGAATTAGCATGGTTACTGGAGCCAATCAGGTAAATGTGGAAAACTCTTGACATTTCTAATGCTTTAATGTGTGATACTTTGAAGTGTGATATACTATTTCCCCACATACTAGATGCAAGATTTTTAATTATACAGATTTGTGACCCTGGTAACACATTTTAAAGGGAATTATTTTTAGACTGCAAGAAAAGATCTGCAGTTGAAGATGCTCTGTACATTACTTTGCTTTTGCGATGTCATTTTTTGGTGAGAACGAGATTTTTCAATCAGATTGTTCCCGTTGGTTTTGAATGCTGTGATCGGCCAATGACCTTTGTACAACTTTAAAGCCCTTTGGCTTTGCTCAAATTATTCAAGCAGCAGTTTGTGCAATACATTAATGAACACGTGAAAGAGCTTCCTGGATAACTCACTGAGGTTATCCAGTGAGTAGCTGGCCAGCTGGCCCATCCCAACAGGGAATCAAGAAAATGAATCATGAGTCAATAATAATCAGACAGAAGAAAACATGCACTCCACCAGTTCCCAGACTTAGCGGCAAGTGCTGCAATTTGCTTCCTCCAGCTGTATTGATAATGTATGGTGTGCGTTTGGATTCTAAGTGAACCTACTTGAAATTTGAGCTAATAAGTTGTGTTCCTGCTGCTGAATCAATTTTCTGTTTTCTGCAGGGGTAATTTAATGCAGGCTGGAGATACTTGAACTCCTTCCCAAAGCAAGGATTCTCTGACCATGGCAAGACCTTGACCCAATACTAGAAATAAAGTAATTATTTTTAACTGGGTAGATACTGTGCTGGGACACTAAGAGATAGAAATTACTCTCAGCAATGTTATAACAGATAATTGCACTCAGACCAAATTTCTTCTTCCATTATTTCAACTGAGGTGTTAATGCATTTATTTTATGTGGGTGAATGCCTCTGTTAAAATAGAGAGTGGAATTTTGTACAAGCACATTAAGCATCAGCAAAAAAAAAATCTCATATGTTTAGTCATTAAGACAAAAATAAATCACGGCTCAACAAAAATGGCAGGAGTCCTGAATTTAAAAAAATAGCAACATTGTTCGTATAATGACTCTGAACTTTACCAGTACTGTGACGAGTACTGTGAGCAGTCACTCCTCCAGTGCTCTGCAAATGGAAATTGAGGTCCTGTTGCAGGAATAAACTGAAAACAACGTTTGACCAACAGTGTAAAGTTGATATGATGGTACTAATACATGCAGCACAATCTTTTGTAAAATGCCAAACATGTCTTGGACTACAAAAGTGAACTGTCAGCATATGAGCACACCAATAGCACATGTTTACAGGATTACCGTTGTAGAATTAATTTGACAGTCTAGTATTTTGTTCTCAAATAGTGCAGCTGCAGTGCTGTAACTTGTTCTTTCTCCAACCCAGTGCCAAGCCCATCACAATCGTCCTCTCAGTCTCCAGAAACTGCAAGCCTATTCCTCTCACCATCCATAGATGAGCAATCCAAGATTTTCACTTGGCTCCGGCGTGAAACTAGTCTCCATCTCCTTTGCAGGAACACAAGGAGGTGGAGCCAAGTTTCAGGCTACAGCCTGACTGGTGGGGAAGGTACCATTCAGTGGCGCAGAGGACCACTCTCCTCAGAGCCACTTCATGCAGCATCAACTCAAATTCAGCAGACGACAAGCATGTCAGAAGCTGGGCTGCTCCATCACTTGCTTACATCTTGCGCGTTTTTTTTTGTCTTCTTAGTTCCCTGCCTCTTCACCTTGACAAAAGTTGCTAATGGGTTGAAATGTCTTTTGAGGTTCTCCAAAGGCTTTCAGAATTTTTGTCACCATATTGTCTCCATCCCTTTATATTTCACTTGAATGTAGTTTTCCACTCACCTCAATGTGTTCTCTTTACCGACATGAATCGCCACCTGAAGCTATGCTAATGAACTGGTCTAGGAAAATTGGGTGCAAACAGCTCACTTCTATGTGTGTCTGTCTGAGTCGGCCACTAACCATTCGAGTCTAAGATACAACAGCAGTGGCAAACTTGGACTCAGGTGTTGAAAAATATTCTCAATTACCTCTGCAATTGTTGGCTACAGGTTACCATCACAGCCAATACTTGCATCTTAGAGGCATACAAATCAACAAGCTATCAGCAATTCAAAAGGGAGCTCTAGATTCACCCTTCCAAAACTATGCAATCTACTTTTCTGTTATATTTTTTCATGGCAGATTATAGTGGCAATGAATTAGCAAGTCTTTGACATTAAATCAAGTATGACTTCTTAACTAGCTTAGTAAGATCACATAGTGGTTGATGGAAGCTAAGACTGTATCCTTATCAACCATGAGTAGTGGGTATCGAATGGATTAACATGTCAGATTGAGTTTCTAGAAAGTGATAAATAACTCCAATTTGAGAAAATTCTGAGGCAATTCTGGTTGTCCACAGTTACAGGCCACTTCATTACAGTCAATTCTATGGATCGGTTTTGCTTTTTACGGTTTAACAATCTAACATACTTTTCACATCGATCCAATGTAAAGAATGCTGATTGTGGAGTTTACCACAGAACAAGTATGCGACAAAAAAAAATATCATTTTTAAACTCTTCGGGAAACTGCCATCTCCCAAGGCTGGCTGGTTTTGTTTACTTTCAGTTCACACATTGATGATGAAGGAACACTAGTATTACAGTAATACAGCTGTGTAAGCATCCCAAACTACAAAATTAAACACCTACGGCTGCCACTGTACATCACCTATCGGTTACAGACTGGTTGGTATCTGTACAGTGTGTAGGCAGATCTGAAATGCACCAGGCTGATTAATTTTCTCACTGCACTGTCACCTCTCATTATATAAAGGATCCATACTACATCTATAAGGTGCCCAGGCTGCCCAACAAACCTTCTGTGCATTTGGAAATTACGGCCTTGTACCAGCCTGGAGTTATACCACACCCGGTGTGTAGCCTAAGTGGTGTGAGATGACTAGAAGTGAGTGCATACTTCCTGGTTTGGGCACACTCTGGAGACAGATCAAATTCTACTGCCACTTTCAAGTCCATGTACATGTGAACATGGCAGAATAGCGACAGTTTGTAACTTAGTTTCACATACAAATAAACTGTTTCTCCCACTGCCTGCGCTGTCCCCTATCATCGCTTTTTCTCTGGTCCTTTATGATTTTGTTTTAACAGTAAGCATAAATTATATTAACTTTATTACTAACCGATCTCCCGTGGCATTGCTCAAGGTGAGTAGGCAGGTACGTTGTTTTATAACAATGGGGGTGTCATGTAACGACAATGTTTACCAGGGCCACTGATTTATGGTGACAGAATAAGTCAAATACTGATTTTATTTCATAGTAATCTGGGATTTTGATCAGTGTTTTGGGGATTCATCTCCATGACTGTTAGTTATTCTGTGAAACTGTAAATCAGTACCCTAAATTACGTTTATATATATATATATAAATGAATGACCTTGATTTTATATATATTCCTTTACCTTGTCGGCCAGGGGCTGCAGAAGGTAACCTGAGACGTCAGCTGCTGATACACAGGCAGGAACGACTTTTGATCTAAAGTAACCTGAGTTCAGTCCTGACCTGGCTGGCTGAAACCGGTTTGAATTAACCAAGTTTTGTGAAAGACAAAGGAAATGTGACAAGATACAAGTCCTTATTTAGAAAAGGAGTAATGAGGTAATGCTACCTAAGTCCTTGGGACAGAGCCAATGAGGAGAAGACCCAGGGAAAAGCGAGAAAGCCTAAACCAACGAAATAGAGAGACAGCACAGCCTGAAGAGATAAGATTCGGAATAAGAATGAAGGATCTGAGGCGTGGAGCCAGAGCGAAGACTCCGGAGACCAACCATCGCAGATGTGGAAGACCCTACGTCAGGGACGTAGAGACGACATCGAAGAGAGAACGGAATGCCTGGCCAGCGTCAGCTCTCCTTTTCAGGTATTATCCTTTATATTCTGTGACCACTCAGGGAGTGTCAGAGAAACCTAGTGGGTGTGCGTTTAGATCTTAGTTTGGGTATAAGACTGTATAACCTGGTGTAAACTGCATGCCTATATCTAACCAGACGTATAAGCTATATGTATATGATATAACGGCGTGAATAAAGTGAATTGAGAGTTAAGAGAGAATTGACTCTTCTCCTCTGTGTACTAAGCCAGTAACCGTAACCGGTGACCTCCGGTCAACAACCTAGATACTTAATTTTTAGTCCTCACAATTGTTAATGTGGAAGCTACAAAACAAAATAGTTTATATGGTTATTACAGTTGAGAATTTTTTAGTCAGATTGTTCCCACAGACGAACCACAGTGCTCAAAGTGCCAATATTTGCACATTGTATTTGTGATTTCACCTCTGATTTAGCTCAAATGATATAGGAGTACTTTGTGCAAACCAATGAATGTACATGTAAAAGTGCTTGGATACAAACCATACAGACAAGGGAAACATCAAGTTCAATCCCTGGTCTATCCTGAGTTAGCAGATCCTGCCTGGGCAACAGTTGGGGTGGACAATTGGTCTCAGCACCCTTGGTTAGGAAAGAGGAATGATAAAATCAACCAGGGTTGCTCCTCACGAAATCCAAAGGCCCTCATTAGAAGCTTATATTTATGGACATTGGGTGAAGTCAGTGTCTGGCTCAGCTGTGATGTCCCCTGGGTAGTCAAAGATCTTGTTGGCATTCACTGTCCAGACATGGATAATAGCCACTTGTGTGCCCAGCATCCGTTAAACCAGAGAAGAGAGAGAGAAGGGAAAGGGAAGGAAAGGGAAAGTAGAGAAATTGGAGGGAAAAATACAAATAAATTTGATGGAAATTTGTGGAATAATTCATCTTTAAGAAAGCTTCTCATTTTAATGCCTCAGACAAGGGGATTGCAAAAGGGTCAAAAAAGCAACTAGTACACAGTACGCAGAGTGGCTAAAGAATTTCATGTTGTGAGTAATTAGTGGGAGAGTCCTTTGCAACAAGGAAATGTTATTTGGGACAGCCCAGCATACATGAAGAGAAAAAAAGACCCCAAGAGGAAATGGTGAGCAAGATCAATGCAATGTCCTGGGTCTAAACAGATGGAGAAGGGTTTGAAAAGCATTTTAATAATGTCTGCAAGAGCATCAAAGAAACACTGGTCCCTGAAGGTAGACGGAGATGGATTTGATGCCAGACAGCAGCTCAGTCCAGCTAAGAGAAAACCATTCCATTGCACAGAGGGTGTAGAGACAGATAAGGAGATGTTGCAGGACTTGGATGAAGACCAGCTTGGGAATAAATAATTGACAAAACTTAATTTTGCTTTTTATTCCAGTTTGTTCAAACTAAAATCTAAATTACCACCACTCAGAAAAAAAGCATTTGCTATTTTACTACATATACAACGGACAGCAAAATGATACAGTGCGTTCGTGCTTCAGCACAATGTGCTGTCGAATGTAGGCACTTTCCTAACATGACAAATTCCCAGTGTCAGCCAAGTTGTCAATAGGAGGTGTCAAGCGGAGACCCAGCCCTTTGCCGTGGGGAAAGCGGCACGGTGGGGGAGGGGGGGGGATCGGAGGACACAGACTCCAGGTCATCCTTGCACATCTCCTAACAATTGGCTTAAAAGCAAGTTTGAACAGTTTGTCCACATGTCCCTTTCTGCCAGGAAATGGTGCATACTCTAGAGAAACACGGACAGGGGAGAGAAAATAAAATGAATCACAAGTCCATCTTTGCCCTGCGTTAAGGGAAAGGAAAAGATCAGCCAGGGTTGCCACTGATGATCGTAATCCAGTTAATCTTGCTGGAAGTGCATGTGTGTAGAGGTCGGGTGAGGACATGGTTGGACTCAGATATGATGCTTCTCACAGTTAAATAGCCTGCGCGTGTACTATGTTGAGACTCATGAAGAATGACTATTTGGGCAAGGTGACAGAGGCTGGTACCCCAGTATGAGTCAGCAGCTCTCAGGAAGAAGCAAAAATTGGAAGGGGGAGTGTGGGGGGGGGGGCGGGGGAGTCCCTCTTTCGGTCATTTTTTCTGACCTCCCAATATCCTGAACTCTTTGGCTGATTATTGTAGAGAATTTCTACACTGATGATCACTTGAATGTCTTTGTTGATCCTTTCACATCCCAGTTTAGGAAAATCATGAAGGTGGAGATTTGCCAGAAACATTCAGATTTAGTGTGCAGCTACATAGTGGCATTCAGTTGAAAGGAAAAAACACTGAGGCAATTTCTGAACTGGATTTGATCTACTGCAGGTTCTGTCCAGGCAGCAACTGTGCATCTTCAGACTCAATCCAGCTTGTATTGGCAAAATTAAGTAATCATGATTCAGTTGGTTTCCAGACAGTTTACTTCAGAGAGTACCAAACCACTCAATTCAAATACAAATATGCTGTGTAGTTTGTTCAGCTGTGTCTAATAAGCAGGTTTTAAA
The DNA here is from genome assembly GCF_035084215.1 of Heptranchias perlo. Classification (NCBI taxonomy): domain Eukaryota; kingdom Metazoa; phylum Chordata; class Chondrichthyes; order Hexanchiformes; family Hexanchidae; genus Heptranchias; species Heptranchias perlo. Next base: position 9,287,577 of record NC_090339.1, read on the forward strand.
AAAAAATTAACGATTATTAAAATTTTGTTTGACTCTTGTTGCTGTTTTGGAGGGATTTAGCAGTCTGCCTTTTCCAAATCAATGAGTTTAATCTGGGGTCTTCAAAGAGAACCTTTGAAGAGAATAAGACAAAGCAGACAATTTCTGTAGTTGGTGAGGAAAAGATTATACAACTGCATAAAAAATTAAATATAGGGCTCGATTTTCCTGGAAAATTGCGGGTGCATTGGGGGCAATTAAAGCCGGCAGGATGATAGTTAAAGAGCCAAATCTACCTCATTGAGGTACTTAAGGCATTTTACTTGTGACATATTAGATAGTTAGAACGATTTTTAACTTACCTGGGTGACTTTCCCACAGCTTCTGATTCGCCGGATCAGGCAAAAGAAACTAAATAAATTAAATAAAAAACCATTGCACGAAGTTAAAACACAAAATCAACCTACATTTCCACCCTGCTCCGATGTCTCCCTCTCCGATCTCCCCCTCTTCACCCCCCCCGATCTTCCACTTTACCCCCCCGATGTTCCACTCCCCACCCCCCGATGTTCCACTCTTTTTCCCCCCCCCCGGATCGTCCACTCCTCCCCCCCACCCACCCCTGATCTTCCGTTCCAACGCAGGATAACATCCCACCCTCGTGTTGCAGCTCCTGATGGCAGCCAGCCTGTCAATCAGCCTGGCTGACGAGCGCAAAACCCGGAGAGCACATTAATCACCGTCAATTATGATGCGATCTCGTCAGAAACGATAAGTTTTGTTTATTTGGGTTTGCCACATGCACCTTCAACCCTGCCTCCCCCCACCCCCACCGCCAACCCGCCACCATTTCAAAATTGTGATCACAGTCTTAGTTTTAGCACTATTGGTGCAAACTTTAGATTATTTTCTGACATACGAGGAGCTAGTAAAGCTTAATCATTGTAAAAATGTAGGTGTATTTCTGCTATGATTAATTTGTCTATTTACTGTTTTAATAAATTTAGTTAGGTCTAGTGTTAGTGTACTCCAGTGTCTGAGGACTAACCTGTGGAGGCATGGGATAGAACCAGTAATCTATAAGTGGAAGATCGGGGGGTGGGGGGGAGTGGAAGTAATCTATAAAGGATTCTCTGTTCATTATCCCAGGCATGCCACGAAACACACCAAGATATCAGGGCAAGTGAAAACACTCTCAAGGATGAAGGAATATAGGGTTTTACCCACGAGAGGAGTGTAAAACACAAAAGCCAAAAATATCTCGCGTACAAAGGATAAAAGTATGCAAAAATAGAACAGTAAAGATCAAGATTATTCGCCCTCCATTGTTTTTTCTGTGACAAGCTACCAATGTATGGTCTTCAAACTGGATCCCAACCCTGGTTCTGGGCCTGGAGTCTGATGTGCATCTGAGTCAGGTTCAGTACATGTAACCAACAGTATCTCTACACCATGCACCAACCCCAAAGAATAAGAAACATCAATTTATAGGATGGTGCAAGAAAAATAAAATTAGAATATTGCCTGCATTTCTGTGTACTGAATGTACAATTAACATCGAGCATATAAGCCTGCCATTTTGGGTTAAGAGAAAATCCCAGCATTACTCAAATCTACAGTGTAACCTAACAGGCAAATGTCATCCAAATGTAGATGTGACGAAAATCCAGTGATTATAAGGTTGCAACTGATTAAAGATGGTATCAAAACCAATTTGCATTAGTCTTGTTTTTTGTGCTGGCAGCAGCTGTCACCTGTATGGCTGTCGGTTCCTCAGCCTTCTTCAAGAGAAAAAAAAGTGTTCACACACCTGCTGTTATACAGACTGGATGCATTAAGACCTGATGAAATGTGGATGTATTAATGCCAGGGATTAGCACTAGGAAATTGAAGAGACATTTAAAACACCTCATGCAGTGTTATTAACATGCCCCTAATGAATATGTTCATTTGGTGGAACGGTGTATTTCCAGCACTAAGTAGCACTGGAGAAAGATTTGATTCAAGACAACTCATGAAACAAATTAAACTTGCACCAGAAAAGTGGAATAGAAAATAGTAATGAGAATTCTGAGTCCATAGTAGGTCAACCAAGTACAGTTTAAATATACACATACACAAGTGGGTTTCCCATGGTGTTACAGATGGGAAGTTGATCTCTCTCTTACTTGTCTCTGTTGTCATTCCCCCTCTATTCTCTTCTCTCTCCCTATCTCTTTTTTGCTCCCTCTCTCTCTCACCCTCTCCTCTTCTGCTTTGCTCTCTGTCTTTATCTGCTTTCTTTTCAAGTGGGTGATTAAAGGGAGCCCAGTGTGGGGTGACAGGGAGAGGTGCCACAAAGGGCTGCAGGCTACATTTTACAGTGGGGGTTGTGGAGAAAATGTGGTCTGCAGCTCTCAGTGGCTCCCATTACATCACCTCCCCCCGTCATTTGTGCTTCCCCAAGCCCCTCGTTCCCATTACATCCCTTCCCACTACCTCTTTCCCTTCCTACCAGAATTACTCATTCCCATCGCTACCCCTATCGCTTCACATTTGAATGATCCATTCAACCCATGTATCCTCCCCTCCTCCTTATTCCACTGTCATTTACCTCACCCTTAAACCTCCATCTCTTCCCCCTGCATTTCCACTTGCACCCTGCAAGGGTCAATGGTGAGGGACCAAATGTCCCATTACCCTCAACCCTGTTTCCCTCTTACCCTTCCCTTATGTTTCACTTAAAGAGGCTTTGTTTTTAAAATTCAACTTACTTTTCTTGGAAAATAAACTCAAATTAGGATGAGGAAAGATAATCTATCTATCTACCTCTCTCTATCTGTGTATCTTTTTGTCTTAAGATGGCAGTAATTAAAATGTTTACATTTTCTAACGGTTACATAACTGGGAGATGAATTTTGTTTGCTTCAAAATTCAACTTGTGTTCTTTTCCAAAAATGAACTAAAATTATGTTGAGGAAAGACAGTCTCTCTCTCAGCTTCATACACTTTCTAAAGTTTCAAGAACATAAAAGAAAGGTTAAAACAGAGTGTTTAATCAGTACAGTCTGTCATTTTTTCTTAGTCTCTCTGTCACACACACATCTGTTCTGTTTTTTAAAAAACACACTCAATATAATCTTTATCTCAATAAACCTATTGAAATTTGTCCTCTAGCTATTCTTCAAATAATTTTTTTAAAACTAAGCAAAAGTCCTTGAAGCGTAACAAAAATTACAACATTTCAGCTGACTAAATGGTACTGAAGCATCCTAGCAAATTGGGGACACTGCACATACTCATATGGCACAATGATCATTTAGCTAACAGCATCACAGCTTTGAACAAAAATAAAATCCAGGTCCAAACATTTTGGAAAGGCTGAGGCCGTCAAAATGTAATGAAGCCATTAAAAGACACAAAAAGAGTAAATTTGATCATGTTACTGTGAAATGTGTGGAGTTTTTTTTATTTTGTTTAAAATCTTATGTTGGACATAGCAATTTCAGTTACTGAGAAAAAATTGCCGACAGCGTTTTTCAGTAAGCATTTTGAGCAATTTGTAGGGAAAACATACTAAGATCCACCCAGTAGAGTGACAGATTATCATTACAGGCGAGTGTTGTCATTTAACATTGGAATTCCCATTAGAGGACCATTAGTGGTGTGACAGGTAATAGATACAGGTAGGGCTGACATTTTAATATTACAATTCCCATAGGAAATGTTTACATAACAGTTTTATATATAGATATATATTAATTAGATAGAAATCTTACTCTCTGCACACTTCCTGGCTGTACCACTTGCCTTCCTGTTATCATGTATTTGCCACATTTTTTGTGTTAACTTTTTCCATTATAATTTCCTATGTCCACATTTATAATGGGAAATGTCCATGTAAACCAGTTGCTCTGTTTGTGTAATATGGCCACAGGGTTCCCACAATTCTCTTTAAATGCTTTCTGATTTTTTTCCATCCATCATTTTTCCCTCAGTAACTGAAATTTCTAATGTCCAAGTTAAGGAATTAACCAAAATAAAAAATGATATATTTCACAATAACATAATTAAATTCTAATTTATCTATTTACTTCTCTTTTGTGACTTTGATTGCCTTCATTAAAGTTTTTACTTGAAGGTTTCAGATTTTCCCAAAAGCCTGGGCTTGGAGTTTATACTTTTGCCCAGAGCTGTGACTCTGTGAGCTGAATTTGGTTTGTGCAGTCTGAGCATGTGTAGTCATGATGTGGAGATGCCGGTGATGGACTGGGGTTGACAATTGTAAACAATTTTACAACACCAAGTTATAGTCCAGCAATTTTATTTTAAATTCACAAGCTTTCGGAGATTTTCTCCTTCCTCAGCTTGTGAATTTAAAATAAAATTGCTGGACTATAACTTGGTGTTGTAAAATTGTTTACAATTGAGCATGTGTAGTATACCTAATTTCTCAGAATGCATCAGTACCAGTTAGGTAAACTGGAATTTTCTAGATTCCAGCAGTTTCTGCTCAAAAGTTTTTTTAAAATTACACCTGGACATTCTAATTTCTAATACCCAAGAGAGACAGATAGACTGACACACATATATACACACACACACACACACACAAATATCAAGAACAAGAGTCTTACTGGGAGCAGCACCATGGGAGATGTGCAATTATAATGACAGTATATCTAGTGCATATTTCCTGCACATCACACTTACAACCAAAGAACCAGAGATGTTTATAGCAAAGGAAGAGACCATTCAGCCAATCTTATCCATACTGGCTCTTTGCTCACGTAATCCCACTGCCCTGCTCTCTCCCCAAAGCCCTGTATCTTCCTCTGCTTCAAATGTTAATCCATTCTTCCCTTAAAAGTTACAATGGTCTCTTTATCAAAGATTCCCTGTAGCAAAGTATTTCATGATTTAATAACTCTTCGCTTAAAGAAATTTCTCATATCCTCACTCTCACTGACAATTTTAAATTGATGACCCCTTGTCACTGACTCTCCAACCAGAGATAATAGCCATTTCTAGTCACTCTATCAAAACTCTTCATCCCTCTATTAAACTTTCTCTTAGTCTTTTCTGCTTCAGTGGAAATAATCCTACTATCTTAAGCCTCTTCACATAACAATAGTTTCCCATTGCTGGCAACATTCTCTCTGGTTTCAATGTCCTTTTGATAGTGCAGAGCCCAAAATTGCATCCAGTACTGTAACTGAGGATTAACCATTGCCTTGTACAAATTTCTCATTATCTCTTTGCTCCTGTACTCTATGCTCTTATTTATAAACCCAAAATGCTATTAGCTTTTTTCCGAGTGTTGCACTCATACTTCCATACAATATGTCGCAGAAAAAGTATAAACTAACAAAGGATCCCAAAATACTGGAGCCAGGCCATCTGCATTTTCTTCATTGATCTCTACATGAAACCACTTAGTATTTACTCCACAGCAATTAGACTTGCAGCCTTAAAATGAAACTTTAGCAGAAGAATAGCATATTGGGGTAGAATTTCCAAAGGAATTCCTCGATCTCCCTCCATAACTTCAGAAAAAGGTGGTCGGAACCCCCGAGAAATGGGGGGAGACTGGGAGAATCTCCATGGAAGGTGACAGCGATCATGCTTATTATGGTGTAATGCCACGGTCCTTTTTAAAGCAGTGCGTGCACTGATTTACTGTGAGCAGATTCACTCGCGGTAAGAACGTTGGAAGTTAGAAGCTGAAAATGAGCAATATATGAGAGAGCACCCAAGAGGCAACAGCAGTACCAGATAGACTTCATTATTCCCCCTCCCCAATCAGGCAATGACTATGCCGCGACCTTTTCCAGTATCATCTCTTCACAAGTCTTTTTGTCAGACAAAAGTAGGTTATATCCAGATGCCTCAGTCAATTTCTTTTCATTGATGACTTCAGTATAACAAGAAGTCCCAGAAGGAAAATCTGGCTTCATTACTGTCCTACTCACTGCCGTTACTGTTACAACTGCCTCTCTGAAGGTTTCCCCTGCGGTAGCCCTCGTACTGCAAGAGATCCAATCAGGCAGAGGAAAAGGACCTTTCAAAATCTTTTCCACTCCTTTCATTTTAGGACACATAGGTGTTTCCTTTATTTCTGCTCTCCCTCTGCACACCGAGCCTGCCCCTACTTGCTCTCCTTGAGCATTCTACTACCTCTCTTGAAACTAATGCTGCCAATTATTTTGCCTTCAGAGGAACGTCCACCACCACCTCCCTGAACCTACCTCACTAGTCATCAGTCCATACAGTAATACCCCTGCTAGCAGGGAAGTTCAAACAACTACCATGTTACTATCAATAATAGATATTAGGTTTTGGGAAAACAAAAACTATCTTTTGACTGTACACAATTTACTATCAGTGTAGATGATGAGAAACTGAAAGCAGTTTGCTCTCTCTGGAACTCAACTTAGCATTGACAAAACGCTACTTTGAAAACCAGCCCATAAGTGGAAAACAAACTTTCATCCAACAACAGTGAATTGGATGGGATACAAAGGACAACGATGTGAGCTGGAGGAGCTGTTTGAAACTCAAATGTGCTATTTCCTCTAGATTTACTTTTAACATTTGGTCATATTAGTATCAGCCAAGCAGTAATATTGTGGTGGGGTCTTACTCATTCTCTAATGTTTTGATAGGTTTTCTAATGCACACTCATACCCGTCTACATAATAGTTACTTTTCAGCCATAAACCGCTACACATTGCCGTGGATTACTGTCAATTGCTGAATATAGCTTTGTTACAGCAAAAATAATCTTATTTTCAAAGTCCTATTTTATGACTGTTCTGGTTGATTGTTCTAGACCACAGTACGAAGATGTTACAATCCATTTGGGGAAGTGGATCAAGGCCACGAGTTTGCAGATTTCATAGGAAAATGGACGGAACATGGAATGCAATCCCCAAAAAGCTGATAAAAATCCTGGAATGTTCCATAATCTTAACATTATACAAAGATAACTTGATTTATTCAGTCACCATAAACCAGAGAGCCTAAATATAAAAGAGTAAGAGTTGCAGAACGAATTCCCCAAAACAGAGGTCCTCATTCTGATATAAGAATAAGTAAAACAAAAGCAAAATATTGCAGATGCTGGAAATCTGAAATAATAACAGAAAATGCTGGAAAGACTCAGGTCAGGCAGCATCTGTGGAAGAAGAAACAGATTTAACGTTTCAGGTCGATGACCTTTCATCAGTAAGTGTACTGTGTCGTGATGTGTGAAATACTCAAAAGGAATAAGAACCGTAGAAGAAAGAAAGCTATTTCGCCAATCATGTCAGTGTTGTCTCTTATGGAATCGGTTGGTGATGCCGCTTTGACTGTTTGGAAGTTTTATGGATATTTTTGTCTGTCTGTAAAAGCCACGGGGCTATTCAAACAGGAATGCAGTATGTCAGAATGTCATTAGATGCAGAGCGTTAAAAAGAAATGCAAGTCTATACATCATTCGGGCTGGATTTTGCTGTGAAAATAACAGTGAGGCTAACAGCACTCACGGTTATTTATGTGCAAATCGGCAAGTGCACATGCACAGTTAAACACGAAAATCCAGAAGTTGCTGTCCAAGGTGCCCTGCTCCTCCATAAGCTTCACAAAAACGGCATCTCACTGTCTGGCTCCCCGTTCAAATCTGGCCAATCATTGCAAATGGAACAGATCAGTGGCAACTTAAAGTGTTCCCTGCGGACTGCAGTTCTGGAAGTCAATCAGAAAAGCTTGTCTCATGATACGGAAAGATCAGCCTGCTTAAAGAACCATCTATTGTAATTGTTAGGCCAATAAATGATGTCATCTCATCATCTAGTCAGATTGGATTCAGAATCAGGAGTCAACAATTCCACTGGGCTGAGTCTGAATCAGCATATGGAAGGGTGTGGGAGCAATCAGTAACTTTCACCTTATGTCATTGACTAATTTGCTAGATATAATTGCATTAGTTTATGTGTTTCCCTGTCAGTGATCCTGATCTTTGCTCTTTTCTACATTCCGTAGTCTCTGTTTCAACAGCAAAAACAGAAATTGCTGGAGAGAGCAGGTGAGTTCATGTTCCAGGTGTGGACCCTTTGTCAGAACTCCAGTCCAACATCTGTTGTGTCGCTGGGATTATTTCCCTTCCTGTCTGTTATTTCTAAAAGAACAATGTTGCTTTTGTTTTCACGTTCTCCTTTTCAGCTTAGCAACAAATTCCTTGCCCTGCTGGTCTCCTCTTTCTGTGCATTCAAGTCACTCTATTAATATGTGGGATTCTTTCCCTTACTTTGAGCCATGAATCACTTCACTTGTCCCCATTTTACTTCCTTCCCTGTTGCCCTGGTTTCCACAGTCGGTGATTTCCATGACCCATTCACATCCACAGTTCCAGTCACGTTGACTCCTTCATGAGCAGGTAAAAATAAAATCTTTTAAAGATTCACTTGCGAACTTAAGTGGTTTTTATTCCCTTCGATTCAAATAATGTAATTCCATTGAATTCCATGCTTCTGGATCGATTTGGCAATGGTGAATGAAGCAAAAGTTTTCCAGAAGTCGTTCAATTGTATTTTCGAGAAAGATGTACCTTCATGACCTTGGACTGAACTGAACCAAGCCAACTCTCTCAATCTTCTAGAGTAGGAATAATTATCTAGCAAGGAAAAACACTTTTTAAGAAGAAAGAAATAATGAACTTGCACTTATATAGCGCCTTTCATGACTTCAGGATGTCCTAAAGCACTTCACAGCCTATGAAACACTTTTGCATTGTAGTGACTGCTGTAATACAGGAAAATATGGCAGCCAGTTTGGGCACAGCAAGATCCTACAAACAGCAAGTAGATAAATGACCATATAATCTGTTTTTTTTAGCAATGTTGGTTGAGACATCAATATTAGCCAGGACACTGGGTGAATTCCTCTGCTCTTCTTCGAATAGTGCCATGGGATCTTTTATATCTACCTGAGAGGGCAGACAGGGTCTTGGTTTAACGTCTCCTCTGAAAGACAGCACCTCCAACAGTCCAACACTCTCTCTGTACTGGGAGTGTCAGCCTAGATTATCTGCTCAAGTCTCTAGAGTTTGAACCCATGACGTTCTGATTCAGAGGTGAGAATGTTACCACTGAGCCATGGCTGACACTATTTAAAGGAAAAAAAGCACCCTGTATTCCTGTGATGTCCGGATACAAGTTCCAAGATAATCACTGGCAACAATTTCCATTTTAATAAATGGTAGGTGATGTCATGCTTTTATATACAAGATACTGAATTTTTCATTTAATTAGAAACACAGTGGTTCTGAATATTTTTAGCAAATAAAACACATTCAATGTATTACTTTATTGTCTATCTGCTGTGTTTTTAATTGGTTTACACAACAACAGATAAGATGCTGGCAGAAACAGAAAGCAAGATATAAAGTGGCATTTAATGGGGCATAAAAGCAGCATATAAAAGCAGAAGACTCCTGTGAGATGCAGCAGACTTGTTACAATTTATATCGATCATTTTCTGTCACACTTCCATTAAGAAGCCAGAAGATTCTCCATCTTTCTAATGAGGTAATGATGATAATAATATACTCAGTGGGCAATGGAGACAGATGTCTGGAGCGGAGAAGGACTATACTTCAGCTAACCTCTGTTTACATAGATATGATTTTCTGGTTAAAGAGAGCACCTCACCATCTGCACCCACTTTAGTAATCAAACTACTGGAAAGCGGGATTGACATTCAACACTTTGTAATTCTGTTTCTTTATGTTGACATTGATGAATATTTTTCTTTGACTTCCAGTGCTGATGAAATCAGATGGAACGCTCAAAATAGTTACTGAGTCCAACGTTGCAATGTAGTCAAATTGACATTTGCAGCTACAAATGTCTGACTGGTGAGGCACTCGGGACTCATTACCGTATCTCCACTGATCCAAGTTTGACTCCCTCATGATTGGGCTGAGCAGTTCCCTCCAAGACATGGTTAGTAAGTTTGCAGATGACACCAAGATTGGTGGCATCGTGAACAGTGAAGAAGGTTATCTAGGATTGCAACGGGATCTTGATAAATTGGGCCAGTGGGCCGATGAATGGCAGATGGAGTTTAATTTAGATAAATGTGAGGTGATGCATTTTGGGAGATCGAATCGGGCCAGGACCTTCTCCGTTAATGGTAGGGCGTTGGGGAGAGTTATAGAACAAAGAGATCTAGGAGTACAGGTTCATAGCTCCTTGAAAGTGGAGTCACAGGTGGATAGGGTGGTGAAGAAGGCATTCAGCTTGCTTGGTTTCATTGGTCAGAACATTGAATACAGGAGTTGGGATGTCTTGTTGAAGTTGTACAAGACATTAGTTAGGCCACACTTGGAATACTGTGTACAGTTCTGGTCACCCTATTATAGAAAGGATATAATTAAACTAGAAAGAGTGCAGAAAAGATTTACTAGGATGCTGCCGGGACTTGATGGTTTGACTTATAGGGAGAGGTTAGATAGACTGGGACTTTTTTCCCTGGAGAGTAGGAGGTTTTGGGGTGATCTTATACAAGTCTATAAAATAATGAGGGGCATAGATAAGGTCGATAGTCAAAATCTTTTCCCAAAGGTAGGGGAGTCTATAACGAGGGGGCATAGATTTAAGGTGAGAGGGGAGAGATACAAAAGGGTCCAGAGGGGCAATTTTTTCACTCAAAGGGTGGTGAGTGTCTGGAACGAGCTGCCAGAGGCAGTAGTAGAGGCGGGTACAATTTTGTCTTTTAAAAAGCATTTGGACAGTTACATGGGTAAGATGGGTATAGAGGGATATGGGCCAAGTGCAGGCAATTGGGACTAGCTTAGTGGTATAAACTGGGCGACATGGACATGTTGGGCCGAAGGGCCTGTTTCCATGTTGTAAACTTCTATGATTCTATGATTCTAAGACACTGCTTCCACAATTAAAAAATAACAGAAATAGGAAAAAGACTCGTTAATCATGATTTTTTTTTGTATCCGATTTTTAAAATAGACAGTGGTAACAAGATAACCCCATTTTGCATTTCTCTTGGGAAGTAATGAGGTGACTGAAGTAATGGATACCATCACTTCTTTCACATAAAATTTCAACTCTGTTGTTATTTTTGCTCATATAATTATGATCCAACAACAAACCTATTTGTGATATTTAGTACAAAACAAATGATGCAGCATCAATGATACATCCTAACGTGGAAACTATTTCCTAATGGTTAGTAAATACCAAATGCAATTAAAAAAACACAACATTGCTGTGTCACCAAGCTGCCATTGCACCATTCGTGCATGATCAAAAATGATAAACTGCTCTTCTGGGCACACTTCCTCCCAAAACCAGTGACAATCTTGATTTAAATAACATCCTTTTTATTGCTTTTTACATTACATAAACCTGCAACAAGTTATGAAAGGCATTGTAAGGCAATGGATAGAAAGAAACAAAGAAAGAACTTGCATTTATACAGCACCTTTCATGACTACAGGACATCCCAAAGGGCTTTACAGCCAATGAAGTACTTTTGAATTGTAGTCACTGTTGTAATGTAGGATATAACATAATGTGCTTTCTTTTTATAATGAATCAATTAGTTTCCCCCATGATGAGTTCTAATTCATGATCAGTGTCCCAGATATGTGTTACATTGTTTAGGACTTCTACTTTAATGGAACACCATCATCGTATCAAGCTCTTATCATAGTCCTCTATATAACTTGTAAGTCATCCTTGCATAGACTATTTATGTCACAATAACACATTGTGCCCTTGCCTCTAATTGTTGCAATATTTGTACCAAACCAATACAGATATTTATTGGATGCAAAATTCTGTGTATTAAATGATGTTCTTTATGAAATTCAGTACAATTGCTGGCTATAAGCTCTTCATGAACTCAAAATAGACTTTTTCTGCCAAGTCTGTAAAATACGATAGAAGGTTTTGGGCATTCTTGACAGCTCAGGAATTCCCCAAAGATCAGTTACCTACGTACAATACTCACGTTCCAGACGATTAATTAAAACTGGGACAGTTAAATAGAGCAATAGAAAAACCTACTTGCCATATATTCATTTTAATTGTAAGCTGGACTTAGCTTCTTACAAAGCTAGATAACAAGAAGACCCTGCCTTCCTGCCATTCAACTGCTAATACTGAAATAATCAATTTTAGAAAATGAAAGTGTATCTTACTGTTTAAATGTCATTATTTTATCTGTCCTTTTTATTACTTCAATAAATAATGATTTCATCACAGTCATTTAATTTCTAACATCAACAACTTGCATTTATATAGCACTTTTAATGCAGTAAAATGTCCCAAGGCGCTTCACAGGCGCGTTATCAAACAAAATTTGACACCAAGCCAAATAAGGAGATATTAGGACAGGTGACCAAAAGTTTGGTCAAACAGTGTTTTAAGGAGCGTCTTAAAGGAGGAGAGAGAGGTAGAGAGGTGGATAGGTTTAGAGAGGGAATTCCAGAACTTAGGGCCTAGGCAGCTAAAGACATGGCTGTTAATGGTAGGACAAAGGAAATCAGGGATGCACAAGAGGCCAGAATTGGAGGTGCACAGAGATCTCGGAGGGTTGTAGTGCTGGAGGAGGTTACAGAGATAGGGAGAGACAAGGCCATGGAGGGACAAGGCCATGTCCTTTAGTTGACACCAGATGGGATAAATTTATTCATGCCAGTTTTCGGGCGTGAAATCGGGTGGCACGCACACTGAACGCGCCAGAAGAGTCTTGAATTTGGTCCTCAGGCCTCATCTCAATAATTCGGGTGAGCTGCCGGTGCCTGTCATGCCTCCAGAGGCAGCTTATTGCTCTGGTCCCCTCCAATTTCAGGCTGACTGCCTTGCAATGGCCCTAAAGTAGGTCCTGGGAGTGGGGGAGGGGAACTGAAGGGGGGACCAATTCCAGACCTACAGCATATTTTTACAAAACTTACCTTTTTGTTGGCAGTCTCCAGTGGACCATATTAGGGATTCTTAAAAGGTCACTGGTTAGGCCACACATAGACCAGGTAATCAGAATGGGTCCTGAAACAGGCATTAGGACCCTTAGCTTAATCAAGGGGACTAACGCCTGTTTTAAGTGCCTGCCAGGGAAGCTCGAAACAATAGGGTGTCAGATGTGTTTCTAACGATATTCGGAAGTAGGAGGTTGGCCCCCTAAATTGGACCACCATTACCTCATTTTATACCTGGAAAATGGATACAACAAGATCCAATTCCGCCCCTTTCCCCCATTTCTCCCTGGACCCTTTTCCCCATTTGTGAGCACAGACAAGGTGGGGGGAGGGGTGGGGGGGGCTGCAATTTTACAAGTTTGCATTGTCAGCGGGGATCCTTGTCCGCATCAAATATTTTGGCCACACTACCCACAATTTACCAACCATTCATCTTTTTTTAAGTTCTTTCTCAAATTTCTCAATGTCAAAAATATATTCCCAATGTGAACTCATCTGCTGTGAGGCAACCTGATAGCACAGGTAACATCCGACAGACACATCACTTGACATCAATATTCTGCAACTGCTCGGCTTGGAGCATTTTTCAAATGTTAACCTTGAACCTAATTGCGGTATGAATACTATTGTTTGACCTTCTCCACAGTAGAAAATATCTTGAAAAATTTGCAAGTAAATCTTGATATGCGCATATTAAACCAAAATTGCATAATGAGCATAAAAGTCAACTGGCATGGAATCTGGTTTTATATTTTGTGATGTTGTGGCCTTTTCATTTCCAAAGCATCTACCTAGGGTATGTTTTCCTAAATAAGGTTGGAATCCGTGTAATTAATTGGATTGGCACCACACAGTGCAGTGGGAGGCTGTAGGGAGAAAAAAATCACCTGGTCTCTATCTCTCTCACACATGAATTCAACGACAGTTAAGAATGGATGCTTCGAACTAACAGCAAATATGGCAAATAGAACTATCAGTGGCTCATGAGAAAAATAAATCACTGCGTAACCGCTGGTGTGAAGTCAACATCTGAGCAGTTACCTTTCTAGGTTGTTAATGAAAAAGAACTTTGATTTTTTTTTGTTGTGGCTCTAAGGGTAAGAATTACCACTGGCAATAACAGGGGACAAAGGGCTTAACGTATTCATGTGGCATTCTTCTGTCCACTATATTGACCTGCTTGTTTCAAATGGGTTAGCGCCTCCATTAAAACAGCAGACATGAGAAAGTCCACTATTATTGCCAATAGTAATTTCGGCCACACAATCACCAACTTACCACCCACATCATCTCTGCCCCGACACCACAGTCCTTTGCCAAAAAGACTGAAATAAACCCTGTGGCCAATTTAAGGAACATTCCTCTCTGTCCTCCTAAGGTAATCAAGCAAGCTAATTCCCAGCTACCCCACAACTTAGCTTTTATAAATGGAGACGCCCAGATCTCTCAGGAACTTGTCCAGCTCCCTTTTGAGGGACTGCAATGAATCCCTGCCTACTACATGCTTCGGTGGTCTGTTCTAGAGAGTGATGACTCTCTGTGAAAATGAGAGGAGGAGGAACGAGGAGGAACGCGATGGACACCGACAGACGAGGAGGAACGCGATGGACACCTACAGACGCTGAAAGACGCCCTCGTAAGAACGGGATATGACGCTCGACTCGTCGATTGACAGTTCCGACGGCCCACAGCGAAAAATCGCATAGACCTCCTCAGAAGACTACACACGGGATGCAATCAACAGAGTACCCTTCGTCGTCCAGTACTTCCCCGGAGCGGAGAAACTACGCCATGTTCTCCGCAGCCTTCAACATGTCATCGATGACGACGAACACCTCGCTAAGGCCATCCCCACACCTCCACTACTCGCCTTCAAACAGCCACCCAACCTCAAACAGACCATCGTTCGCAGCAAATTACCCAGCTTTCAGGAGAACAGCGTCCACGACACCACACAACCCTGCCACGGCAACCTCTGCAAGACATGCCAGATCATCGACACAGACACCACCATCACACGAGAGGACACCACCCACCAGGTACATGGTTCATACTCCTGTGACTCGGCCAACGTTGTCTACCTCATACGTTGCAGGAAAGGATGTCCCGGAGCATGGTACATTGGCGAGACCATGCAGACACTGCGACAACGGATGAACGGACACCGCGCAACAATCGCCAGACAGGAGGGTTCCCTCCCAGTTGGGGAACACTTCAGCAGTCAAGGACATTCAGCCACCGATCTTCGGGTAAGCGTTCTCCAAGGCGGCCTTCGAGACACACGGCAACGCAAAATCGTCGAACAGAAATCGATAGCCAAGTTCCGCACCCATGAGGACGGCCTCAACCGGGATCTTGGGTTCATGTCACGCTACACGTAACCCCACCAGCGAAAAAAAGTTATCTGTTTTTAACACAACGGGTCATTCTCTGTCTTTCTCTTCCTTTCGGATGTTTCTCTCTCTCTCTTTGTCTGTCTTTTGTTCTGGCCGTTTGTGTATTCGGTGGTCCTGTAGGTAACATCACTCTGTCTGAACACTTTGATTGCCTTGACAACGGGCAGTTGGAAAGATTATCTGTAATCACCAGGTATTGTTCTCTGACTATAAATGCGGTAACCTTCCATGGAATCCCACACTCGCTCACCTGACGAAGGAGAAAGCCTCCGAAAGCTTGTGATTTTCAAATAAAACAGTTGGACTGTAACCTGGTGTTGTAAGATTCCTTACATCTCTGTGAAAAGGCATAGGTGGTTAAGACCTATGAATAAGACCTGAATCCGGGCGCGAGTATAACGGTGCGCAAATAACCTGCGCCCGATGGTTTCAATTCAGGCAGCACGTGACATTCGTCTCATTTCTCTTATTTGCAAAAAATAAGATATGGCTGCAACAAATAGGAAAAATTACAGCATGGAGCAGCCCAGGGAGAAGGCTGCTCCCAGGTTTACTGATGCCTCACTCCAGGTATCATTGGATGGGGTGACGGGGGGGGGGGGGGGGGAGGACAGAGATCTTCCCCCTGGCGGGCAGGAGGAAGCGGCCTGCCTCTGCCACCAAGAAGGCCTGGCTTGAGGTGGCAGAGAAGGTCTCCTACACCATCAACATATCGCCCACCTGCATACAGTGCAGGAGGCGCTGCAATGACCTCAGTAGGTCAGCCAAAGTGAGTACACTTACTCATTCCCCGACACTCCGTCTGCCACATCACCGCCCCCACCCCACATCCCCTTCTGCACTGCCAACACTACTCTGTCACATCACCCCTCACACCCACTCAAACCTCATCCTCATCTTACCTGCACTTATTCACCTCGCCAGTACTCATCCCGCCACTACCACTCAACCCAATCCTCATACAATCTCATGGCTCTATCTCATACTCACCCTCTCATGCATCTCTTTCACAGTCAGCCTCACTCAACCTGCCACTACCTGTGCTGCAGCCACAGGGCATGCATCACATATGTGCAGTAGGAAGCGTAAGGCAAACGTGTTGTGATCATGAAGGGGATGCACAAGGGTGTTTGAGGGTTTGTCATGGTTTTTACTTATATTGAATTTCTGACCAACTCACATCACATATTATATTGGCACCACTACTGCCACGTCTTTGCGAATCTTGTCTGGTTTGTGCAATAATGCCCTTTCCTGAGGTTCACAATGAAGACCCACACCTGATGCCACCCGTTGTGTCACTGCAGAGTGGGTGTAGGTGTATTTGCAGGGCTCTTTTGTGCAGACGACCGAGAGACGTCGGCGATGTCCCCGGTGGCACCCTGGAAGGATGCGGAGGAGAAGTTGTTGAGGGCAGTGGTGACGTTGACAGCGACAGGTAAGAAGATGGTGCTCGGGCCAGCCGGGAGCAGCTCGGCATGAAGGAGGCTGCAGATGTCCACGACTACATGTCGAATGACTCTGAGCATCCGTGTGCACTGCTGCTTAGAGAGGTCCAGGAAGCTGAGCCTCGGTCTATGGACCCTGTGGCGAGGGTAGTGCCCTCTGCGACGCATCTCTCTCTGTGGTTGCCTTCCCTCCTGCTGTGCAGGTGGATGTGTCACAGCACTGTGTTGTGTAGCTCCACGTGTCAGAGGTAGACGGCGAGGCTGGTGATGCTGTTCGCCCTCCAAGGAGGTCATGGCTGCAGCTATGGCGGCCCCCATCCGGAAGATGTACATCTGAGGGGGTCCGCGAGGTAGGTACATGTCTCTGGACACCGGGCTAAGTGTGCAAGTTGGTGAATTTTGTTGTTAGGAGGAGGGTGGTGGAGGCCAAACTTTGTCCAGCTTTGGCCTCCTGCAATGAGTGAGGGTCTCCCCCCCCACACCTGTCAAATGGACCTTTGCAGCTGCCACAGGCTGATGGCTGCAACACGTCCATTTGAACTGGGAGTGTTTCCCCCAGTACGGGAAACAGTCCCAGTTGTTTGTAAAATCCCAACCCTCCTAAAATTTCACGTTAATCAGGTCTGTAAACGATCTGAAATACCAAAATAAATACCTTAAGTGGCACCCCGTCGGCTTTAATTGCCAGCGGGAGTCCCACATGCGGGGCTGCGCGAACATGTCAGCGCGTCAGTGGGGAACCCGGAAATGGGGCGGGTTGGAGCCGGGCTCCCGACCTGCCCCGGGAATCCCCGATTTTCGTAGCCCCCCCGCCAGGAACTCACCCGATCGTGGGTGCTAAAATAGAGCCCATGGAGTCTGAACAGAGATCAGGTATCGCACACTTAAAACACAGATACAGGTCGCGTCCCTTTGTTTACAAGCTGTTAAGTTATTTTAAAACATTGAATAAAGGTTGCTACTAAATCCCACATCCTCCAATCTGCACGCCAGACCTCACCAATCTGCTGATCTGAGTTTGTACCAGGCCTGCGAGAGAGCGTGCACCGAGGTTCTCTGCTGATGCACTAGAGGCTTTGGTACAAGAGGTGGACAGAAGGAGGGGCATCCTATATCCGCAAGGGGGCAAGTGGTCCTCCAGACATAGGCTCAAGAGGCAGTGGGAGGCAGTGGAAGACGTTCAATGCTTTGATCTGACTGATCAAGTTGAGTGAGGCCAACTGTCAAGTGGCGACTCCTACCAACTGCACCACTAGCCGATTCCACTGCTCCATGCGCTACACCCCCCATCACCCACATACCAACAAACTCTTTCAATCAGTACTCAACTCTTCCAATCAGATGCTTCCTCTCACCCGCACACATTATCACTGTTGCAAGTTGCACACCCACAATTCACAGGTCACACACACTGGCAGCTATTCAATCATGACAGGCGCATCACCCAAACATTCTGCAGGACACTCACCGAGACACGTCCCGCTTTCTTGCAGGAGAAGGTGGCACATAACAGGAGGCAGCAAGTGGCAGTGGCAGTGGCATTTAGCCCCTCGAGCCTGTTCCGCCATTCAATGAGATCATGGCTGATCTGTGACCTAACTCCATGTACCTGCCTAAGCCCCATATCCCTTAATACTCTTGGTTCACAAAAATCTATCAATCTCAGACTTAAAATTCACAATTGAGCTCGCATCAACTACCATTTCTGGAAGAGCGTTCCAAACTTGTCCCACCCTTTGCATGTAGAAGCGTTTCCTAACTTCACTCCTGCAAGTATTGGCTCTAATTTTTAGGCTATATCCCCAGTCCTAGTATTCAAGTACGGGAGACCTCCAAAAACAGGTACAAATGCATCAGCAGCCAGAAGCAATAATCCAGCAACTAACCTGTAAATCCTGTATGGTCCCTTTAAATAGCGCTGGTGGGGGGTCCTCCAGGCCATCATGGACATGTTTAGCTGGTCGTGGTTAAGACAGTGCGTTGGCTGCAGCATTCGGTGCCAAAATGGGATCTATGCCTTTAAATTAGCGTGGTACACTGATCTAATGCATATTCTCCTTGTTTTACATGCTGCCAGCGTTCGTTATCTGCACCTGCGCAAACCCCTTTACCAAGATGGCGTCTGGCGCACGTTAGGCACGCGAATCCCGGACACCATTTTGGAACTTCGGGAGGCCCTGTAGCAACAACGTCCGCTACACGGCCAAATTTCTAGTCCATACTTTCCAAAATGTAACCTCTCTATTAACTTATTTTATCCAAATGCAATCTCGTCCTACTATCCCCATCTATCTCAAATAACCTAACTGGACAGAATTTATTCCCGTCACCATTTTTAAGCCTATGTCTTTCCAATGAAAATAGCTCCAACTCCTCAAACCTATCCTGATATCTAACAGCCCTAAGACTGGGTATCATTTTGATTGCCTTCCTTTGTATCTTCTCCACTGCCTCAGTGTTCCCTGCCTTGTACAGGAATCAGAACTAGACACAACAACGGCCGTAGTATAGTATCCATAGTTTTATATCATTCTGTCCTAGTGTTACAAACCCTATTTGTCTCCCTGATGACCTTGTCACACTGCTTGTGGTACAACCGTCTGGTCCTGTAAACAATGGTGGTAGCACAAAGGCAGGTCCTAAGTGATCACTGAACGTGCAGATGAGGCTGCCTCGCATACCTTTACTTCTGATCCTCCTGCATCTTCACAAGCTGCTGAAACAAATGATTGCCCAGAGGGACACCCACAGCTCCTTTGTAGGCAGCACAAAATTAAATACCCCTGGGGAAACAGGCACAGATAGTTGACGGGGTCCAGCATTAAGAAGCTCTCGGTAAGTTATTTTGGCGAAGAGGCAACCAGTGAAACAGCAAATCAATACTGAAATAGGTGCAAGCAAACACGTAGGCCATTCAGCCTATTCCACCATTCAATAGAACTGCACCTCAACTCCATTTACCCGCCTTTGCTCCATATCCCTCAATACCCTTAACCAACAAAAATTGGGACTTAATGAGCTGTGTGGACTACCTGTGTGCAGGTTCTCAGCACTTCCCTACCTCTTTATGTACGCACGAGGTACTAAGCAGGCCTCAGTGCCCCGTAATGTGCAGCACCAGTGCTGAACATCACACTATATCAGCCCCAATGAGAATTCACTTCAATACTCACAACAATAACTCTAAAACATCGCTCCCTTGAGGAATCGCCTGCAGACATCAAGATCACGTAAACATCACAACCCTTTTTCTGTCAGAAAATCTATTTAAGTGTAGATTTATTACACCAACCCCAAGTCACCAATTCCGGTGCAGAACATGCTGGAGTCGTCCTTATAATCATTAGCAGATAGAACAGAATGGCCTGCTAACTTCCTTCTTGGACTGTGGGCTTTTATTGTGCATTAATACTTGCACCCTCAGCCAACAGGACCACACACTGCCATTCATATGCATTTTATGATGTCAACAATGATCGCATTTCAGGAAAAACTGGCAAAGTACAGTTTATGTTCAAGGCTGATATGATTTAATATATAGGAGTGCTACATTGCTGCAAAAGTGTATCACTATACAATATACATAGGCATGATATTCACTACAAAATGCAGCAGAATAAATCCCAATATTATCGCTGTTCAAATTATATGGTACAATACGTTTGTTCGGGTCAAGTGATTCAATTGCAGGAGCTTGCTCACAATTACTGTTGGGCTTTGGCGAAAAACAATGTTAAATTGGAAACCCATACACAAAGCTAACGTTAATGTGAAGGAAACCTCCTGCTGATTACCACCTACCACCCTCCCTCAGCTGATGAATCAGTCCTCCTCCATGTTGAACACCACTTGGAGGAAGCACTGAGGGTAGCAAGGGCACAGAATGAACTCTGGGTGGGGAACTTCAATGTCCATCACCAAGAGTGGTTCGGTAGCACCATTACTGACCAAGCTGGCTGAGTCCTAGAGGACATAGCTGCTAGACTGGGCCTGCGGCAGGTGGTGAGCGAACCAACACGAGGGAAAAACTTACTTGACCTCGTCCTCACCAATCTACCTGTCGCAAATGCATCTGTCCATGACAGTATTGGTAGGAGTGACCACCGCACAGTCCTCGTGGTGACGAAGTCCCGTCTTCGCACTGAGGACACAATCCAATGTGTTGTGTGGCACTACCACCGTGCTAAATGGGATAGATTCAGAACACATCTAGCAGCTCAAAACTGGGTATCCATGAGGTGCTGTGGGCCATCAGCACCAGCAGAATTGTATTCCAGCACAATCTGTAACCTCATGGCCCGGCATATTCCTCACTCTATCATTACCAACAAGCCAGGGGATCAACCCTGGTTCAATGAGGAGTGTAGAAGTGCATGCCAGGAGCAGCACCAGGCATACGTAAAAATGAGGTGCCAACCTAGTGAAGCTACAACTCAGGACTACATGCATGCTAAACAGCGGAAGCAACATGCTATAGACAGAGCTAAGCGATTCCACAACCAACGGAGCAGATCAAAGCTCTGCAGTCCTGCCACATCCAGTCGTGAATGGTGGTGGACAATTAAACAACTAACAGGAGGAGGAGGCTCTGTAAACATCCCCATCCTCAACGATGGCGGAGTCCAGCACATGAGTGCAAAACACAAGGCTGAAGCATTTGCAACCATCTTCAGCCAGAAGTGCTGAGTGGATGATCCATCTCGGCTGCCTCCCGATATCCCCACAATCACAGAAGCCAGTCTTCAGCCAATTTGATTCACTCCATGTGACATCAAGAAACGGCTGAGTGCACTGGATACAGCAAAGGCTATGGGCCGCGACAACATCCTGGCTGTAGTGCTGAAGACTTGTGCTCCAGAACTAGCAGCACCTCTAGCCAAGCTGTTCCAGTACAGCTGCAACACTGGCATCTACCCGACAATGTGGAAAATTGCCCAGGTATGTCCTGTCAACAAAAAGCAGGACAAATCCAATCCGGCCAATTACCGCCCCATCAGTCTACTCTCAATCATCAGCAAAGTGATGGAAGGTGTTGTCGACAGTGCTATCAAGCGCCACTTACTCACCAATAACCTGCTCACCGATGCTCAGTTTGGGTTGCGCCAGGACCACTCGGCGCCAGACCTCATTACAGCCTTAGTCCAAACATGGACAAAAGAGCTGAATTCCAGAGGTGAGGTGAGAGTGACTGCCCTTGACATCAAGGTAGCATTTGACCGAGTGTGGCACCAAGGAGCCCTAGTAAAATTGAAATCAATGGGAATCAGGGGGAAAACTCTCCAGTGGCTGGAGTCATACCTAGCACAAAGGAAGATGGTAGTGGTTGTTGGAGGCCAATCATCTCAGCCCCAGGACATTGCTGCAGGAGTTCCTCAAGGCAGTGTCCTAGGCCCAAGCATCTTTAGCTGCTTCATCAATGACCTTCCCTCCATCATAAGGTCAGAAATGGGGATGTTCGCTGATGATTGCACAGCGTTCAGTTCCATTCGCAACCCCTCAGATAATGAAGCAGTCTGAGCCCGCATGCAGAAAGACCTGGACAACATCCAGGCTCGGGCTGATAAGTGGCAAGCAACATTCGCGCCAGACAAGTGCCAGGCAATGACCATCTCCAACAAGAGAGAGTCTAATCACCTCCCCTTGACATTCAACGGCATTACCATCACCGAATCCCCCACCATCAACATCCTGGGGGTCACCACTGACCAGAAACTTAACTGGACCAGCCATATAAATACTGTGGCTACAAGAGCAGATCAGAGGCTGGGTATTCTGCAGCGAGTTACTCACCTCCTGACTCCCCAAAGCCTTTCCACCATCTACAAGGCACAAGTCAGGAGTGTGATGGAATACTCTCCACTTGCCTGGATGAGTGCAGCTCCAACAACACTCAAGAAGCTCAACACCATCCAGGACAAAGCAGCCCACTTGATTGGCACCCCATCCACCACCCTAAACATTCACTCCCTTCACCACCGGCGCACAGTGGCTGCAGTGTGTACCATCCACAGAATGCACTGCAGCAACTCGCCAAGGCTTCTTCAACAGCACCTCCCAAACCCGCAACCTCTACCACCTAGAAGGACAAGAGCAGCAGGTACATGGGAACAACACCACCTGCACGTTCCCCTCCAAGTCACACACCATCCCGACTTGGAAATATTTCGCCGTTCCTTCATCGTCGCTGGGTCAAAATCCTGGAATTCGCTTCCTAACAGCACTGTGGGAGAACGTTCACCACACGGACTGCAGCGGTTCAAGAAGGCGGCTCACCACCACCTTCTCAAGGGCAATTAGGGATGGGCAATAAATGCCGGCCTCGCCAGTGACGCCCACATCCCATGAACGAATAAAAAAAATACATGCAGGGATTGTGGGCCAAGGTGTTAACTCATCTTAGGATCAAGTACTAATATTATGACATAGGAACAGGAGTAGGCCATTCAGCCCCTCGAGCCTGTTCCGCTATTCTATTAGATCATGGCTGAGCTGTATCTCAACTCCATTTACCCGCCTTTGCTCCCTATCCCTTGATGCCCTCACCCAACAAAAATCTATTGATCTCAGTCTTGAGGATTTCAATTGACGCAGCATTCACAGCCTTTTGGGGGAAGAGAGTTCCAAATTTCCACTACCCTTTGCATGAAAAAGTCTTTTCTTATTTCACTCCTGAATGTCCTAGCTCTAATTTTAAGATTATGCCCTCTTGTTCTGGATTCCCCCACCAGAGGAAATAGCTTCTCTGCATCTACCCTATCGTCTAAAAGACCTCAATTAGATCAACCCTCAATTTACTAAATTCAAGGGGATACAAGCCAAGTTTATGCAATCTGTCCTCATAATTTAACTCTTTAAGCCCTGGTATCATTCTGGTGATGATACCAGGGCTGCACCCCATCCAAGGCCAATATAACTTCACTAAGGTTCAGTGCCCAAAACTGAACGCACACAAGAGATATTGTCTCAGCTGTCTGATGTGTAACTGCCTTGCAACATTCCGCAGTAATCCCACTCCACTGGAAATCCTGTAAAGTTTAGAATTCCTCAAGGTTGCTTGTAGAGGTAAGCAAGTCATCCTCCTGAACTGGGAAACCTCGATGCTGATACTGGATTCAGAGAGTGGAAAAAAAACCACAGCTACACTGAATCCCAATAACAATACTTTAATAAACAGCATGTTGACAGGAATTGTTTGACTGCTGTCAGTTTTATTTTGATTTCTTTTCAAACTTCAAATAACCTCTTTTGATTTTTGGCATAAAAACGTTCTGTACTTTGGGATCTTTTTCCCCTCCAAAAACACCTCAATTCCAAGGACTCTTTTAAGTGGTTGGAAGTGGCAGAGTTCCAGAAATTAGTTGCTGTGGCAACATTTGTTTACGATCTCTGAGCAGCTGCACGGCAAAATGCACTACAACAATGCCAAGAGTTTGCATAATGGCTCGATAGGCCAACAGTGAAAATGATTGAGTTTTCTTACACTGGCTAATGGTCCGAAACTGATTACCAGCAGTATAGGTACTCCTGAAGCTTGCCTAACAGTCGGACCATTCAGCTCACAGCAAAAACAAATCCTTGCGTACACTTCATGAAGTCGCTGTACAGTTTGGTTGCAGTCAGGAGAACACACAATGAGAACACATCTCTGCGAAATCCCTTGTGCAAGACAGGGCCCTAACTCAGATGAATCCAAGGCACACCATCAAATTATGCTGACTCTCCCCTCTCCCCAAAGCATGCGGCACTCAGCTTGCTTTAGACTGCAAACAAGCTCCATGTCATTGTATTCTCCTGAAAGCTTAGTTTTTAACAGCGACTTCAATTCCCAGACAAGTTTCAAGCCTACAGACAGATGACAAGTTTCCATTTTAACAAAGGTGGAATCCTCTCTCCCCACTCCCTCTCTTTCACCACTTTCTTGGAGAAAATCTGAATCGTGAAGATACAAGTAAGGAAGGAAGGCCTCAGGGCAGCGAGGTAATGTGGCATATTCCAACTCCAAAGCACTGTCCACCAGAGTGGTAGGAAGTAGATTAGCTCTGGTGCTTCCCTACATAGCGATAACCTCAGGTATAAATGGGGTTACTATGGGAACCAGCAAAGAGAGGCCAGGTGCTCTGGCACCAAAAAGAACAGAAGCCCTGAAGGCTAGTCATTCCGGTCCACTCTCGTGTGCCTCTGGTGTAGAGCAGCACCAGCAGAGGTCTAAGAGTATGATACACCAGCAGAGGTCTAACAGTATGACACACCAGCAGAGGTCTAAGAGTATGATACACCAGCAGAGGTCTAACAGTATGACACACCAGCAGAGGTCTAAGAGTATGATACACCAGCAGAGGTCTAACAGTATGACACACCAGCAGAGGTCTAACAGTATGATACACCAGCAGAGGTCGAACAGTATGACACACCAGCAGAGGTCCAAGAGTATGATACACCAGCAGAGGTCGAACAGTATGATACACCAGCAGAGGTCGAACAGTATGACACACCAGCAGAGGTCTAAGAGTAGGATACACCAGCAGAGGTCTAACAGTATGATACACCAGCAGAGGTCTAAGAGTATGATACACCAGCAGAGGTCTAAGAGTAGGATACACCAGCAGAGGTCTAACAGTATGATACACCAGCAGAGGTCTAAGAGTAGGATACACCAGCAGAGGTCTAACAGTATGACACACCAGCAGAGGTCCAAGAGTATGATACACCAGCAGAGGTCGAACAGTATGATACACCAGCAGAGGTCGAACAGTATGACACACCAGCAGAGGTCTAAGAGTAGGATACACCAGCAGAGGTCTAACAGTATGATACACCAGCAGAGGTCTAAGAGTATGATACACCAGCAGAGGTCTAAGAGTAGGATACACCAGCAGAGGTCTAACAGTATGATACACCAGCAGAGGTCTAAGAGTAGGATACACCAGCAGAGGTCTAACAGTATGACACACCAGCAGAGGTCTAAGAGTAGGATACACCAGCAGAGGTATAACAGTATGACACACCAGCAGAGGTCTAAGAGTAGGATACACCAGCAGAGGTCTAAAAGTATGACATACCAGCAGATCTCTAACAGTAAGATACATGATGTGGAGATACACCAGCAGATGTAACAGTATGACACACGAGCAGAGGCTCCAGAAGGGGAATCCATGAAACAAACATAAAAGATACATTCTGTTTGTGTGAATTCTGTTTTGTTTAAAGAAAATTAATTGTGGCTGTTACCCAAAAACCTCATCTGAAGTACATATGTCTTATGGGCATCAGGTGAGGAAGAGGTTGGACTGTGATGGCTCCCACATTGAACACTCCACCAACGCTCAGACATGAAGAGTGGTTACCTAGGCAACAGACCAGGGCGAGGCCACCATACATAGTGGGAGTTGGTGTCTTCAGAAGAGAGGTAAAAGGAGGAAATTGGAGAGGGGAATTAAATGTATGAAGCTTTTGTTGAGATTCTTCTTCCTCCTTTTCAAGTTAGTTTTATCATTTTTAAAAAAAACTTTGACTCCTTACCACAGGGTGCTGATCAACCTCCAGTACCTCACCCAAGTGACCAAAGGAGTGACAGTAGGTTATTCAACCACTGGAGCATCACAGCCAAGCTCAATCCTAACCTCATGTGACTTCCACCAAGTAGACTTCCAGCAGGGGTCACTGAATAGCAATGAGGATCAGGAACCTTGGCTGAATTTACCCCTCCCTAACCCAGGGGCACTGAGCTAACTTTAGTTACCCTGATGCTGCCTTGGCTGAGATCAGCTTACTGAATGCAGACTGAGACTTTCCCGGTCTGTACGGCTCAGCTGTTCACCGCTTTAACCAGTTAAGCCATTGGGTTAGCAAAGTTTTTTTTGAGTATTTTAATGTATTTTTGCTGTGATTATTTTGCATTGCAGCATGGAGGGATATCACATAATGAGAAGGACATGGTTTTGGCAGCAGCAGTCAAATTTTGTATGATGGAAAACTTTTGTACGCCAACCTTTTGATAGACCAATGTGATCTCTCCTGTTTTTGTGCTATTTAAAAGGATATTGTTGTCTTGGTAAATGTTTTTCATGTCATTTTACCAGATGTGTACCTACTGATGACACTGAGAGAAGAATTGCTTTGGTCACTATGTGGTACAAAATCATGAACGCATTTACAATGTCACAATCCTGCCCCTGTCGGGTCACCAATGACATATGACCCTTTAATAAATGATTTTAGTTTTCAGTTAAATGAAATTTTTTAATGAAATTTAAAAAATTGCAGAGCTATTGGGAAAGAGCAGGGGAGTGGGACTAATTGGATAGCTCTTTCAAAGAGCTGGCACAGGCATGATGGGCCGAATGGCCTCCTACTGTGCTGTATAATTCTGTGAAAAAATTCCATGACAAAAACACAAACCCTCCTAGCACTCATTTCAATGTTACCATCGTGAGCTCCAAGACGCCTCCCACTCCAATACGATTATATGGTGTTCTGAACTATGGATGAAATGGAGCTTTTCAGAGCTGGCTCTGCCAGGAACTAATCCACCTGGCTCAGGGGGGTTATTGGTTGAGGTAAGAAGGAGATTTTGCACGATAAATCAGGACATTGGATGACGTGACCCAGCGCAGCCTCACATTGGTGTGATTATTTTTGTTCCACTTAATCCATAGTTCAGAACACCATATAATCGTATTGGAGTGGGAGACGTCTTGGAGCTCATGATGGTAACATTGATTTATGACATTCAAAATATGTCCACATCAATTGTATAACATCATTCAAGGCCTATTCATATTGCAGAGACATTTCCAAGAAGCAGGACCACTTGACGCTCCTGTGGCTATGAAATCACCCCCCCCCCATTCCCCCCCGACCCCCGCCCCCGTTTATATTGCTGGTACTTTACACAGCACCAGAACAACAGATAAACTGCATGGGAAAGCTTGTGCTCATGTAGTGCAGTGTTATCTTTCTTCTCCCCACCACTTTCCTACCCTCAAGGTGTCTCTTCTTTTGTTGGGGGAAGGGGTAGTGGTTTGGTCCTGCAGGTGCCAGGTGTCCTTCCTAAGTGACAGTGACCATCAGCAAGCTACTAGCTGTAGTGGGGTGTTGCATCTAAGCTTGATCCTGTCCATGCCCAATGTCTACTCACATATGCTTCCAGCAGGGTTCGTTGAACAGCAATCAAGAGCTGGAGACCTGGACAATGTTCCTTTCAATAAACCAGGTCCACTGTGAGCAATTGTAACATTGCCCATGCTGTCCCAGCTGACATCAGCTGACTCAGCGCTGCAGTTTTCAAGTCACAGTCCCCCCGACACTGATTCTGGCCACCACTGCAGATGCCCTAACTATAATCTTCCAGGTTCTCTCGATTCAGGAACCGTTCCTTTAGATTGAAAAATTGCACATGTCACTCCACTATTTAAAAAAGGTGAGAGAGGGAAACCAGAGAATTATAGACCAGTTAGCCTTACGTCTGTTGGGAAATTACTAGAGTCTATAATTAAGGATAGAGTGACTGAACGCCTTGAAAATTTTCAGTTGATCAGAGAGAGCCAGCATGGATTTGTAAAGGGTAGGTCATGCCTAACAAACCTGATTGAATTTTTTGAAGAGGTGACTAAAGTAGTGGACAGGGGAATGTCTATGGATGTTGTTTATATGGACTTCCAGAAGGCATTCAATAAAGTCCCTCCATAAGAGACTTTTAGCTAAAGTTGAAGCTCACGGAATTGCGGGCAAATTATTGACCTGGTTAGGAAATCGGCTGAGCGGCAGGAGACAGAGAGTAGGGATAATGGGCAAATACTCAAATTGGCAGGATGTGACTAGTGGTGTCCCACAGGGATCTGTGTTGGGGCCTCAACTATTCACTCTATTTATTAACGACTTAGATGATGGGATAGAGAACCACATATCCAGGTTTGCCGATGACACAAAGATAGGCAGCATTGTAAGCAGTGTAGATGGAAGCATAAAATTACAGAGAGAAATTAATAGATTAAGTGAATGGGCAAAACTGTGGCAAATGGATTTCAATGTAGCCAAGTGCGAGGTCATCCATTTTGGACCTAAAAAGGATAGACCAGAGTACTTTCTAAATGGTGAAAAGCTCAAAATAGTGGAAGTCCAAAGAGACTTAGGGTCCATGTACATAGATCATTAAAATGTCATGGACAGGTACAGAAAATAATCAAAAAGGCTAATGGAATGCTGGCCTTTATATCTAAAGGTCTAGAATACAAAGGGGTAGAATTTATGCTACAGCTATAAAAAGCCCTGGTTAGGCCACACCTGGAGTACTGTCTTCAGTTCTCGGCACCACACCTTAGGAAGGATACAATGGCCTTGGAGGGAGTGCAGCCTAGATTTACTGGAATGATACCTGGACTCCAAGGGTTAAATTACGAGGAGAAATTACACAAACTAGAGTTGTATTCCCTGGAATTTAAAAGATTAAGGGATGATTTGATTTAAGTTTTCAAGATATTAAGGGGAACCGACAGGGTAGATAGAGAGAAACTATTTCCACCGCTTGGGAAGTCTAGGACTAGGGGACATTGTCTAAAAATTAGAGCCAGGACTTTCAGGGGTGAAGTTAGGAAACTCTTCTACACGCAAAGGGTGGTAAAAGTTTGGAACTCTCTTCCGCAAACAGCATTTGATGCTAGCTCAATTATTAATTTTAAATCTGAGATTGATAGATTTTTGTTAACCAAAAGGCATTAAGGGATATGGGGCTAAGGCAGGACTATGGAGTTAGGTCACAGATCATCCATGATCTCAGTGAATGGCAGAACAGGCTTGAAGGGCTAAATGGCCTCCTCCTGATCCTTTGTCCCTATGTTCCATAGCTTCCGCAACGGCTGAGAGACATTGGAACGAGCCAGCTGGTGAGGAACAGCACCACTGGTCTGCACGGGGTCGCGAGTGCTTCCATGAGTCAGAAAGCTGGGCAGTTCCTACCTTAAACAACGGTGCTTCCATTTCTACCGAGCTGGTGCAGCCCCGAAAGTGAGAGCCACCTCTTCGATAACCCTCAGTGTCCAGAGGCAACAGCACCATCTCATTTACTGCACTGCCCACAAAGATGGGGCAGCAGTGGCAGAATTGCAACTCTAAAGCAAACGGACATGGGTTATGCAGCCAGGGTGGTGACTTTTGCAAGATAAAGTGAAAAGCATCCTCTCCGCTCAAACAGCGGAATGATAATTGGATGCACGTGTGCTGATAGGTTGGAATATATTCAAAGCAGAATCTAACTCGATTATATAGCCTTCACTTAATTCACTATTTTCGATTGTGGCACATATTAGGTGGACAGTGGTTGGGGTGTCGATCAATCATGGTCAGGCCTCATTTAAACTGAATCGGCAAGCTGCCAGTGCAAATCGCATTCCTTATAGGCAGCTTGTTGATTGGGAAGTAAGGATATCTGGCAGGGCGGCCGCTACTTAAAGTCGGCCTGCAGCCTTTTACAGGAGAGGCGCACTTTTTAATGGTAATTAGTGAAAGCGAGTTTCTGAATCAGCAGGCAGCAAAACATCACCCAGGGTCCTCCATTCTCCGCGGAAGCCGTAGAGATGCTCGTACAGCAAGGGAGCGACAGAAAGGAGGACCTCTTCCCTACTGATGGACAATGGGTGCGGTGGCAAATTATGGAGAGGCAGCTAAACAAGTCAATGCCAGCAGCACTGTTCCCAGAACCTCACCAGGACTGCCAAGGGAAGGCTCCCCTTCACATTTCTCTTAATCTCCGTACAGCCTTGCACCACCCTAGCATTTAGCCCCAGCATTATCAATCCTTCTCTCCTCCACTTCCCATGCCTCTTGTCCAATCACAATGGGACACTTCAGCACACCCCTTCTGCATTCACACACTCAACACCTGCTCGTGTCCCCACAACTACTTCCCCCTCTTGGCCACACTTATTGCTTCTTCTTGTCCTCGCACACCATGCTAAGCTGCTTCACACATCTTCAAAACCCTTCAACAGGACACACAATTCCAACTTGAAGGAGAATCTGTCACACAGGAGGAGGGAGGGTACAAGAACATATTATGACACCAATGGAAGAGGCAGCCATCAACATCATTGGCAGTGCGAGGGCACGCAGTATCAGAGATGACCAGGCTGGAGGCCACGCACAGCACAATGTTCGGGTATCTTCCCTTCCCTTTATTTTTCAAGTTAACTCTCCCACTCACACACACATACACATAGTCAGCATGTCAGCTTGGTGCTGCATTGAGCTGCCCCTCATCTGCTACTGCTTACCCTTACCATTATGTGCGAACCTCTGCCCTTTTTCTAGGTCCTTCCGTTGACACGGGCCCTGCAGCTGCACAGACTGAGGGGGGCAACTATCCTGAATATGCACCATCACTCACTCTCACACATCCAATCACCAGCACAGAAATTGGTACCCTATGTGGATGCAATAGTGGGTTTGAGGGGTCTACACTGGGTGATTCATTGAGTACAAGTCAGCAGGAGCAGGTACGGTAGAAAGGACAGACCAGGAAATGGCTCACTGGAGGACACGCTTGCATCCCAGCTCTACTGAAGAGGACAGAGGTGCAGACTTTAGGAGCTCAGCCTTTAAAAGATAAATGCTTGCTGTGCACCAGTAATTGCTCAGTGTATTGGACTGCCTGTCAGGGAGCTTCTGTTACATGTGTGAAGCAGTCCTCTGCCAACTTGTGTGGGGTTGTGGCACATAACATTGACACTCTGTAGTCAACCATGGATCATGTGCTCACCTCAATGGACGCTGCAGCTGGCCCCCCTTTGCAGAAATCAGTGGCACCAGTAAGAGCAATGCTCATAATGGGGCCATGGAGTCTCAGGGCACCATCATCTCCTCTGCTTTGGCAGAGCAAATGGATCAGGGCTTGAGTCACAACGAGGACGTCCTACAGCCTGGTCTTGCACAGATCAGTGGGAATACAGAGCCGAAGTCCCATAGCAGTAACAGTCGTGCAATGGGAATGGAACAAGTTGCCATCTCTCAGGATCACAGCATGTCTAGACCCTATCGCTCCTTCAACCAATGCCTGTCCTTGTGCCTGAAAGCCAGCTGGGTCAGACTGCCCAGCAGCCACCGGGTTTTGCGGCTGCGAACTTAGCCCAAGTTCATAGAGGTCACCGGCCATGAGCATCTCAAGAACCCTTGACTGAGCCAAAGCAACCTTCCACTTCCTATAGTGGGGGAGCATCTCGTAGGTGTATATATGTATATACAGTTGGAAGTACTCATGGATGAACATATACTCTGTTTTATAAGGGCAGGGGCGTTATACCACATCATATACGACATATTATTTTGCTGATAAAATGCAGTTAGGTGTTACTTGATGTTCCTTTATGGCCAAAAGGTGTAATTGCTCTCCTTCCTCAGCTCACTACTAGTTCTTAGCAGATCAATTAGAGGTCCAACTGACTTGCTTTTCTCTTTTTTTTTCAAAAAGTGCGACACAGAAATTTGCTTGTGTGACACCCGAAATGTGATTGACAAACCCCAAAACTTGTGTAGATCTTTTTGTCTTCCTAAGCCTGATTATCAAATACTGGGTGTGTTTACAAAACACCGAAGCAACATTTTCACAGCATCAATCAGTGCTGAACTTAGCTGAGCTGTGCTCAATGCAGAAGAGAAGACAGGCTTCCAGCAAGTCAGTGTTCAGAACTGTTCCCCGTAGACTGGGATGAAATGTGACATGATAGGGGCAAACAAATATCCATCAAGTAACTGCAAAAATGTAAAAAGAACACATCAAAAGTCATCTAAAATCAGAACTATGTATTTTTTTTGTAGTTGAGTCTAATCCACTGTTTCAGCAATATTTCCCAACTGCCAGAATTTCACAGTGATGCAGGTGAAGCACACGGACATGC
The DNA here is from genome assembly GCF_035084215.1 of Heptranchias perlo. NCBI lineage: Eukaryota > Metazoa > Chordata > Chondrichthyes > Hexanchiformes > Hexanchidae > Heptranchias > Heptranchias perlo. Next base: position 9,320,248 of record NC_090339.1, read on the forward strand.
ATTTGCATAATTTATTTATAATTAATTCAATATTCTTTCATATCCTTTTTAACTACTAATCATATTAATGGTGAATGAGCAGTGGTGTTAAGACAATTTGTAACAAATCTTCTGTTCATCAATGTGAAAGCTGGGAAATGAGAAACTTCTATCTTTACAGGCAGTGGATACCAAACGTAGAAGTTGTTCCAGCTCCCCCGGTGGCTCAGTGAGTTTATCCAGCGAGTAGCTGAGCCAGACAGACCTGAAAGATCCCACGTAACAGGAAGAGATAAACTAACACATTATCAACCCTGGCGCTCTCATTTCTGAGCCAGAAGGTCATAGGTTCAAGTCTCACTCCAGAGACTTGAGCACAAAATCTAGGCTGACACTGAGGGAGTGCTGTACTGTCGGAGGTGCCGTCTTTCAGATGACGCGTTAAACCAAGGTGGACGTAAAAGATCCCATGACACTATTTTGAAGAAAAGCAGGGGAGTTCTAGCCCTTTGCCAACATCACTAAAACAGATTGGCCCAGATTTTGCTGCCAAAATAACGGTGATGTTAATGCGCTCATCGTTATTGGTGTGTAAATCTTCCAGCACCTCGTGGCGAGGAAGAGATATCCCGTGAATTGCAAATCGCCGCAAGTTGCTGGATGATTTACAGCGCTCCACCGTTAGCCTCCCGAAAATGGCAGCTCATCTTCAACCTCCCCGTGAGTTTTATGAAGTTGATGCAATTGCGCAGTAATTGCCAATTAAACTCGCCGCAGAAAGTTAGGGCTGCTCCTTAACAATGTAAGTGCCTTTTAAGGAGGAGATTTATGTTCCTGCAATTCCACTCATCCTCTCCAGCCCATAAAGGGAACAATTTAATCTGTGCAGTCTCATTCCTACAGGTAGTAAATCGTTGTTCGAGATTTAAAGCATTTTAAATTTTAATTTTTTTCTCACTTTCCTTTATCTCTTTTCTTTCTCTCTCTCTTCATCCAATCTTTCTTTTCTCTCTGTACCTGATTTGACTCTAATTCACCCTCCTTCTTCTGTTTCTTTCTCAATCCTTAAATCTCTTTGGTTAAGGAGGTAAACAGTTGCTCCCGCCATTCACTAAGCTCCCAGGTGCCCCCTTGCCCTCACTGTGCCGTTATCAGCTCGCACTTCCAGCAATTTACAGGCCAAAAAATTTTCAAGCTGAAGGGTGTGGGAAAAAGTTTAACTAATGGGGCAAATCACAAGATGCCCCACTCCATCAAAATCTGGGCCAACACTTATCTGGTCATTATCACATTGCTGTTTGTGGGACCTTGCTGTGCTCAAATTGGCTGCCGCGCTTCCCACATTACAACAGTGACTGCACTTCGAAAGTGCTTCATTGGCTGTAAAGTGCTTTGGGACAGCCTGAGGTTGTGAAAGGCCCCCTCCTATTTCTCATCTACCCACTGCCCCTTGGCGACATCATCCGAAAACATGACGTCAGGTTCCACACGTACAAACCAAACGGCATGTTTCTGTGCTGTAAATTCTATGTATACTGATGACACCCAGCTCTACCTCACCATCACCTCTCTCGACCCCTCCATTGTCTCTCATTTATCACACTGCTTGTCCGACATCCAGTATTGGATGAGCAAATATTTGCTCCAACTAAATATTGGGAAGATCGAAGCCATTGTCTTCGGCCCCCACCACAAATTCCGTTCCCTAGCCACCTACTCCATCCCTCTGCCTGGCCACTGTCTGAGGCTGAACCAGACCATTCACAACCTTGGCGTCCTATTTGACCCTGAGATGGAGTGCATATGTGGTCGGAAGCTCATCACCAAGACCGCCTATTTCCACCTTTATAACATCGCCCGTCTCCACCCCTGCCTCAGCTCATCTGCTGCTGAAACCCTTATCCATGCCTTTGTTACCTCTAAACTCAACTATTCCAATGCTCTCGTGGCCGAACTCCCATCTTCCACCCTCCATAAACTCAAGCTTATCCAAAACTCAGCTGCCCATATCTTAACTCGCACCAAGTCCCATTCACTCATCATCCCTGAACTCGTTGACATACATTGGCTCCCGGTCTGTGAGCGCCTCGATTTTAAAATTCTCATCCTTGTTTTCAAATCCCACCATGGCCTCACCCCTCCCTGTGTCTGTAACCTTCTCCAGCCCTACAACCCTCCGAGTTCTCCGCACTCCTCCAATTCTTGCCTCTTGCACATCCCTGATTTTAATCGCTCCATCATTGGCAGCCGTGCCTTCAGCTGCCTAGGCCCTAAGCGCTGGAATTCCCTCCCTAAACCTCTCCATCTCTCTTCCTCTCTCTCCTCCTTTAAAACTCTCCATAAAACCTACCTCTTTGACCAAGCTTTTGGTGACCAGTCCTAATATTTCCTTATGTGGCTCGGTGTCAAATTCTGTTTGATAATCGCTCCTGTGAAGTGTCTTGGGATGTTTTACGACATTAAAGGTGCTATATAAAGACAAGTTTTTGTTGTTGTTGTATAAATGCAAGTTGTTCTTTCTTTCATCAGCATGGAATGAGATCTTTATAAATAAAGCACTGACACTTTAACAAGCACAAAAATGTATTTCCCTTCCCCCCCAAAAAATCAAAGAGAAAATAGAATGCCACATGCAAATAACTTTCCTGTTCTACCATTTACAAAGAGATAGTTTGGAGCCAATCAGCCGTTTGAGTGTACTGCAACATTGCAACCGTACCTCACTGCAGCATCCTGCAGTCTTCTGCAATGCTACATCCACTTGTAAAGAGAAATATGTTCTCCATTCATGGGTCCAATGTCACTCGCAGGTTTGTTTTTCATTAATTTCTATTGTGTAGGCTATCTAAAGCATATTTGGAAGTAAAGTCATTGAATCCAATTGATTGAGTGAGTGAGGGTTTAGTGTGTGCCAAAAGCTTGCATTCTAAGAAAGGGTTTAAGAATGAAACTCAGGGCAGTACACACAATGAACCTTAGGTTTAGTGGCAGCAAATTGATTCTCATGACCCCGATATTTACAGGGAGGCAAGGAGGGTAGGGGGACGCCAAAAACGCCCTAAGAACCCGGCAAGGCAGGGGACACGGAGATCCTGCCACACTTAATGGCAGGACCCCATTATAATTTTTTGGATCTGTTTCCCGCCCGGTAGCCGGGCACATTGACACGCTGGCCGGTAACTGGGAGGGAAAACGACGGCAGGAGGCCGCAGCCGGGGACCCTTGGGGTCGGCCTCTGACAATCGGGAGGGAGGAAGGTCGGCGATCGTAGCTGGATTGGAGAGAGGCCACGATGTGGAGCGGAAAGAGAGGACGAGATGTGGAGGGGGAGACGGAGGCCACAATGTGGAGGGGGGAAGAGAGACCACAATGTGGAGGGGGGAAGAGAGGCCACAATGTGGAGGGGGGAAGAGAGGCCACAATGTGGAGGGGGGAAGAGAGGCCGACAATCAAGAGGGGGGAAGAGAGGTTGCGATGTGGAGAGAGCAGATAGGTCGCGATGTGAAGGGGGGAGAGAGGTCGCGATGTGAAGGGGAGAGGTCGCGATGTGAAGGGGGGAGAGAGGTCGCGATGTGAAGGGGGAGAGAGGTCGCGATGTGAAGGGGGAGAGAGGTCGCGATGTGAAGGGGGAGAGAGGTCGCGATGTGAAGGGGGAGAGAGGTCGCGATGTGAAGGGGGGAGAGAGGTCGCGATGTGAAGGGGGAGAGAGGTCGCGATGTGAAGGGGGGAGAGAGGTCGCGATGTGAAGGGGGAGAGAGGTCGCGATGTGAAGGGGGAGAGAGGTCGCGATGTGAAGGGGGAGAGAGGTCGTGATGTGAAGGGGGAGAGAGGTCGCGATGTGAAGGGGGAGAGAGGTCGCGATGTGAAGGGGGGAGAGAGGTCGCGATGTGAAGGGGGGAGAGAGGTCGTGATGTGAAGGGGGGAGAGAGGTCGCGATGTGAAGGGGGAGAGAGGTCGCGATGTGAAGGGGGGAGAGAGGTCGCGATGTGAAGGGGGAGAGAGGTCGCGATGTGAAGGGGGGAGAGAGGTCGCGATGTGAAGGGGGAGAGAGGTCGCGATGTGAAGGGGGAGAGAGGTCGCGATGTGAAGGGGGAGAGAGGTCGCGATGTGAAGGGGGGAGAGAGGTCGCGATGTGAAGGGGGAGAGAGGTCGCGATGTGAAGGGGGAGAGAGGTCGCGATGTGAAGGGGGAGAGAGGTCGCGATGTGAAGGGGGAGAGAGGTCGCGATGTGAAGGGGAGAGAGGTCGCGATGTGAAGGGGGAGAGAGGTCGCGATGTGAAGGGGGGAGAGAGGTCGCGATGTGAAGGGGGAGAGAGGTCGCGATGTGAAGGGGGAGAGAGGTCGCGATGTGAAGGGGGAGAGAGGTCGCGATGTGAAGGGGGAGAGAGGTCGCGATGTGAAGGGGGGAGAGAGGTCGCGATGTGAAGGGGGAGAGAGGTCGCGATGTGAAGGGGGAGAGAGGTCGCGATGTGAAGGGGGAGAGAGGTCGCGATGTGAAGGGGGAGAGAGGTCGCGATGTGAAGGGGGGAGAGAGGTCGCGATGTGAAGGGGGAGAGAGGTCGCGATGTGAAGGGGGGAGAGAGGTCGCGATGTGAAGGGGGAGAGAGGTCGCGATGTGAAGGGGGAGAGAGGTCGCGATGTGAAGGGGGGAGAGAGGTCGCGATGTGAAGGGGGAGAGAGGTCGCGATGTGAAGGGGGAGAGAGGTCGTGATGTGAAGGGGGAGAGAGGTCGCGATGTGAAGGGGGAGAGAGGTCGCGATGTGAAGGGGGAGAGAGGTCGCGATGTGAAGGGGGGAGAGAGGTCGCGATGTGAAGGGGGAGAGAGGTCGTGATGTGAAGGGGGAGAGAGGTCGCGATGTGAAGGGGGAGAGAGGTCGCGATGTGAAGGGGGAGAGAGGTCGCGATGTGAAGGGGGAGAGAGGTCGCGATGTGAAGGGGGAGAGAGGTCGCGATGTGAAGGGGGAGAGAGGTCGCGATGTGAAGGGGAGAGAGGTCGCGATGTGAAGGGGGGAGAGAGGTCACGATGTGAATGGGGGAGAGAGGTCACGATGTGAAGGGGGAGAGAGGTCGCGATGTGAAGGGGGGAGAGAGGTCGCGATGTGAAGGGGGAGAGAGGTCGCGATATGAAGGGGGAGAGAGGTCGCGATGTGAAGGGGGAGAGAGGTCACGATGTGAAGGGGGGAGAGAGGTCGTGATGTGAAGGGGGAGAGAGGTCGCGATGTGAAGGGGGAGAGAGGTCGCGATGTGAAGGGGGAGAGAGGTCGCGATGTGAAGGGGGGAGAGAGGTCGCGATGTGAAGGGGGAGAGAGGTCGCGATGTGAAGGGGGGAGAGAGGTCGCGATGGGAAGGGGGAGAGAGGTCGCGATGGGAAGGGGGAGAGAGGTCGCGATGTGAAGGGGGGAGAGAGGTCGCGATGGGAAGGGGGAGAGAGGTCGCGATGTGAAGGGGGGAGAGAGGTCGCGATGTGAAGGGGGGAGAGAGGTCGCGATGTGAAGGGGGGAGAGAGGTCGCGATGTGAAGGGGGAGAGAGGTCGCGATGTGAAGGGGGGAGAGAGGTCGCGATGTGAAGGGGGAGAGAGGTCGCGATGTGAAGGGGGAGAGAGGTCGCGATGTGAAGGGGGAGAGAGGTCGCGATGTGAAGGGGGAGAGAGGTCGCGATGTGAAGGGGGAGAGAGGTCGCGATGTGAAGGGGGGAGAGAGGTCGCGATGTGAAGGGGGAGAGAGGTCGCGATGTGAAGGGGGAGAGAGGTCGCGATGTGAAGGGGGGAGAGAGGTCGCGATGTGAAGGGGGGAGAGAGGTCGCGATGTGAAGGGGGAGAGAGGTCGCGATGTGAAGGGGGAGAGAGGTCGCGATGTGAAGGGGAGAGAGGTCGCGATGTGAA